>NW_026606717.1:9957500-10306707 GCF_029890125.1 Rhinichthys klamathensis goyatoka
ACCAAAGAAGAACGCTTTCG
This sequence comes from Rhinichthys klamathensis goyatoka, assembly GCF_029890125.1. NCBI lineage: Eukaryota > Metazoa > Chordata > Actinopteri > Cypriniformes > Leuciscidae > Rhinichthys > Rhinichthys klamathensis. The sequence continues at coordinate 9,957,521 of NW_026606717.1, forward strand.
AATCTCCATTACGCATCATACCTGGGCTGCGTTTCCCGATAAAAGAAAACGTCTCGGGTTACTATCGTACTATGAGTAGGGAACGAGACGCTGCGTCGATAATCAACACTTTGGGGAATGCCTCCGGCATGACGCGTCTGAAGTCTGTAATGGAACTACTCCAATCTTGATTGGTGCTTTGCCTTTCGTCACTCGTGACGTTGCATGTGACGGTGATCCGGAAGCTATAAAAGGACACCGGAACATAGCCGCGTCAGCTTTTGAAGGGTCGAAGCAAGTCGTTCTCAGAAGCGCAGAAAGTGTGGCCGAGGGACGCAGCGTCTCGTTCCCTACTCAGGGAACGAGGGTTACAATAGTAACCCGAGATGTTCCCTTTCATAAGGGAACTCCCGCTGCGTCGATACTCAACACTTTGGGGAACGAATTCCCACGCCGCCACACTGAGAGACCCCGCCCTGGTGTGAAGCAATCTGGCACACTCAAGACATGAGAACTTGTGAACCTGGTGTAGAGGGCAGATCCAGACTGTAATGTTTTATGAAGGTGTGTGGGGAGGCCCAGCCGGCGGCATCACAGACCTCTTGAAGAGAAACCCCTGCTAGCAAGGCTCTAGAGGATGCCACTCCTCTAGTTGAGTAGGCTTTTATCAGGAGAGGTGAAGGCAGATTGCGCACCTCGTAAGCTGAAGAAATAGCCTCTACTATCCACTTGCTAATAGTCTGTTTGGAGACCAGGGAGCCCTTCTTGGATAATCCAAAACACACAAACAGCTGGTCCAACTTCCTCCAGCCCGAGGTCCTAAGTACATAGGCCTCAAGAGCTCGGACCGGGCATAACAAGTGTAATTTAGCTTGATCAGCCGACACATGCGTTGGAGGATGGAAGGCCTGAAGAATTATAGACCGTGCCACATTCGTGGGCACCTTAGGCACGTAGCCAGGTCTAGGGTGGAGAATGGCTCTTACTCTGCCAGGAGCGAACTCGAGGCAAGAGGGAGCCACAGATAGTGCCTGCAGGTCGCCAACTCGTTTCAGGGAAGTAATAGCGAGCAGGAAGGCTACCTTAAAGGATAGAAATTTCTCAGACACCTTATCCAGGGGTTCGAAGGGTGCCAGGGATAACCCTTCGAGGACCACTGCCAGGTCCCACGTGGGGAGCCTAGGCTGGATGGCAGGCCTCATTCTCCTGGCTCCACGAAGGAAACAAATTATGAGTGGGTGTGTCCCCAGAGTGCCTACCCTTAAAGGCATGTGGAAGGCAGATATAGCTGCAACATAGACCCTAAGTGTGGACAAGGAGAGCCCGTCAGAGAAACGATTCTGGAGGAACTCCAGCACTGAAGCCACTGGGCAGTTAACTGGCTCCAACTGACGTTCTCTGCACCATGAAAAGAAAATTTTCCATTTAAGTGCATAAAGTTTCCTCGTGGAGGGGGCTCTTGAGTTTAGAATGGTCTCAACAACTTCGGTTGAGAGACCAGAGTTTATGAATTGGTCCCCCTCAGGGGCCAATCCAGCAGCTTCTTGGGCTTCAGCCAAGGGTGAAATATCACGACCTCGGACTGAGGAGGGAGGACCATCCTGATCCGGATTTACCGCGGAAGGCCTGCCAGGAGAGCCCAGATATTTGGAAGCCATATTCGGGCCAGTCAGTACGGGGCTACTAGGAGTAAGCTTAACCTGTACTGCCGAACCTTTCTGCACTCTAAAACCCCCGGGGGCAGAACAATCGGGGAAAACATACACAGACGTGGCCTCAACCATGTCTGTATCATGATATCCAGACCCAGCGGAGCTGGAAGAGCACGGGAGAGGTGGCGCGGAAGGTGGCTGTCCGCATGAAGGGGAAACGGGAACACCTCCGACAACCGACCTCCATCCCAGCTAAAGCCAACTTGGGGTGGAGTTTGAATCCCCCGGGCCGCATCCCCTGCCTCGACAGGATGACTGCCCCCTCTCTGATCAGAGAGATCACCATTCCTGAACACCTCATGAGACGCAGAACAACACCTCGGTGTTGAACCACCTGTCCTAGTAGTCAAAGGACTGGAATGAGGATGCCCTGAAGACTCCATGGAGCTACGACATTGACCATGCATTCCGAAGAGGTGCGGGGATACAATACTAGGCCGAATGGCAGAGTCCGGAACTGATGCGCTTTTCCCCCAAAAGCGGATCTTGGAAACGTCCTGTGATGGGGTTAGAAGGGACCGAGGAGTTAAGGAGCCTGTGGATCGATCACGACAGACCAGTCCTCGGAGCTGGTCTGACTGAAAGTCGGTATCTAGAATCTGAACCCCCTCGGAGGTTGATCCAGTACCTTGAGATCCAAAACAAGACCTAACTCCACCCCCCTCACAAGAACTATGAAGTGCCGGCTGTAGAACCCGGGTTTGTTAAGAGAGACTTCCTGTTCCAAAAACCGACCCTGCTCGGGGCTGGCCAACATGTGAACCACCCCTAGTAGATAATATTTGTATATTAGGTCCACTGAAAGCAGCACCCCTTAGGCTATATTTTGAGGACCCCTCAGGGTGGCTAGATATACCATTATGGGGACCAGTCCCTCGAGACTGGCCTCGGCTATAAATTTCCAAACGGCTTCGGTGACCTGAAGCAGCTAACTGGCAGGAACAAACCGAAGTATGCTCTCTACAGACCTCCTGAGAGGCAGCGAACTCGACACGGCCACAACGTCTTCGGTGGACACCGCGATTTGTGTTCGCTGGAAGCCGATGTGTCCCGAGGCGCCATTGGCGGCGGGAAGCAGACATCGATTTCCTAAGGGCTGCATAAGGGGGCGAGACTCTTCTACTCGCTCTCCTGGGGGAACGCCCATACAGGTCCGCGTGTTATTTTTTCGACAGGACCTCTTGGTTGAGGCCCTCTTAACCCGAGAGACAGTCCTCAGACCTGTCTTCGGTATGGAGGGCTTCGTGCGAGAATGTTTCCTCTGGCCCCAAGCCTTATACGGGTGGGCAAGAGAGGCAACCTTCTCAAAATAAGAGGAGCTGGCGGCTGTCCCATGAGGCTGCTCCCTGGCAGCAACCCCATGAGACCTGGACTGACAACTGGTGATAGCTGATTGTCGCTCTGCCTCCTGAAGCCTCTCGACAACGGTTCTTGCTGCGTCGCCAAAGAGGCCAAAAGGCGAAAGGGGGGCATCGAGAAGGAAGGCCCTGTCCTTCTCCCCGATCCCCAAGCGATTTAGGCATAAATGTCTCTCTGAGACGACTAGTGCTGCCATAGAATGGCCAATGGCACGGGCCGTCTCTTTAATAATACGGAGAGATAAGTCAGCCACTCTACGAAACTCAGTAATACCGTCGAGTGAGACCTCCCAGTTATCATCCACCTCTTTGAGGAGGTCAGCCTGGTATGCCTGCAATAACCCCATTGTGTGTAGGCATGCACCGGCTCGACCCACCGCCATATATGCTTTCCCTAATAAATTCGATGTATGAGATTTAGAGGGAAGTGTCTGAGCTATCAGGGGTGACGCAATGTCGGGGAGAAAATATTTCGCAAAATATTCCTCTACCCGAGGCATCACCTCATAACCACTCTCATTAGATTCCCTAATAGATGAGTAAATATATACATAGGGGGAAAATAACTGAGATGAACATGGATTTTTTCACGATCTCGATACCTCAGTATGGAGATCAGTGAAAAAGGGAAGGCTCTGACACGAAGATTGGGACTGGGTCTGCAGGAAGCGCTCATCCATTTTATTTTTCTTAGTCGCTTCCTGCTTATTAAATGGCCATTCAACATTTAATTTAGCCGCAGCCCTGGTTACAACCTCCAGCAACTCCTCAATAATGGGAATATGGGGTGGCGAATCCCCATATCTGTTTGATTCTGTGTTGAGAATATCTAACTTCTCGGAGCCAGATAAATCAAACACCGGGTCTTTAACACGATCGGAAGAAGCCGCAGCGCGGGCTTCCGAACCGTGCGCGAGACCAATGGAGCTGGTTAATAAACACTGAGAAAGGGTCGCAACCGTCTCAGTATTATATGTCAGCCCCACGTGCGAATCCCATGCATACAAGCGGCGCGCTGCCTCGACAGACGCGGAACCTGATGCAGTTTGCAAACAGTTTGCACAGACAGCGCCCCTCGAGCACTGCCCGTGCATGCTCCACTCCCAGACAAACAACACAAAACGAGTGCGTGTCATCCTCGCAAATAGTGTGGGCAAAAAGACGCACACCGTCTGAGTCGTTTCTCTATTTTTGCCATATATATTGTAGATAACCAAACAACACGAAATAAGACAATACAGTCACACAGAACGCTTGCTGAAGACAGAAAGCTGACGCGGCTATGTTCCGGTGTCCTTTTATAGCTTCCGGATCACCGTCACATGCAACGTCACGAGTGACGAAAGGCAAAGCACCAATCAAGATTGGAGGCATTACCCAAAGTGTCGAGTATCGACGCAGCGGGAGTTCCCTTACGAAAGGGAAAGCGGTGTTCTTTATAAAAGAAGCACTTCAGAATTAGTTGAAATTGCATTTATTAGGACTCATGGGATATTATAAAAAATAATCTAAACTATAATAGCCTATATTTAGACTGTAAAATAGGTCAGGAATGTAATATTTCCCCAAAACATAGTTTAGTTCTGCTCGTATAACATGAGGCCGAATATTTCACAATTCTTCTTAATTGTTTTAAGTTTTCAACAATACATTACAGATCAACAACACTGCCCGACAGTTTCAATCAATACTCGGGAACAGAACTTGTTCATTAAAGCTACACTGTGTAACTTTTTTAGTTTATTCTTAGCTAAAAACACTTAGTTCTTTCAAAAATATATGTGCTCATTAATGTATATTTACTTCGTTCAAGTAATAAAGTATTCTCGTGAGTGTATAATATGCCATTGAAAATACATACGGGTAAGGGGTTCTAATGTCAGTCGCCATGTTGCCCCTCCATCTTGAAAGTACATTAGCCAAAGAGGAACATACCCGTTAATTCAAGCTTCGCCTTTCGCGTTTTAACACTCGATGGCACCGTGTCGAATGTCAAGAGGGGGATTGCTTGAGACTGATATATAAAAACCTGAAAGCCTTTTTGAAAGTCTGTTGCTGATGGAGGATCACTCTTATTCTCGAGGATACGCCAAGGAAGCGAAAAAGAGAATTAAGACGGCAACGCAACAGGCAAATCAACAAGACAAAAGTAAATATTGGAGTGGCCTTTCCAAGATGGAAAGAGCTCATGACAAGCAACGATTTTAAAAAGGACCCCGACGTTGCCTGCTTTCTTCTCGACAGGTAACGTTAATTAAGCCTATTTGTGTATATTGGAAGTTTTATTGTTGCTTGGCTAATTATATCATGGTGTGCTGTGCATAACGCTAGAACGACATCTAAGATAGGTTTCCTCGCGTCAATGATGAAAAGTATTGTTTACCTTGTAACATAAATCCCTGTTCTATGACGGATAACATGTGATTAACATTTTAATGGCGCTATAATTTGTAGGCTATAAGTTATATGTAGGCACTTTAAATTTTAGTTATTTTTAATTTATTTTACTTTATACACAATTAATGTAGCCTAATGTGATAATGCAGTTGTAATGCTGCGTTCCAGGCAACCTGTAACCCGTGTTTTATATGTAACATGTAACTGGGAGTACATCGATCTAGTACGAGTTCACGGGTGGGACAGTCAAGGGTTTGACTGCCGTTCCAGTGCACTTTCACGGGTAGCCTATAAGGTTGGAAAAACACGGGTTACAAGTTGCCTGGAACGCAGCATTAGTTAGCTGTTTCTAAGCGAGACTTTCACCTTCACTTACACATCTGTCCTGTAATCTTATTCATTTAAGACGTATTATTGTATGATGTAAATATTTTTCACACTATGACACCTTACTATGACTAGCCTACACTTCAGTATGAATGGGTCACTGGTGGGTCAGTAGACCTAATTATAGAGGAAGGGTAGACCAGTACATTGAGAATTATCAATTACAATTATAAAATACAGACAGAACTGTTTTCATTGAACTATAGGTAAATTATATACTGCTTAGGAGATGCTTCTACCAAAAACACATATTTTCTTCATTGTCATAAAAAGGAATGCAGTTTATTGTTTGTGGTTTTGTCTGCCATTCTAACATGTACTGCTCTTGTTTGTCCAGCTATGAGAGAGAACTGAGAGCAGTCACATCAACTCCAATTAAGGGAAAACCCTCTCAAGTACTAACTGCTCCAGCAGTGTCCAGGATGTCTAATGGGACAGACAGAACTAACTGCATGAAAAATATTTTGTGTATTCTATGTGATATTATTGTTTGATAAGTTAAAATGTATATATATATATTATTTTTTTATAAAATGGTGTTTATGCTTTTATCTACATATGTCTATTGTGTTGTGGAACACTCTGGTTATTCATTTCAGGGATGAGTATCTTTGTACAATTGCTGAAGCCCCTGAAATAGCAAGCCTTCAACATAGGTAACTCATCAATGCTCATAATGTATATAACGTAATCTTACACGTGTTATCTATTGTCTGTTTTTATGATATAAATATTAATATAATTTTTAACAGTCTACATGATATGAGCATTGGTGAGGAGGATGTGGACGAAAAAGAGTTCAATGACCCAATGAACAGTGTGTAAGTATTATAACCCTATAGACATCTTAGTATTTTGTATTGTGTGGAAGTTATTGTTTTCTCAATATTCTATTTCTTACAGAATTGACTGGATAGATGAAATATCGGCATTACATCAAAGAGATGATGGAGAGAGGGATGACAGCTCGGATGAAGAGTATCTTCCACCAATATCTATACGGTGTGTATCTGTTGTTACTTGGTTGTATTTTTTGTTGTGTTTTTGCATACATTTTTATATTGTGCCTGTGTGTTCTGGCTCCACAGAATGGGTGGATCATTAAAGACAGCGCAGTCTGTTGACCATCTTCCTGTCATTGGGCTTGATGAAACTGTTCATGACCTTTCTGCCCATGAAGACCCCACTGACGAGCCCTTGCCCAATCTTGACTTGCCCAATTCCACAGACCCTTTGAAGGTCCAATGTGTAGATGACATCATCAGTGTCCGAGCAGCAGTGTTGTATGAGACCTGCTTGAGGCAGCTTCTATCGACAATGAAGCTGCCGGAGGACAGATGTACAGGTGTTCTCAGGACTGGTCTGGTGTGTGACAGTGTCGCCCCCTTTCACATTAACATCACTTCTAAGGCCACAGCAATGAGTGCTGAATGGGTAAGTCTTTGAAGTAACAACATAATACCAATGCAAATTTCTTGTTACAACCAGTGTTGCATATTTCAAATCCATTTATCAATCTTCTATGATTTTTAGATTTGTTCAAACGGACATAGCCTGTGGAAATGGAATTCCCAGCCTGTAATGAAGTTTGGGATGCAAGCTGGGGATTTCCTTCTGTCAACCAACATTTTGTTGTCGGGGAATAACTATGGGAAGGTTTCACTCTTATTTAAATTCATGAACATGGGCATGGTGAACCAAAACACATTTTTCACAATCCAAAACACATACTGTGTAGACGCAGTAAAGGAATACTGAGAAGAAAGGAATTCCGAGTCCATCTGTCGCCTTCAAGGGAAAGACGTTGTGTTGCTAGGTTTGTATTGTAAAATTGTACATGGCACATGTACAAATTATTTGCAGCAATTACATATTTTATTATAATAAATATGCATGTGTTTTACAGGGGATGGCAGAAATGATTCACCAGGACATTGTGCCCAGTACTGCAGCTACACCACGATGGAGCTCGACACCAAGGAGATAATTCATGTAGCTACAATAGACAAGCGGCAGACATCGTGGAACTCCAACATCATGGAGAAGGAGGCATTTATCCAGACTGTGGACAAGCTTACCAGAGAGCTAAAGCTGGTGGAGATCTGCACAGATGCTCATATACAGATTGGAGCCCTTATGAGTAAGTTCTACTCTGATAAAATGTTTGAATACAAATAGTGCAACAAGAGATGTTTGGAAATGTAATGATTTCCAACTCCACAGACCCAGACAAAGGCCGATACAAGGACCTTTGGATTCATCACAGTCTGGACATGTGGCTCGGTGCCAAGAATCTGGCTAAAAAAATTGCTGCTGTAAGTTTAAGAGGTTAATTTTTGCTGTGTATATATCTTCTGTAAATAGATAATACATTAGGGGTCGTATTAACACTATTTAATTATTCAATAATAATTGTTATCTTTACAATCAAAAATTTTAAACTTCAGTTCCGTAGACTCACGGGAATCAATAGCTGTAGTCTATTATTGAGATAAAATAAGCATTTTCATAACTCTACATGGACAATGTATGAAACGGAATACCTCAGTAGCCTACTTTATTTTTATTTTCAAAAGGCAGCGAAGGTGAAGGGACAGTCCATCCTCCTACACTGGTTGAAGGACATCGTCAATCATTTTTGGTGGTGTTGCAAGACGCCTGACACCAAAGACCATTTTCTTGTAATCATTATTTTGAATTTAGAAAAGATTGTAGCTGCTAGCTTATACTATATCTGTCTCTAACAAAAAAAAATATATATATATATATATATATATATATATATATATATATATAGATATATGTGTGTGTATGTGTACTATGTTGACTCTTATTTATTAAATATTTTGTAATTTGTGTGTATATATATATATATATATATATATATTTAAAAAAAATTTCACAGGCACTTTGGATAGGCATTTGTCACCATGTTTGCAACATCCACACATGGGAAATGGGAAGCTGCCAACACAGCGATCTGGGTGAAGGGCTTGGGAAGCAGTGGATCCAGAGAGATTCCAAGTCGCACAAAGTATTAGTGGACATCGTTTTCAACAAACGTTGGCTGAAGGATGTCCACAAATACCTGCGTTTTAGGTAAGACACACACGCATATATAGACAAATATATATTTGTGTATGTGTTAATATATATATTTATTTATTTATACTAATGTGTGTGTGACTTCTTTTATATCCAACCAGATCAACAGCAGACCTGGAGTCATTCCAGAATCATATACTGATGTATGCCAGCAAGCGCTTTGCTTTCACTCCACCAGTTTATGAGGCAAGAGTTCTGCTGGCAGCTCTTGATTACACATTCCACCGCAACAGACCAACAAGTACTACGTGTGAGGGCAAAAAAATTTAAGTTTAATATATGCAGTATTGTAAACACACAGGCACACAGTGGTTTGGGATTGATAAGTGCTATCAAGTTTGTCAGTTGTAGTAATGAGTAATTGACTTTTAATAGTTGACCATTGTTCCATTACAGTTTACGAAGACTATGCCCTGAAATCTGAAAAAACGTACAAATACATATCGGAACTGCAGGCAAAAATTTTATACCAGAGACTCACCAGTGGAGTTGGGATGCCTCGAAGGAGGAGCCTTCGCCCCAATGACCCAAGAACACGTGGTGTCGTTCCCCCTGTACCTCCTCCACCCATATCAGAGCTGATGCAGACACAAGTCAGCAGAGGTCTTGGTGTGTGATGCACATGTGCATGCCAAAAATTTGAACCTCATTACCTTTGTCTGTAATTCAGTCGAGGTGGAATGTGTTTTGAACAATAAAATAGTGTGCATTTCAAATGACACTGCATTTCTTCCACAGGATCAGCTTTCCAGGAGGCTGGAAATTTTGAATGATCCCTATTACTGATCTAGACTGTTACTTCAATATCAGCATAAAAATTTTTTGGTTTGTGTGTAAATAGCATTAATGATAAATACTGTAAATAATAAAGATATTTCAAATAACTTTATTGACCATGGCAGTGGCACTGTCAATTTGTGTTTCATAATCAAAACATTGCTACAGCACAAATTATTTTTACACGTTTAAGAATTTATGTAATGTATAAGAAAGACAGCATAAACAATGTCTTATCAATTATAAATAACTGTTTATTTTTATTAGATAACAATATGAAAGGTGGAAAAATAAATTTAATTTAAACAATTAAATACAACACCAATAAATAACTATTTACAATAACACATTTTAGGTAGATGATTTAAATTCCAGGGTTGAAACCGGTGTACTGTCCCTGAGGGTCAGGGAATTTATCCCTTATCTTACACACACAGCAACTAGGGATCACTCTTCTATTACCCTGCCCTAGAGACCCATGCTGCCAGAAGATGAAATGCCTGTAGGCAGCAAATCTGAATTCACGATTGTCATCGCCTGGCTCTCTTAAATGGCCTAATGCTGTGATGTCCTCCCTGTACTGCCTATGAATCCGGAGAACACCTTCATCAAGGCAGTACTGATTGAATTGTATTAGTAGGCTCACACAGTTGGCTGGGTTTTGTCCACAGCATTTTTTTTTCACGATCAGTTGGCATGTCCCTGCAATGTTTACAGGTACACTATGGTATATCTTGCACAGGAGGGGGGAGGCCATGTCTGCGCTGATGCATCATCAATGCATCAAACACCAGACCTGGCTGTCTTTGTAATAACTGTATGGTGAGGTCCCTGTGCTCTTGCAGACTCATTTCAGCTACAAGTCTCTAAAGAAATAAAACATCATAAATATGATAGGCTCGTTTATGGTTACAATGTTTTATTTTTAGCAAAGTATTAATATTACTACAATAAGTTGTCAAGTGTTTACACAAAATGATGAAGATTATATGTGTACAGACAATGAAAATTAGAAATGTGGTTGTGTAACTACAGTCCATCAAATAATCATATGTATCGTGATTTATCTGGCAGACAACTCACGTCATGCAGTTGTAACAAAGACTAGAATAGCCTACGGACAGAACAGCGGCGTGTAAAACGATGTAGATACTAAGAGATCATTTTAGTTTCATTGACATTGTCCATACTGCTCAGATAAATATAATATAAACACAAACCTCCGTTGCTTCTCTCCTTTCTGTTTGAAGGGCTTCCACTCTCTCCTCATCATCTTTGGAAAGTGCTTTTCTTTGCCTTGGTGGATGTCTCCGCAATTCACTGGCACCGGCCCTGTTTTTATTTTTTCCTTTCCCACTACCTCTACCTCACACCTCCGTCACATCAACTGATCTCTGCTCACTTAGAAAATGATATAGCCTACAATGTAAACTTTGCCTTACGCTATTGATGTCGTACAACCAGGGGCGTAATTTATGGGGGGGGTTGGGGGGGAGATAACCCCCCCAATATTTATACCATGATCACATGAAAAATATGCAGAACAATTTTTTTTAAACTATATTAAACATTAGGCCTACAACCCCCCCAATGTTCAAAACAAATCTACGCCCTTGCGTACAACATACAGAATAACGATAGCACTGATAAAAGTTACTTTACTAATATTAGCTTGCATTCGTCTGGGAACCTGATAACTGATGTTAGCAATGAAATGGTAAAAAAATAACGAAAACAAAACTAATATTCACTGGATGGTCATATACCTTTTCACCGCTAGATGGGGGTAAAAATCACACAGTGTAGCTTTAATGATCAAAAACACTCTATCCATAGGTTAATGACACACACACATTCTGTTATTCAGACAGAATAACTTCTCTAAACTCGCACTTACCAATACATAAAGTGCAGTCATCATCAAACACGCACACATCTATGAACTGCTCATATTTCTTATTCACATCTTTTCTCTAAAAGATTTACATTTTAAATTATATTTTAAACCTTACTTTTTCCTCTATCTTTTATCTAGTTTTTTTTTTAGTTTTTTTAAATGGCCTCTTAACCAGTTTCAAAACATTTTCTGTTCATTATTCATTTGATTTTAGAAAAGCTGTGTTGGTTTGGTTCATTATCATTAGATTGCTTCAACTTGCTTTGGCTGACTGATAACAGAAAGATAGACAGAGTTACCATCCCTTCCTCCACTCAAGCAGTCTCTCTCACCTTCATGGGCGTAGGTTTGGTCTCAGCTTTGGTGGGGACATCCCCCTTCCCCCCCATCCCCCATCCCCCATCCCGGGAATTATTTTGTTGTAAGATAAGTAACAGTGCTTTAATGGCGATTTCCTTTGTCATTTCAGACTGCTGGCAGTCTTCTATTACAGTTTTCTATTAAAACTAAAATTGTATCTTCTATTCTATATCAAATTCTATTGATATATTCTATTCTTAAAAAAGAAAAAGAAAAAAAAAGTGCATTAGATTAAACTGGGAAGGGTCATACAACTTGCATATTGTTATCCTAGGTTTACTGCTTCTATTGTTCTCAATTGTAAGTCGCTTTGGATAAAAAGTGTCTGCTAAATGAATAAATGTAAATCTGTTGTGGTTTGATGCTGTCTTTCCTGCATACAAAATGGTTAATTAATTTTGTAGTCTATCCTATGGCTAACCAGTTTAACCCTCCTACCAGATATTGTTATTTGGATATTATCAATCAAATAATGATTAATTATATTTGAATAACCAACAGTGTTAACTTTTGCCTTTTTAACATTGCCAACATATTTTTCCAGCACATGTGTCTAGCAAGTAGGCTACACTCACAAATACATTACATAAACAGAATGTAGAAACGAAAAATGTCTCAGATGATCCACTGTTTATGACTGCAAGATTCTAAGTTAAGGTAGGCTAATTAACATTCAGTGACTTGCTAACGTAGCATTCTATCATGATAGCGCGACTTCTATGAGTCTATCCGTGTTGCACATCCCTAGCTTCTAACCTTGAATAATTGCAGAAGCTAGGTTTAACTGTAACAACATCCTGGGTAACCAGATCACCAGTTAATACTATTTTCCACAGTAGAATCTGCATTTGAAAGCCTGGTCAGTCACTAACGTTACTACTGCTAGTTATTTATGTGGCTAGTTATTTTTGCTTACTTACACTCTGCTTTATGAAAAAGCTTTGTATGTCCCCTTTCTTCTTCTTGGGTGACATAGCTGATCTACAAAGAACAAAAAGGGGCAAAAAACGGAATATTACAATGTTTTACTCTGGCCTTTGTATATGCCAGGCAGAGAGACAGCCCTGGTAACTTACCGTCGGCGTCGTCACGCGCACACACCACCCGCTCGCTGCCAGTGAGTGCAAGTGTGGCAATCACAAAGACCACTAAATGTTTTAATCTAGACTACGCCTCCCTGCGAATTTCACCCAGAGAATATTATCCCCGCACAAGTTCCCCACTAAAGACAGAAGGACATGGAGACACGGGTATTTATGCAAAGTACAAAAGTTTATTTTAATTTATAATAAAACCCGGACAAAGAAAGGCAACAAGCCTCAAACACTCAATTACAATTACAATGTTCACAAAAAGAAAGCTGCGGCCTCCATTTAGAGGTGCCCTCGCAATGGATATAGTACGTTCCACTACACACTACACGCTACACACTCACAGCACAAGAGCCCCAGTGAAGTGATCAGTCACGGCACACGGTGTAAACACCACCACCAAACAGGGAGAGGAAAGATCAATTCCCCACGCAAATAGGGCCACAGCTCCTAAAAGATACACAGTCTCCACACCACACACATACCACAAAGAAAAAAAAAGAAAAATGGTTATGCAAGCTAGCATGTGAATAAAAATAATTCGTCCACCTACAGGCCTCGACGATGAACCTAATAGGTCCAATTCAATAAAGAAAACTATAAATAATGCAATTGACCAAATTCAGTAGTCTTTAACCAAAATCAACAAAAAAAAAATGTATGAATGTTATACACAAATCAAGACACTTCAAATGAATAAACAATAAAAGATATAAATCAAAATTTACAAATATTATATTAACAAAAAAACAATTTATACACAGAAAGAAACAAATTAATCCTTCTGCAAAACAAAACAAAATAAAGCAAGAAAAATCCAAACAAACTCGGCAAAGCACAAGGTATTTCAAAATCTTAAAGGGAGCCAAGCATCCGATGATCCAACGCAAAGTGCGTGTAAGCAGAGACTATGAAGGTGTAATTTGAGCACAACAGTATCCAAACATTGAAAAACGACTCATAACAAAACAGCGGTGCCACTGCACGAACTGTAGTCCTGAAATTCATAAAAATTATTAAAAGTCAATCTAGATCTACATATACATTTTAACAGAAGTTAGATGGTGACCTACCGTAGCCACGGGCTCAGGTTCTCAAAAAGGGACATCCTTTTAATGATTCACGGCAGTCATCATTCACACATCGAATCTTAAACTAAAAAAAGACAACGCCGGCGAGTTGCTACTTGACCAGCTGCTATACTTCATCAACAATCAATTAAAACCTGTCATACCCGTACCTGAAGGGCGCAGACACCCGCACAACAGCCATCCAAAGGAAGCCAAAACCACGCTTGTAGTGGGACACAATAGGTTGCAGTAGCGTGCGGCACGAGACAAACAGGCGAGAGTTCACAGAAGACGCGCTCGGAGCGGTCACAGCAGCGTGCAGCACCAGACAAACAGGCGAGAGTTCGCAGAAGACGCGCTCAAGCCTAAATACAGGTGCAGATTAATGACGTCACAGAACTTACTATAATGCGGACAAGTGGGCTTCTAGCTCATTATGCCACACAAGCACAAAAAGTAGTCCCGGCCCGCGCGTGTAGCCTGCAGCCTGCCTGTCAGATACCCCGCCGCCAATCAAATTACGGCGTATCTTGTACTGTCGTCGTCCTGGCCGTTGGAATCGATCCAAATAGCAGCGCAAAGATCCAAATGCAGCGCAAATATCAAAATAGCAGTTCAAAGGAGCTTGCTAAATATTGGTGGGGACAAATTTGTCATCTCAAAATATTGATTGGGACTTGTACCTAGCGTCCCCCCCTAAACCTACGCCCTTGCTCACCTTAAACAAATAATCTTTTCAACAGCCTCCTATGACTGTAATTTAGACAGAATGTAAATTCCTTACGCTAATCTTTGACCATTGTTTCTCAGACTTTTCTTAACCCTTTAGAACCTGAGGCTAAAAAAGGCCGTTTTCACATAATTTATTTTTTTGACTGTAGAATTATAACACAATGTGCTATCCTCAAATGCAAGGTGTCATTTTTTCCAGAAAACATCTGGCTTCCAATAGATTACAGATATTGCCCCTTGCTGTGTGTGGTGAGTTTGAAAATAGAGTTTAAATACACAAAATATTTAAAAATGGGAATAAATTGAACTGCTTTTTATTTAGAAAAAATCAGAAGACCCCTGAACGAAAGAATCGAACACTTTAAACTTGAATAATAAACTATAATACATATATACAAGTCTTTTTTGTGACACTGGGTTGGAAAGTTTTCACTCAGGAGCCTTATTCATCACCCCAGGTCTCCAGGCGTTTTTGATCCATTTCAAATGTGGTGCTCTCTAAAGCAGTTCCTTTCAAGTTGCAAGCATAGGCCCACATCACACTCCTGGCACTTCCATGGGGTGCTCTTTTTGCATCGTATGCAACGACGCCGACCCATGCTGGCCCTCTGTGATTGGTCCTCCTGAATGTCACTCACAGGAACAGGCAGATGATCGCATCTCTCTTTGGGGCTGCCATCTAGGGGAGCACCTGTGAGCTGAGCAGCCAGAAGCTCCTGAAAGTTTTGCCGTGTCATGGGCTTGTCCTGGGAAATGACACACAACTCTTTGTGTAAAATGAAGCTGTTGGTCACTGCAATATCCAGGAAGTGCTGAAAAATGGTCATGTACCACTTCCGTGTTTTACGGTGCACAGACTGTGTTCCCAGCATCTGGTCAGAGGTGTCAACTCCCCCCATGTACTTATTGTACTGTTGAACTGCTGTTGGCCTGGGAACAGGGAGCCTCTGTTTTTGCCCATTCTCTGTTGTCTGCCACCTCAGCACTGTTTCCCCACTGTACACTGTGTGGACAGTTGTGCGCATGGAGACCTCCCTTGTGTCCATCCACTTCACAAACAAAAGGTCATCATCTCTGATCCAGCGAATGGAGCCTCTTGGTGACCTTTTGTTCAAGGTATTTTGTTTGGTGAAAGGAACACCAATTCTTCCTTCTCGATAAGTCCCACATGCACCAAATCCCTGCTGGTGCAGGTGTCGAAAGAGGAGAGGGCTTGTGTAAAATTTGTCACAGTAAACTACATAGCCTGACCCCAGGTAGTCTCGGTTTACCAGTGATGTAACAACATCAAAAGACAGGCCTTTCCCAGATGAAAATTTTGACTTACCGGTGTAGATTTTGAAGTCAATGGTGTAACCATCTGCCATAACAAAAAGTTTTATACCCCACTTAGTGGGCTTGGCCTTCATATATTGTTTGAAGGATATCCTGGCTTTAGTGGCAACCATCCTTTCATCAACAGAAATGTGCTGTTTTGGGTGGTAAATAGAGATGCACCTGTTCCTCATAATGTCCAAGAGTGGTTGCACTCTGTGGAGACAGTCATACGCCTCTGTGCCCCGTTTCTTGTCATTCTCTGCATCTTCCATTGGATTGCTGATGTGCAGATTGCAGGAGATTGTTAGAAAACGATCTCTAGACATCACAGTAGCGGGAAAGGGAACATGAAACAAAGTCTTCTTCCTCCAAAAGTCCCTCACTTTGGGCAGATCCATTACACCCATGTAGAGAAGCAGACCTATGTAGTTGTTCATTTCTTCGGGGCATATATCAGTCCATATAAATTTCCTACCCCTCTCCAGATTTCTCACCGCATTCTTGTTAGTGTCTTCACACAAGATCTTCATAACCTCTTCATTAAAATATTGACTGAAAATGTCAAGTGGAGACATTTTTCCAAATATGAGTGGAGGCTGCACTCCAGGTGTTCTTTTAGGAGTAAACCTTGGGATATTGGGCACTATATCAGGGTCTGCCTCCGTCTCCCATCTTTCACCTTGCGTCACTGGTGAGAGGCTACGCGATCCCTCACGGCCCCGACTGCAACCACGGCCACGACTACGACTACGACCACGGCTACTACTGTGACCACGACTACGACAGCGGCTACGACTGCCACCCCTTTGAGGTGGTGTTGTGGATGGCACATTAGCTTCTTCAGAAGTAGAAGCCACACTGAAACAAAAAAAATACAAGTGTAACGAGGTTAGATGTTGTAGGAAGGAGGTGGAGGCGGGAACCAGCGAAGGTTAACACATTTTTATTCCAAAAATAAAACAAATACAAAACGAAAGTAAAATAAAAAATATAATATAATAAAACAAAACACAACGTAAGTCCAGGCCTATTCCTCTCTCGATCTCCACTGTCATCGCTCCTCCTTTATGCTTCCACTCCTCCGTGAGGGATATGAGACCGGTGGGTCATACAGGTGTCACTCATCAGTAATCACGCCACCGGCCAAACACCGCTCTCTCACGGCCCTCAGCCTTGTCCTGCTCACCACAACAAGCTTGTGTTACAAACTCACTGTATTTATAAATGTATTTTCCATTATGAAGCAATACATTAATAAAAGCAAAATTGTAAAAAAGAAAAATAACAATAAATGTTATAAATACACCAACACAATAACAATGAAATAATACTAAAAATAAAACCTGCAGTTACTTACACACACGCACGCATACACATTTATTTACACACATATCTCACACATATGTATACACGTATCACACACATGCATGCATGAATACACATGAATGCACACACACACAAACACAAACACATGAACGCACACATACATGCATGCATACACATGAGCATGCAAAAAATGTAACATACACACGTGTAAACAGAAACGCGCACACACAAGCGCAAACACATGAAAGCACGCGCGCACACACACACACACACATGCAAACACAAGAACGCAAACGCAGACACACATGCATGCAAACACATGAACGCACACACACACATGCATGCAAACAAATGAACGCACACACATACACATGCAACGCATACATACACACACACACACCCGCGCAAACACATGAAAGCACGCGCATGCACACAGACACACGCAGGCATGCAAACACATGAACGCAAACGCAGACACACATGCATGCAAACACATGAACGCACACACATACACATGCAACGCATACATACACACATACCACACACATTCTAAGATGCGTGAAACAGTGGTATTTTGAACTGAAACACTGAATCTATGCCTATTTTACTGACATTTCTCACAGCTTCATCAGAAAAAAGACAAGCTTCACTTACCAATCCATGTCTGGATCAATACCAGCAGCATATGCCTCCTCAACATCTGAATATGCAGACTCCAGGTCAGAAGAGTCCCGCTCAGCCTCCTTCCAAGCGTCATCAAAAATAAACTCAATCGCCTCCTCTCTTGTATACTCTGTCTTCGCCATGTTTTTGTCCATTTTTACAGTTTTTTTCAATTGCTTACACACTAAAATACAAATTTCCACACAACTTGCAAAATTCTACTCCAATGAGCAAAACACCTCCACAGATGTCCACAACATTACACACAATGTCTGCTTCACCCTTTTTGCAAAACATTACACACAGTGATTTGTAAAACTATAAACACATTTTCACACCTTAGACACAGATAAGGATTGTGAGGTTACTTCCTTGTCATTACAAAGCACTGGATTGCCAATGACCACACTAATGAACGAATTGGATAATTACAACCACCAGGCGTGGAAGCACACATGTGCTAATTTGAAAACGCAGCACTCAGTTGTGCTATAAAAGGCAGCAGGTGAGTTCACCTGTCTTCAACAAAAATGGAAGGAGTTAGAAGAAGAAGAAGAGTGAGAATAAGAGGGGGAGGTCAAAGAGGAGATGAAGGCGGTAGAGGAAGAGGAGAAGAAGTAGGTAGAGGAAGAGGAGAAGTAGGTAGAGGAAGAGGAGAAGTAGGTAGAGGAAGAGGAGAAGTAGGTAGAGGAAGAGGAGAAGTAGGTAGAGGAAGAGGAGAAGTAGGTAGAGGAAGAGGAGAAGTAGGTAGAGGAAGAGGAGAAGTAGGTAGAGGAAGAGAAGGAGATCGAGGAAGAGGCCTTGGTAGAAGAAGAGGAGGTAGAGGAGGAGGCCCAGGTAGAGGAAGAGGAGGCCCAGGTAGAGGAAGAGGAGAAGGAGGTAGAGGAAGAGGTAGAGAAGGACTTGAAGGGTTGATAGAACCTGAACAAAGAAGACGAGGACCAAATTTGACTCGAGAAATCCGTGCAACACTTATTGACCATGTTATCAACCATGGACTGACACTGATGGAAGCTGGACAAAGAGTTCAACCAAATCTCAGCAGAAATACTGTTGCGTCAGTAATTCGGACATTTCGTAGAGAAAACAGGTAAGCTAACCACACAGTACATTGAAACTGTAGCTTGCTGTACTTGTCATCAATAATGTTTACTGTGACATTTGACAGTAGGCTGCATATATATATATATATACATATACATTTTTTATTTTTTTTTACATAGGATTGAGGGTAGAGGACACCAAGGTGGAAGGGGCCCTATGTTCACTCGTGCACAAGAGGCTGCCATTGTGAACATGGTTTTGGCCAATAATTGTATCAGGCTGCGAGAAATCCAAGCCAATATCATCAATGATGACAATATTTTCAATAACATCCAACGAGTCTCTCTGTCAACATTAGGTCGAATCCTAAAGAAAAATCAAATACACATGAAGCAACTATATCGGGTACCATTTGATAGAAATTCAGAGAGAGTGAAACATCTGCGCAATGAGTATGTGGAGGTATGTATTGTTCATCTTACTATGGTGTGGTATTGTGCACTGCTCATAATGTTCTGTCACAAAAAAAAAATACTGTGCAATAGATATTGAATAGCATCTTATTGTCTTTACGTAATGTGTTTCAGAGAGTCTTGCAAATGGATGCAGCAGAAATTCAACATGAATTTATATATGTGGATGAGGCTGGATTTAACCTTGCGAAAACAAGAAGAAGAGGGAGAAATGTCATTGGACACAGGGCAATCACCAATGTGCCAGGGCAGCGAGGGGGAAACATCACCATTTGCGCTGCTATCACACAAAATGGGGTCCTCCACCACCATGCAAATCTGGGACCATATAATGCAAATCTAATTCTTGCATTTCTTGACCGATTGCATGAGATTGTCACAGCATTACACCAAGTGGACCAGATGCGGTACATTGTCGTTTGGGACAATGTCTCATTCCATCGGGCTGCTCTGGTCCAGAATTGGTTCCATGATCACCCTGATTTTGAAGTCTTATACCTTCCCCCATACTCCCCCTTCCTGAATCCTATAGAAGAGTTTTTTTCAGCGTGGCGGTGGAAGGTATACGACCTGCGGCCCTATGACCGTTTGCCCCTCATTCAGGCAATGGAGCAGGCCTGTGATCTTATTGAAGCAGCTTCTGTGCAGGGGTGGATTCGTCACACAAGGCGATTCTTCCAACGGTGCCTTGCCAATGAAGACATAGCCTGTGATGTGGATGAAATCTTATGGCCTGATCCAGCCAGACGGAGAGATGAATAGTTACAGTATTCTTGTTGGATTTACAGTTGTTTTCTGTAATTTCTGTTTACTTTACTTTTCTTCAGAGTCAAAGTGCATGTACTGTAATTCATGCAGTAATTTTTATTTGTCTACAGATTTAATGTTTCATTGATTTCATTGTTGGTTGATTACTTGGTAAGACATACTGTAAATAAATACTTGAAATATGAGTTTCCAGAAATCAGTGTTGTGCAGTGCTTGTAAGTTTATAGTAGGCCTATTTGTGTACATTCTCCCTATATCTCAAACTAATCATGAAGAATGTTGTGCGTTTGTCACAATTTTTTTCATCTAAATTATCCCTTACATAACAATATCTGGCCGAAAATCTAGCACATACTATTTCCTAAAAATAGTTTTTTTTACAAATGTGTTTTTTATTTATCACAGCAGTGTGAAACTGGCTGCTATAGTGTCTGATCATGGAGGACTGTGTTGGTTAAATGAAAACTAATAGCATTTTCACAAATATGTGTATATCTTTTGTCTGAAGTGTGTATGTTTTGACAGAAGTGTGTCATTTTGCAAACAATCTAGGAATTATGCCAATTGAGTGTGGTGTTTGGATAATTGTGCTTATATTTTGAAAAAAAGAACCCGGTTTTCAAAATTGCGTGTAAACAATTGAAAAAAACTGTAATTATGTTTCGTAATCTAAAAATAGTCTTAACTCTCTAACCTGCCGCGCTCCGTATATCAATTCAAATCCTTCCTTCCCGCTCTCGGCTCTCCCCGAAAGCCGCTGTCATTTGCTGATGGAAAGCATGACATTACCGTAATAAGCCATATATTGGCGAAAAGCGCATAATGTCTACTTTCAGGATCTATTTAAATTATTTTGATAGTGCAAACAGTTGAAGAGTTACGGTAACATGAATACAGCTTGACACATCCGGTTTTAAAGGGTTAAATCTACAACAACAAAAAAAACTGTCTTCATCTTTAGCCGCCACCGTCTTAACGACCTACAGTAGCCAAAACTATGTTATAGACAGTGTTGTGCTAGTTACTAAGAAATAGTAACTAGTTACAGTTACTAGTTACTTCATTCAAAAAGTAACTCAATTACTTTGTTGATTACTTGCACCAAAAAGTAATGCGTTACTGTGAAAAGTAACTTTTTAGTTACTTTTTTAAAGAAAGTTCTTTAATGTTCCCATTAATGCCCTTTTATGCGTTATGGTCTATACAAACACAAAACTGACTTAAACAGAAAGTAATTTTTAAACACTATTTTATTTAAGTCAGACCAGCACAAACTGAATATATCACAAGGATTTCTGAAATAAATAACAAAACAAGCATGTGTAAAGCTAGTGATGTGTTTGCTTTCTCAACATTGATATGTTCATGCAGCTGACAGTAATACGTTTTTACTGCATGAATGAATATTTGAGCAATACAATTGTACCTTGATCATTCTTGTTAGTTCATAGTAGGCTAATTAACTAAGGTAATAACAGATACAATAACAATTTAAACTCAATTTCAAATGTATTAAGTAAATGTTGAAATTAAAAAACTAACAATGAATGATACTTCTACAACATTTATTAACCATATTTAATGCTAAAATTGTAATCTCATTGTAAAGTGTTACCATTTTATATGATTCAAGCTTATAGAAGATGGCCATATTTAAATATCTGCAAAGGCCAGAGCATTAAAATTACATAAATGTAGACCTATATATTACATGTATAGTCTTTCACTTTATTTGCTTAAATTTTAGAACACTTGATTAGGAAACTTGATGTCGCTGCATGAACATATCAATGTAAGCATTGCAATCACGTCAGCTTTAAAAATACAACTTCGCCGGCTAATGAATGCATAACAGTGACCAGCTGGATATAAACTAATGCAAATAGATGGTAACAATTGCGACATAAAACATCTGGGTCAGGTCTGCGTGTGTTTTGGTCACATTGCTTTAATCGCTTGAGGTAAGTTAGCCGTTACTAATGTTATTCCTCTCAGACTCGACGGCAAGCTTCTGTTCTTTCTCTGTTGATGCAGCATCTAGACAAAATATTACTTTATAATGATATGGCAATGTGTACTTTAGTGTTCTGTATTCATACCGTTTCGCTGTCTGTGTTTTAAATGCGCATCTGAAGTGCTCAGCGCTCTCCGTGCAGCTTGTAATCTCCGTGCTCGCGCGGCCTCACGTGTTAACGTAAACAACTCAGCCAGTGAGTTTATGTGTCCTCTCGCTCTGTATAATGCTAGCAGTCTCTTCAGTGATCTCGTACTGTGTAACAGCGCACACTTCTCAGCCGCTCCAGCAACTAATTAATTTAAAAAAGTAACGGACAACGCACCATATGGTAACGATAACGGAGTTACTTTATTTAAAAAGTAATGCGTTACAGTATTAGTTACTGTCAAAAGTAACTGCGTTACAGTAACGCGTTACTAGTAACGCGTTACTGCCCAACACTGGTTATAGACATATTTGTTCTAAATCAACTTCTATACATTTTCTTGCTCCCCTGAGGCAGCCAACATCATGTTCCTGATTTAAACCAATACGTTTTGTTACTGTCTCCACAACAAATAATGCCAATCACTCCGTGGACTAGGCTGTCTTTGGAAAGCCCGTTTCCCATAGCTCTTTATAATAATCTCCTTCTCTTCAGGGTGTTGTCCCCTGGCATAGTTGCAGACACTTGTCACAATGAAAAACAAGCCATACAATGAATGCGGTTTCTGGTGAGTGGTATAGAGGAACTCACATTTCTGGGTCAGACTGCTGTAACTTCTTACAGCTCATCTCCCCTGAATGGTGCAAGACGCTGTTGGCCTCGCAGACATCTGCTCCACTCTCATACCTATCTCACATAAACACCTCCATCAGGAGATGCCCAGTGTCTGCAGTGGCCCTCTGCCTTAGGTTGCCCTCTGTCTGGCCAAAGAAGGTCTTACCCGTCGTGGAGTGACCACCTCGTGCACACTGGTACCCGCTCTTTTCCATCACAGACCGTTTGCTTCAGCATAATCAGTTGTTTTCTGGAGCTTTTGGAAAAGGACATTCAAGAGACCGCAGAGCCATTTGGACTGCCTAATATTGTTAACACTGGGAGACAGGTTAATAACAACAGTATTTAATCACTTAAATCCATCAAACATCTTAAAAGCAGAAACCCAGCTGCTTAGACTACACTCTGAATTTAGATCATAACCGTACATTCAGTGTACTTCATCTGTAGTCGGAGCCATCGGTGGAGACTAAATGAGACAAAGTTGTTACTGGTCCTAAAATAAGCTAATCAAAATGTCACCTCTATCGTTTAAGGTCTGTATCATTATTTTAAAGACTTCTTTAAAGTCATTCAGTTTTACTTTTAAAACATTTAAAATACAAGTTGCCCTCTGAATGGCAATGATTTCTTAGAACATTTCTGTGTCTATGATTTTCAACTGAAACACTGTGCTTTACTATCAAGCTTATTATCACCTATGACACAGGCTCAGATAACAGCTTTAGCTGAGATTGAATGCGAGAGAGACTGTTGGTTCATTCAGGACTGGCACCTTTGCATTCTCATAAACTTAACTTCAGACTGTATCTGCCATCTGTTAACTCTAGCCCAGCTTGAAGCATCTTTTCCATAAGTTGCATGTGTTTTCAATACAAGCACAATTTTTAGTTTTCTTTTGCCCATACAGGGAATTTAGACATTACAAATTTCAACTCAGATTGAGTTTCTGTCATACTGGCAGTTTCAGCCCCAGCACACATCAGATTCAGATAATCAAATTGTTTCAGCCAAATCACAAGCTAAAATCTTCTAAAATCAACACATCAGCTTCTAGTTCTTTCATGGTCAACACTAACAAGCTTTTGTTTAATCAAATGTCATTTACATTTTTCTGCATAGCCTATTTAATCTTTATACTAAATAATAATGTTTCAAATTTCATCTAAATTTTAGTTGTCAGGTTCTCAATTATTATAGTTTAATATCTGACTTTCATGTTTTCTTTTCTAAGCAATTAGCAATACGTTTAAAAGTATTTTGCAACTCATTTCTTCAATTTAACATTTTCCACTAGAAACGTCTCAGGTTACTACTGTAACCATAGTTCCCTGAGAAAGGGAACGAGACGATGCGTCACTTGACGCTTTGGGAACGCCCCCAGCGTGAATGCGTCTGAGCATCAATGTCAACTAGTCCAATGGAAAGAATGAGCGTCACGGGCGGGTGACGTCATGACCAGGAAGGCATAAGAGCACATCCGGTGAAACGCGGCATTAGCTTCAAAAAGTCGAAGCAAGCCGATCACAGGGATGCAGGAAGTATGGCAGGGTGACGCATCGTCTCGTTCCCTTTCTCAGGGAACTATGGTTACAGTAGTAACCTGAGACGTTCCCTTTCGAGGGAACTCGCGATGCGTCACTTGACGCTTTGGGAACGAGAATACCCAAAACGCCAGAATTCCAAGTACCTGAGTGTCAGTCTGTTGGAACTAAGCACTAAGCACCTGAGAACCTGGGGCAGCATCCAGGTCCAAACTGTAAAACCTGACAAATGTGAGCGGTGAAGACCAGCCTGCCGCATCACAAACGTCTTGGAGAGAAACCCCAAATAACAAGGCTTTAGAGGTCGCCATACCCCTCGTTGAGTGAGCTCTGACCACCAAGGGACACGGATGGTCAGAGTACTCGTATGCAAGTGAAATAGCCTCGACTATCCACTTACTAACCGTCTGTTTAGAAGCAGGAAGACCCTTCTTAGGTGATCCAAAGCAAATAAATAACTGGTCAGACTTCCTCATTGAAGATGTCCGATGAACATAAGTATTCAGTGCTCGCACTGGACACAAGAGGTTCAGCCTTTCCTGGTCCGCAGATGTAAAAGGAGGACAGAAACCTGCAGCACAATAGGCCTCGGAATAATGGTAGGCACCTTTGGAACATATCCATGTTTCGGGTAAGAATGCCTTGGCCATCCCCGGTGCACTCAAGGCAGGTGGGGACCGAAAGGGCCTGAAGGTCTGACTCTAATAGGGACGAAATAGCTAGCAGAAAATAGTCTTAAAAGAAAGGAACTTCTCTGAGACCAAATCTAAGGGCTCGAAGGGAGCCCCAGATAGGCCTTCTAGAACTATTGCAAGGTCCCAAGCCAGCACCCTAGTGCAAGTTGCAGGCCTCAGCCTCAAAGTGCCACGAAGGAAACGAGTGATCAGGGGGTCTCGACCCAAAAATGTACTACCCACCAGGGCGTGGAAAGCCGCAATGGCCGCCACGTATACCTTAAGCGTGGAAGGACAAAGACCTGATACAAAGCGTTCTTGCAGAAACTCGAATACTGTGTTTACTGAACAGTTAACCGGATCCCACTGACGCTGGTAACACCAAGAAGTAAAAAACTCTCGAAATAGTGAATATAGTTTCCTCGTAGCGGGAGCTCTGGAGCTTAGAATGGTCTCAACAACCTCGGTTGAGAGACCACTCTCTATGAGTTGGGCCCCCTCAGAGGCCGAACCCACAGTTTCCAAATCCCCTGCCGGGGGTGCAATATTGCATCCCCTGCCTGAGACGGAAGGTCTCTCCTGATCGGGACCTCCAAGGGAGGTCCGTCGAGGAGAAAAATTAGGTCCGCAAACCAAATTCAGCTCGGCCAGGGTGGTGCTACTAAATAGGCTTATTCCATCCTGGCGGAATCACTCCAGAACTCCTGGGAGCAGAGCAACAGGGGGAAATGCGTACAGACGTAGCCTCAGCCACGTCTGCACCATAGCAACCAGCCCCGAGGGGACTGGTTGAGTGAGGGATAACCAGAGTGGACAGTGCGTCGTATGCTGAGACGAGAACAAATCCACTTCTGCCTGGCCATAAAACTCCCATATTTGCTCCACCGCCTCGGGGTGGAGTCCCCTGGCCTCAGCCCCTGCCTCGACAGGGTGTCTGCTCCAATATTCTGGCCCCCCTGGAATATACACTGCCCTCAGACAGCGTAATTTCCTGAGGGACCAAAATAATAGGCCACCAACGTGTTGTCTGTGGGTCAAGAACCAGAGTTTCCTCCATATAACCAAGGCGCGGGGATACTGCCACGTGATCTTGATCGTACGGAGTGGGTTTCCCCTCAGGGAGAACCCTCTGGTCCTGAGCCACCACTGTAAAGGTCTCACGTACAGCAGGTCAAAGGGTATCACATTGAACGCTGCTGCCCTGAGGCCTAACAGTCACTGTTTCAGAACAACACATGATGGCCCCTCAGGTCTGGGAGGAGATGTCTCAACGCATTGAAGACGACCATCATCTCTAGGCAATTCATGTGCCAAGCGAGATGATGACTCCTCCCAAGCCCTGAGCTGAGCGGCCTTCCAATACCGCTCCCCAGCCGGTGAGGGAAGCATCTGTCGAGATCACAACTCGATGGCAAAGAGCTCCCAACACCGAACCCTGGGTTAAGAACCAGTGTTTCCTCCATATAACCAAGGCACGAAGGCACGGCCGCGTGATCTTGATCATACGAAGTGGGTTTCCCCTCGGGGAGAACCCTCTGGTCCTGCGCCACCACTGCAAAGGTCTCATGTACAGCAGGCCAAAAGGTATCCCGTTGGACGCTACTGCCACAAGACCCAACAGTCTCTCGAACTGTTTTACAGTGCGTGACTGGCCTAGCCTCAGCTCTTTTGTGGCTGTTAGGATAGCAGCTACACGAACGGGCAACAGAGTGGCCCGCATCGTCACTGAATCCCATACCACACCAAGGAAAGTGGTTCTCTGTACTGGAGAAAGCACACTCTTCTTGGCATTGAGCCTCAACCCCAACATCTGCATATGAGCGAGAACGACACCTCGGTGCCGAACCGCTTACTGTTCTGATTCCGCTAGAATCAGCCAATCATCTATGCAATTCAGAATGCGTATACACTGCAGCCTGGCGGGGCCAGAGCTGCGTCTATACACTTCGTGAATGTGCGGGGTGATAGAGCTAGACCGAAAGGAAGTGCCTGATACTGGTGTTCTTTGCCCCAAAGAAAACCTCAGGAACCTCCTGTGCTGAGGGAGGATGGAGATATGGAAGTATACATCTTTTAGATCTATCGTGACAAACCAGTCCTCGGATCTGATTTGAGTCACGATCTGTTTGAGTGTCAGCATCTTGGACTTGAGTTCCAGCACCAAACACTCCAACAGACGAAGATCTAGTATGTGACGCTGCTCTCCATCCTTTTTTGGAACAATGAGATAACGACTGTAAAGACCCGACGAAATGTCGGGTGAGTACACCTGCTTTATAGCTTTCTTCGCTAACAGGGCCTTTACCCCTTGCTCCATTACCAGAGAGATTACCATTACCCATAGAGATATATTTGGCAGTAGCTTCCGCGCTGCCAGAAAATCTACCAAGGGGAACCAGCCCCTCGAGGCTGGCCTCTGGTGTAATAAAGACAGCCAGTTCGGGGACCTGAAACATACTGGCAGGAACCACCCGAACTGACTGTTTTCGAACCCCCCTCAGAGGGCGCGAGTCCGACGCAATGTCGAGTTGACGCTGCGCCAGAAGCTCGCTGGAGAACGCTGCGCCCCGAAGCACCAAGGGTGGCGGGGTTGGCAGAACGGTCCCCTGAGGGCACAGAGATGGAAAGGGCACCGTATAATGAGGTGTACACCATTCCACCCCGGTTGGGGCTGCCCTCACCGGTCTGACGCCGTGGCGCCAGACCTTTTCTTTTGAGCCGCCGCCTTCTCAGCATGAAGAACAGTCCTCGGATCCGGCTTCTGCTTTGAAGGCTTTGGCTGCTGTGTTGTGTATGAGAAACTAGCCGGCTGGAGCTGCTCACGCCCAGCAGCCCCAGTGGGTTGGACATAGCGAGGGAGAGATTATCTTGTATCTTTCTCCATGATTCCCATCAAATTGAGCCAGAGGTGTCTCTCAGTGACCACATTTCTTTGGCTGCCATCCCTGAGAGATAAATCTGAGGCCCGACGGAGTTCTCAAACCCCATCGGGCCAAACTCCCTCCCTTCTGTCCAAATACCACAGCAGGTCAGCCTGATATGCTTGCAGCACTGCTATAGTGTGCAAGCAGGCTCGTGCTAGACCCACTGCCATATATGCTTTTCCCACTAGATTAAAAAATAGTTTTCTTTAATGGTTTAGTGAGAGAAGCCGACGCCTTCAGGGACGATACTGAACCGGGAGACATAGCTCGCAAGTGTCTGTTCTACCCGGGGTATTGCCCCATAGCCATACTCTCTTAACCCCCAAAAATCTGAATATACATGAATGTGGGGCTAAAAAATGAGTAATGCTTTTTCCATGATCTAGACAGCTCG
Organism: Rhinichthys klamathensis goyatoka; assembly: GCF_029890125.1. Classification (NCBI taxonomy): domain Eukaryota; kingdom Metazoa; phylum Chordata; class Actinopteri; order Cypriniformes; family Leuciscidae; genus Rhinichthys; species Rhinichthys klamathensis. Next base: position 9,986,290 of record NW_026606717.1, read on the forward strand.
CTGTGCAGATCGGGAAAAATGGAAGGCCCCGTGATGGAGGTGGAAAAATAGAGGGAAGGAAACTCGTTCAATTTATTTTAAGGACGAGTGCCCCCTTATTTCTGCTGGCCATTAAATATTTAATTTATCTACAGCCTTAGTAAACACCTCCACCAGCTTATTATTATATATATATTTTTTTATATACATTCTTTATATATATACACTTTATTTTATATATAATATATAAACTATCATATATATATATATATATATATAGGCTATATATCATTCTCATACGCTGGGGAAGAGACGGCAAATCCACTTCCCCCATGATTGTGTACACTTTCAATGCCCAGCACATCTACCTCCTCGGAGGTAGAGCACTGAAGCATTGATTTCTCTCCCCGGGCGGAAGAGACCGCAGCGCGGGCTTCCAAGACCGGAGAGAGAGCACTGGATCCCTCGTGGAAAGGGAGGAGATAAGATCCGCGGACCCGTCTCCAACCCCGTAACGAGATCCTATTCGCGATCCACAGGAATGCATTCTCCGCGCTGCCTCGGCAGACGCGTGTCCTGCACCCCGAGGATCGCGAGCCTGGCCACTTTCCTCGAAAAGTGACAGGCGGGAGTGGAGCATGCGAAGCGAAAGCTTCTCACAATGTTGCAATCAGCCCCCTCGGAGGCTGATACCGCATGCTCCACTCCCAAATAAACTACACAAAGCTCGTGTGTGTCCCCACCCGTTAAATAACGCGGGCAGGGAGAAGCACAGAGTTTGTAAAGTTGTTTTGCCATAACTCTTCCCAATAATATCGAACAGACAACAATAAATAGACAGAGACAGAGTAACACAGATCGCTTGCTGAGACACAGAAGCTAATGCCGCGTTTCACCAGATGTGCTCTTATGCCTTCCTGGTCATGACGTCACCCGCCCGTGACGCTCATTCTTTCCATTGGACTAGTTGACATTGATGCTCAGACGCATTCACGCTGGGGGCGTTCCCAAAGCGTCAAGTGACGCATCGCGAGTTCCCTCGAAAGGGAACCAGATCTATCAGGTTTTAGAAATGCAATTTAACAGTGGGGGTTAGAGGGACCCTTTAACCCCCCTTCCTGGGCGTTTTACTGTCCTCACCCCTGTGAAGTTAAAACAATACATAATACAGTAATCCTTCTGGTAAGTAATGCAGATTGGTAATCTGCAGATTCAACTTAACTATCATTATTCCTCAGTCCCACTTATCTGTACTGTTTTCACAGAAACCACAGGATTATATTACTCATATCTCAGTCCCTAAATTACACAGACAGCTAACATAGCTGCTTGCACCTTCAACTCTAAAAATATGGCAATCTTCAATACCCTTGTTTTCATAACATTAATACAATAAAACGCATTCACATCATCATTTCAATCATTATTTTATCAATAACGTGTAGAATTTTCCCCATTCTACTTGATAAAACCTTTCATACCATTTCAACTTCGTCTTCCCCCTCAGCATGTAAATGCATGAAGTACCGGAGTCAGCCCATCTCCCCCCGTCCTGATCTCATCAGCATAACAGTGTCATTCACATCTTGATGATAATTCAATCAGCCCAATTGATTCATTTAACTTACAAAAGAGAGAACAGGACTGGCAGAACTTTTATCCTTAACAGGCCTTCATCAATGGTTTCATGAATTTTCCTACCATCCCTACATGCTAATTCTTTCTTTTCTTCTACTTGCCTTTCTTCAATACAACAATCTATAGTCTGCTCACATTCTTTATACGCATTACGAATACAACCACAATAACTGCTTTTCACTTTTTCAAACATTTATCGGAAACACTGCTAAAAAATTCATCATTCACAACCTTGCTCGAAACACACAAAGATTTACAAGCAGAAAGTAAATCAGTGTATGTGTGTGTGTGTGTGTTAGTAAAAATAATTTCACTTCCCTGTCTTGCGGACACTGGCTTTCCGCTCCGAACCAGACCCTCTCCTGCTCTCCCTTCCTATCGTTTCAATCCGACTTCAAATTCGGGCATGCACTGCTCCAATGCCCGTCTCTCTTGCACAGTCTGCATACGGTACAGTCTCTGACCGTATGGTTGTTTGTAGCACACACAAAGCACCGCCATTTCTTTCCTTTCTTTTGTTTAGTTTTAGGCTTGTTTGTTTCACGTTGCACAACTGCCATTTCGGGTTGTTTTCGGTCTGAGGTCTGTTTTGCTGCTTTTGCCGCTGCTCGCGCTCTTAATCGTTCTGCTTCTTGTGCTCCCGCTTGTGCGTCTCGTGCTAGGCCTACTACTTGTCCTGCATCTTGTGCCGGTCTTCGGATCGGAGAGCAGTCGAGATCGTGGTTCAGCTTCAGGGCTCTCAGTACAAAGACAATCTCGGTTTCATTAGTAGCATTCTGTTCCAGTGGAACTGTTTTCACACATACAACATTCTTCACTTCATTCTCAACATTATATGCCAGTTCTTTTTGTTTTTGCTTTCGTTCTCGCCTGTCAGTCTCTTCCAACCAACACATTATAGTCTGTTCACATCCTTTGCATACATGTTTAACACACACACAGCAACCATTCTGTTTTCCCTCGTTCTTTTCTATTGATTCTTTTACGACATTAAGTCTTATTTTACTCAAGGTTCCCGCCTCGGGGAAATCGTGATATTTGATCAGTTTTTGTATGTCAACCATACATTTACCCCCATAATTATTTCTCATTTGACAAAAAATAGGTGTGTAAAAATGGTCTAATTTACTGTTAGATGACCCCATTTTGGCTGAATCTCCTCTCTTGGATTTTTCCTTTTGACGCGCGTCCCACTAATCTGTCAAACGTCTTCGATAGATCCGACTTTTTCACCCGAAATCGGCCAGGTTTTTAGCAAATATGCTCTGTAATTACGGTTTACTCAAAATATTTACATTTTTATTTATCTATAAATCGCTTTCTAGCGCTCGGACTTTCTCAGGTTGCAATTAAAGATTTTGAGTAAACAAATAAATCAGTCACGAATCTTCTTCCGTTCACTGTGTTACTACAATTAATTTAAGCGCGGTTCTTCCGCCCGCTGTTTTACTAGAATTAACTCAAGCGCGGTTCTTCCTCCCACTTTTACTAGAATTAATTAAGTTACAATCAAAGATTTTGAGTAAACCAATAGTTCAGTCGTGTCTCTTCCGTACACTGTGTGTCTCTTCCGTACACCTACGAGCAATTGTGGTACTTCCGTCCCCACCTACTTGACATCAATAAAACAATTTGCAGTTTCTTACCCAGAGATGCTTTTTCTTTTCTGTAATTGCCACGGATTCTTTTTGATCCTAGTGGGATTTCTTCCTCTGGTCCTGAACGCGGTATTGGCTCTCTCTCCCTTAACCTGTTGAGTTCTATCTCAAACCGTCGAGGTATAAGACCAGTCCGTCTGTTGCTTCCGGGGTGTGCACTTTCCGTCAAATCCGTTCAGGACCAGAGAAGAAGATTCTGCACGGGATCCAACACTTCTGACACCAACTTGTGACAGCAATTTTCAGAGGTTAACAAAAACAGCATCAAAAGGTCAAGAAACTTTCAAGAGGCAAATTGTAATAACGAGTAAAGGTTTATTCTTCTGAGGACCCTTTTCACAACCCGCAGCTACCCAGTTTGGAAAAGGAGACCTGTTTGATATCCACAAACAGCCCATTTTATACAGTTTTCTTGAGAAGTCAAAACCCATCCTTCCCAGGCAGGTCAAACTGTTCTTTGTTCTTGAGAAGTCAAAACCCCTCCTTCCCAGGCAGGTCAAACTGTTCTTTGTTCTTGAGAAGTCAAAAGGTCTTCATTTACAACCTAAATTACCTCCTTCTCCCCTCGGCAGGAGGTGTGGGATCGCCCCCCGTATTCTCCTGATTAGATCTCTTCTCGTGCTCTAGGTATGTTTTTTCTGGCCCATCTGGTCATATTACATTCTTCTTTCCTGTTCTAGAAACCCTCACAGAAACACATGATTAAAATGCTAAAATCAATGAGAATATAAAAATTTCCATTACACGACTTAAAATCAAAACTTCCCAGTGTCTCTCCACAACTTGCAATGTGCATAAGCCGCGTAAGGGCCTGTTCACATATCGCGTTTTTTGCGCGCTCAAGTTCGTTATTTCAAATGAAGGCGCGCGGTATGCGCGCTCATAATGGAAGCGACGCGGCCGTGCTGCATCGAGATAAAAACATCTCGGTGTGGATTGATGTAGGGCTGCTATTTTTATTTAACGAAAAATCTTAGTCTAACGGAAAAAATTGCCGGTTTTTGAAAGCTTCGTTCAAACGGATTCAGTGTTTTCTTTTTGTCATCTTAATTTGTTAATTATTTAAGTTAAAAAAATATATTTAGTGTTGGCCAATTTTATGTTTTTTATTTGAATTATTTTATTCTGTTTTTCACTGTCAGAAATGCTGCAGGTGCGTGAAAATTTGATCTGAATCCAGGTTCTGTTGTTGATTTGTTCTGTATGCTGCTGTTTGCACTTTGCACGTTAAAATAAACCCTTTGATAAATAAAACAATTTTTTTGTATTTTTAACGGGTCACAGATACGCGTCAATTTTATTTTTATTTAATGCCATTTCAATGTTATAATCTTATCAGTTAACGGTTAATAATCGATTAACGAGCGGCGGTTGTCGGTCGGGAAAATTAACCGAAATGAGCATCCCTACTGGATACATTTCGTTGAAATCACATATGAGGACTTTGCAGGCTGTGGAGAAATGCAATCCTCCATAGCCATGGAGCGCTGTCATGACAGCGAGGGCATCACGTCGCAGGCTTACGGCATCGATAAGAGGAGCGGTGTCCGCAGACTCAATGCTTGTAAAATGGCAAATAGTCCTTCTGATCGGTCGGTGTATTTTTGCTTTATACATTTTAGGCTTATTCTCAAATTCAGATTGTGTTAGGGGGCGGGATTATTAGGCCATTTTAATCGGACAATTTGACCGGAGAGATTTAATTTTGTCGGACATTTAATTTTTTCCCCGGCCAATCAATGTCCGGTAATTACCGGACATCGGAAACCCTGGTTTTGTCAAAAATAAAGTCATCAACTAAGATGTTGTTATACTGTTTGTTCCAATGTAGGTTATATTCAAACTAATGAATCCTTAAAGGACAAGTTCAGTATTTTACACTTAAAGCCCAGTTTTAAGATCGTTTCTGATGAAATAGAACGGTTAAGATTCAAATTTGGACACATGCTGCTGGCCCGAGAATTTTCAGTTTCTGTGGTTGCACACTTTTTTTTGTATATTTAGTTCAATGATTCAAATAAAGCCATCCTGTTGTGTGGCAGTTTTTATTGCAGTTTTCCTCCGTGGTATCAAAAATGGTATTGAATGTTGAGATTTACCTGATGAACGTTATAACTCAAGCTGAAACGTGTGTGCTTGATGTGCGAAAACAAACATCATTGGTTCTCGCACGTTTGAGCTTCTGTTAACTAATTAATGTGCATAAGGTGGAAGAAAATAAAATGTAAAAATGTTTTTCAGTTGTTTCAAGTTGTATGTTATCATTATCAACTTGTTAGTTTTTAGTGAAGTACAGTAATCAAGTAAAATTACACTAATTTTACACCCCTGCCGTAATGTCAAACTTAATTTCTTAATATCTCTCACAGTTTTTTTATCAATAATACTTGTACCATCTTTAAACTTTAAAATTAAGTCAAGATGTTAAAATCAACAACATAATGTGCAACAGTTGAAGGAGTCCAGAGGGTAAATACAAATGCAGACATTTGAAGTTTGAATCCTTGTTACAAATCAAACATATTCAGGGAGATAAATTGTGTGTCTATAATCTCAAACAAGAAAATAAATCTTATCTTGGTTCTCTTGTTTCTAAATTATGAAGATTAGATAGTTTAATTGGTATTGATTTAGTCCAGTAGAGGGCGCTCGTGCAACCAAAGAAATGACACACATCCGAGTCTAGGAGAAGAAGAGAAGTGAGGAGGGAAGGGAACATAAAATGTGAAGTGGAACACAGCCGTTCATTCTGCTCTAGATCTGCTGTTTTTCAGACTGTGGGGACATTCATTTTATCATTTATTGGGAGAAATCCAAATCCAAATGACTCAACGAGTCAGTTTATTTAGCGAATCACTCAGAAATGTATCGAAATAAACCGACTGATGTTGTTGATTACGCTCCTGTAACCTAACAGGGTTCCTCTTAAAGGGATACTCCACTTTTTTTGGAAATAGGCTCATTTTACAACTCCCCCAGAGTTAAACTGTTGAGTTTTACCGTTTTTGAATCCATTCAGCCGATCTCCGGTTCTGGCGGTACCACTTTTAGCATAGCTTAGCATACATCATTGAAATGGACAAGACCATTAGCATTTCTCATTAAAAAATGACCAAAGTGTTTCGATATTTTTCCTATTTAAAACTTGACTCTTCTGTAGTTATATCGTGCACTAAGACCGACGGAAAATGTAAAGTTGCGATTTTCTAGGCTGATATGGCTAGGAACTATACTCTCATTCCTGCGTAATAATCAAGAAACTTTACTGCCGTACCATGAGAGCAGCAGGCGTAATGATATGTCGCAGCGCCTGAAAATAGTCCCCAGCTCGGTAACTTCCAACGTGACCGGGACTAAGTGCCTGCGCCTGCTGCACTCATGGTACGGCAGTAAAGTTTCTTGATTACTACGCAGGAATGAGAGTATAGTTCCTAGCCATATCAGCCTAGAAAATCGCAACTTTACATTTTCCGTCGGTCTTAGTGCACGATGTAACTACAGAAGAGTCAAGTTTTAAATAGGAAAAATATCGAAACACTTTGGTCATTTTTTAATGAGAAATGCTAATGGTCTTGTCCACTTCAATGATGTATGCTAAGCTATGCTAAAAGTGGTACCGCCAGAACCGGAGATCGGCTGAATGGATTCAAAAACGGTAAAACTCAACAGTTTAACTCTGGGGGAGTTGTAAAATGAGCCTATTTCCAAAAAAAGTGGAGTATCCCTTTAAATTAGATTTAAAAAATTTAAGGCCATAAAAAGTCTTAAAGTCTTATTTTTTACTTATGAGAGGTCTTACATTTTGGATGACACATTGACTTAGACATAGTTAAATGCTTTACCAAATTAAAACGATAGGTTAGCGTACATGTTATTTTTTTATTATTCTATCTTTGTGGATTTGCTTGTTCATGTGATGTGACAATTCGAGTCATTTACGGCAGCATATTACGTCTGTCTCCTGTATCACCCCCTCACTGTGCTGTAGAAACAACTAACTAAAATACACAGTATTATCATTATAACTTAGCTTATTCTATTTCCTCATCAGTCATCTCATCACACCCATAATCACTCATTTATTTTCTTTTATAGTGCTTTCTTTTGGCGTTCTTAGCATTTTGCTGATTTGTCTTATTTGTAACATGTATTAGCCTACTATGAATTTAATGTATTTTAATGGTTTTCCCTTTTGTTCAAACATGTAAGATGTCCTTGGGTGTTTAGAAAGGCGTCGGCCAAATAAAATGTATTATTATTATTATTATTATTTATGCAGTGTGATAATTTACCTAAACCATGGGGCCTCCACTGTTGAGAAAGGCAACATACCTTTAACAATAAATGTTGTCACTGCTCTATGGCAGTCATTGACTCTCTGGCGAGGTAATGATGAAGACTTATTCGCTAAAGTGAAAAGTGTAACCTCTGCTGCTCTCATTGTGACAGAATGGCAAGTTTACAGTGGGACAGGATGACCTGTCAATGAAGGCGAGTGTAAATAACATGACTCACGAGCTAACAACGACAATAATAATTATATTTCAAAAATATATTATGCAATAGTAAAACCCTATATTACTTAAAGGAACAATGGTGTTTTTCAACCTGGGCCCTATTTTTCCTGGCTTTACTTTGCAAATATTCTGCTCACTCAAATTACCCTTCAATAGGCCTGCATTTTGAAACAAGCATTAATTTTAGGCACGTTTACCTCAATAACTGTAAAGAAATTGTAAGTAATATATAGAAGTGTTATTGACATTATGCCAGAGCTGCTTGGTCGCTGTCTGCCATTGTCTGATGTTTTTATACTGTAATATTTACCCGTAGTGGTTTCATACTAGGGTTTCGGACATCTCACAATGTTAACGTTACTATTTGTTTAACATAAATAGCACGGTACGGAATTTCAATGCAGCCAATGGCTCAAGTGTTATGCTGCCTTCACGTGGAATCGGAAATTTCCTACTTCCCACTTCTGAAGTCATGATTACGAGCTCATCGCATTCAAAGTTTGACTTGAGAGGGCGTTCATGTAATGATTTTGTTAACTAGGAAACTAGTATTTACGATAATTCTGATAGCGTGTGAAGACTGCATTAACTCACGCTAGTAAAAATGCTACGTTTAGCGTCAACCAACACCGTGAAAATGTTGTTTTCTCCAACAACAACTTATCAAATTAGCTAGGTTAATTAATTACCTGAAGATGTTGATGTCGAAGCCTCACTTAATGTTTCGTCATCGTCCATGGATTGAACTTCGGCAGAATCGGCACTGACTGACACTGGTGTAGTGATGTATGTCTCGAGACCACTTTTACGTCTTGTCACGGCCTTGACGGTCTTTGGTCTTGGACCTCTCGATCTTGTCTAGGTCTCGCTGTCTCAGACCGTCATAGTGGTCGGGGGATTTAGCAATACAATACTACAATATCCACGACGACACAACGTTTCGATAATGCAACCGATTATGTTCATCAGTGGTTGTATATCAATCAGGGACACGTTTGTGTGCATTATGTTTTGTGATTTCACCAGAACGAATAGAGTATTCGTAACCGATTGAAACGCGCGTCCGAGTGAAGACAGTGCGGTGTACGCGAGCCACACGAGAAAACACCGTATCCGCGCCACTGATCGCAGCGGCAACGAGCACTTTGATCACTTGATTTAAAAAAAAAACATATCATGTACAGTTTTTGATGTATTCATATTTAGTAAAACACATATCAGTGACATGATGGGTTTTAACTTCATTCAGGAGATTTTGGGTAACTGCACAACTGACAGATGACTTTGAGCGCACCGCCAACGGTGTGTGTGTGTGTGTGTGTAACCATAGCGACAAAACGACCAACTTCCGGATCCTGCACTTAAGCCTATAATTTTGTTTTTAAAAATATAATTATGTATTTAAAAGTTGCAGAATGGATTCATTTGGAGACTTCGAAATCGGCAGAGATAGGCAGGCAATGCAAAACAAAATCTTACATTGGGACAAAACTTATTATATAATTGTTATTATAATGAAGATTGCATTATATTTAATTTCTCTTCTGGTCTCCACTTGGTCTCGGTCTTGGTCTCGACTTGGTCTGTCTTGGTCTTGGTCTTGTCTTGGTCTCGATACCCTCTGGTCTTGGTAGTGTCTCGGTTTAGGCGGTCTTGACTACAAGTCTACACTGCTGGAGGGACACTTGCCGTCTTGCGGCAACTAAATGTTACTAAATGTTATAGTACACCCTTTAGCTTTTAAATAAATGTGTTGTTTGATTAGGTGCTTCCTGAGGTTAGATGTGTTGCCATGGCCAGCCTTGCATTTAGTATTACAAATATTGCAAATAGCGTTGTTTGCATCTTGTTTTGAGAAATGCAACCACATTCCGTAACGTTTTCGATAAGCCATCATTGCCCTGCGTGTTATGTTTAAAGAAGTTGCAGGGGTGACGTCATGTGGTCTCTCGTGCTCTCTCTCTTTCTCTCTCTCTCTCGCCCAGATGCGTTCTCAGGTACCGAAATTGGGCACCGATTGATTTAATGTGAATTTGTACCTTGTAGTACCGACGTACAATCGCTACAAATAATCCTTATTCGTCAGTTTGAATGAGCTGTAAAATTTACTTCAGGTTCTCATGTTCAGAGAGAGAATAATGAAATGATAAGCCAGCTTGGGCATTTCCGGTGAACTATAGCTTTCATTCTGTACTCTGTACATCGACAAAAAAATATCAATGGTTGACTTTTTAATGTTTTATTTATATTTTAATGCAGTAATCACAGTTACCTAATTGCCAATAAAGCAGTTTTATTCATTGCAATAAAGACTAAGCTGGTGTCTGTAATTGGACACGCACACATGTTTTTTCCACAACTTCAAATGTTATTTTTAATGTGATGACCAAAAACATTATTTTTTCATCCTTCTGAGGTTGGACCCGTTTGTAAAACCGAATGTTTCAAGAAGTACGATATACAACATTATATAGGAAACACTTTTATTTAAAAATAAGAAAAAACACGAATTAAAACTAGATGGCAGCAGAGGAGCACTTATTGGCTCACATTAGCAATTTCAATTTTGTCAAGGTGAAGTATGAATACTCACAAAGTCCCGTGAAAAACAATAACTTTTCTTGCGAATGAATTCCACTGAAAGCGAGCACCATGGTCTCCCTTTATAATCACAGAAGCTGTCAGTTTGGTGGCCGAGAGAGCTCAACGCGCTGCAACTGAAGAAAACACATGCAAATAGAAAAATAAACACCCGCAAATTAAGAAGACATCTTCATCAGTTTCACAACACACGTGTGCTCAATACTCACAACACCACCAAATACAGAAACGCGCTGCAAAAGCTCACAACACAAATACAGAAACGCGCAGCAAATAACACAGAACACAACGGAAATGTGTACAGGGGAACCAAATAAGTGACGAACCCGGCTGAGACGTGCTGGTGCTTACAGCTTAAAATTCTACTTTATTTATTTATTTATTTATTTATTTTTGCAAAACATACAGAGATTGCATTTTTTATGACATACAACTTGTATTTAATGTACAAAATGTATTAACAATGTCATCAGAATACAAATGAGAAAAGAACAATGAGCTGAAAACTAAAATAAATAAACAAAAAATATAGAGAAGAAGAACATGAAGGAAATATATTTATCTATACATCAGTTACAGTTATAAGAAATGTTAGGTAATGTAGGGTCCAAAGTTTTAAAGTTAAAACACAGATATATAACACATATTTTAAAAGCTTTTTTGTAAAGTAAAAATAAAAATGTATTTGCAACCGTTATGTTAACAGCATTATATTTCTGTCGTAAGATCAACTATTCAGCTGATGGACACTGTGCTGCGTTGGCATGGGAACATCCCAGGTGAAAATAATGAGGAAATTACGTTGTCTTTCGTTGCTCCCTTCATCAAGTGCGTTCCACGCGGCTACATAATGGCACACTAGAGCCCTGCTTACTCCAAAGTCCCACTTTAAGGGCTCTGCCATCTGCCCTTCGAAAGGAGTAGGGCATAGGGAAGCTCACGAGCAATAAGCACGTCCCAGCCAGGTTCGTCACTTATTTGGTTCCCCTGTAAACATTTCCGTTGCGCGTTTCTGTATTTGGTTGTGTTGTGAACTTTTGCAGTTTCTGTATTTGGAGCACATGTGTGTTGTGAAACTGATGAAGATGTTTTTTTAATTTGCATGTGTTTTTATCTATTTGCACGCGTTTTTTTCTATTTGCATGTGTTTGCTTCAGTTGCAGCGCGTTGAGCTCTCTCGGCCACCGTATGTCAGTCAGTGCAGCACAAGCTCACTGATTTCGGCACACTTGCGAGTTCACACACCTCTTTAATATTAATTTTGGTGATCTCCGACTGGCGGAGTCGAACATTATTAGTGCCGACATGAATAATGATCTTAGAGAATTTACGATTTACATTAGCCAGCACTTTTAAATTTGCTTTGATGTCAGGCGCTCTGGCTCCCGGCAAACATGTGACTATGGTGGCTGGTGTCTCTATTTTCACGTTCCGTGTGATCGAATCACCAATTACCAGGGCACAATCAACAGAATTCTCAGTGGGTGTTTCACTGAGTGGGGCAAATCGATTTGTTATGGGAATCAGAATGGAAGAGTGGTTCTTTGATCCGCGACTAGAGCGGCGATCCCTAACTGTCACCCATCTGCCCTGCTGCACCCGTGAGATATCTAGGGCAGGGGTGTACACACGTAGTGTATTGTTCACTCGCCATAATATAGAGCTTTGCACAGACAAAACAACACCAAATAAGACAGACAGTTTCACAGAGAGCGCTTGCTGAAGAGCGAAAGCTAATGTGTGTGTGCCGGCGTCACTTTTATGTGCCGTCACGTTACGTCATGACGCAACACCAATCAGGATTGGATTAGTTTCATTTATACTTCAGAGGCGCACGCTAAGGGAGCGTCCCCAAAGAGTCGTTTTCAACGACGCAGTGCGAGTTCCCTCGAAAGGGAACATGGACTAGTGTATGGCTGATTAAACATCACAATGAGTCTATGATTCTGTAACTCATTTCTTTGTGCATTGAAGAGATAACACATAGCACATGTACTGTGACATTGCACTGAATACAATAATTAACTTATTCCTTTGCACATAGAAGATTCACGTATGTGTTGCATTCAAGAACTAACTATTGACTTGTGCACTAAAGAAAAACATATCTAAATATGTTAATGAATTATATAAAATATGCTCCGTTTTGTTGCAAGCTCTGAAAAATTCCTTTGTGCATTATGCAAATGCACATTGAAAGATTAAACCATTGTGCATTCAAGAATAACATATGTGTTGCATACAAGAACTGACTCAATCCGTTGTGCAAAGCAAGATATAAGCTTTTGTATTGCAATGCATATGCATTTTGTAATTGCAATGCATTTTGTATTGCGATGCAATCAGGGCCTGAAGTTAACTTTTTTGGCCACCAGCCACTGTGGCAGGTGGATATCAAAATTCACCTGCCACAGAGACTTTTTACCAGCCTTTTTTTTTTGCCTCATAGCCTAAAGGTGAAAAACGGGAATTTCACAATATTGTTCTTTAACTTGTACACATTTAAGTGCTGTCAAGTTATTAACGAAATCAATATAAGTAATAATAACTCTTAGAATATACATTTTAAAAAAAGTCTTTTTATTCATTGATTTTGACACGCACACGCACAACAGATCTATAGACCTACCGCAGCTCGTATGTAATCAAATCACCCGCGGCTGTGTTGATGGCTGATTTAGTCACGTAGACAGCTAGGTCCTAACAGCTTTTAGTTACGGCGTTCAGGAACCGTTAAGCAGAACTAAATTAATATTATTACTGGTAAAGTTACCGGGTACCGGACATTTTCTCACCGGTTCCCAACTCCCAACATGTACTACAGTTGCACACGCACACATCTGTGCAGCTGTCATTGTTCTGGAGCCTACGTCAGCGTTACATTATCTCATCCCATCTCACCAACAGTTTAATACTCGCACATCCAAACGTAGTCAGAAAAGGGCCTCATCTTCTTTCTGATCGCATGAACGTTACGAAACAACAGTCGCTGTCATAAATCAGCCGCTCACGAACCTTGCCGTTGTCGCCAATTGACCACTTTGTATAAAAATGTCTTCTTCTACTTTTCTTTGACTCATCCTCATCTTTTTGTTGGTTGTTTGTTTCAGCTGGCCTTTTTACCCCAGTAATGTGCCGCAACATTATAGCTAAGGTCTAGAGTTCTCAACGGGCCTGAAAATTACAACCCGACCCGACCCGGCCCGTGGCTTTTAAAGCCCGGACCCGATGTAACCCGACACATCAACATGAATTATCTGCCCGAACCCGGCCCGCGGCCCGACGCCACCCTTTTGATCGGTGAGTGATGTATGTAGAATAGAATGACTGCTGCGCTTGACGCAGAAAGAGAGCCCCGGCGGCGCGCGCGCGCGCACTCTCACGTCTCCCACGTTCCGCCCATCCAGCTGACATAAACCACATTTCAATAAACGAAAAAACCTATCCAGTGATTAAATGTTTTCTGTATTGACGCAAATCTTGTGCGATGTCCTAAACTGCCGAGATAATCACACAACGTGTGCCGTGGCTAGACGTCCGATACGCAAACGAATGACTCATTTTAACCATTCACTTTAACTCAACACTGAACTCACGAGACCTCTGAATCGGTGTATAAAAAAAATCGGTAACACTTAATTAGATTAGTTAACATTTACTATTAATAAACTGCACTTCTACAGCATTGTTAATGTTAATTTCAGTATTTAGATAGTAAAGGCGTGCACGCAGCGCGCGTCAGGTCTGCCCTCGCGTCGCGATGCACGTTGCACGCAGCAGCCAGACTTTCTTTACAGTGAACAGCAGCGATGAATAATAAATGTTTTTTTTTTCACTGTACAATTCAAAAGATTAAGCCCGAGGTCCGACCCGACCCGACGCGAGTCATTTGCAAATATTTTCGACCCGAACCCGCGGTTCCCGTCGGGTTTGTCGGGCCGACCCGACCCGTTGAGAACTCTACTAAGGTCCAACGCAATGTAAATGAAAATGTAAAAAAAAAACCTAATGAATCACTCAATTCTCATTGGCTACCTGCCAATGTGGCAGGTAAATTGACAGTGTTACCCGCCAATAGCAAAATTCACCCGCATTTGGCAGGTGGTCGGGTGTTAATTTCAGGCCCTGGATGCAATGCATACAAGAAGGCATACAACTCTTTCCGTTTTGCATCAAAGAGATGCATATAAATCTATGCACTTGTTTCATTCCACTGTACTACTTCATTGCAAGAATACAACATGTGTGTTGCATACAAGAACTGACTCATTCCGTTGTGCAATAAAGAGACATCACATAACATTTGAGCTGTTGCATTGCAATACATACAGAAGTCTTTCTTTTGTGCATTGAAGAAATAGGACATATGTGATATTTTTATTGCATTGCATGCAGGATTTAAATTAATCCGTTCTCCAAACTCAATGGCCTCATCATTTTTTGACACAAGGAAATTACCCTTTTTATATGATGTACCTTTATACACGATGTCTGTGGATACACTAGTATTGATTTCTGAAAGGCTAAACTCTCTCACTGAATGTTTAATTGTGTCACTGTAAAGGTTGGGGTAAAAAGTGCAACAGTCTTTGACTTGCAGAAGCTGACTGCATCCTGGCCCAGCTGAAAGATATGCCTTAAACATCTGGGCCCGTATGTATAAAACTTCTAAGAAATGATCTTAAGAATAGTCTTAAGCTTTGACTTAAGTGTAAAAAAATACTTAGTAAAGAGTAGGACTTTTCTAAGAGTAGGAGACTTTTATAAAGCAGCTAAAAGCAACTTTCAGTAAAGTATAAGACTGATTCTTAAGTGCTGACCGAAGTGGGACTTAAGTGCTGCAAACTAAGGACTACAATGATGTGAACCCAAAATGGCCGCCCTCACCCTCTGAATCAGCCAATAGTGAGCCTGCAAGGGTGAGGTCACAGCAGCATGACACCAATTATTTAATGCAATTATAATAAAATAATTTAATTAAGACACTGAAACTTTAATATTTAAATGTATTTTTTAAAATGGCTTTGCATTGTGCAAAATTATCACAAATTAGTATTGAAGGAAAATTGCCAGATTCACCCTTTATTCAAATAGTATTAAAAATGTGTTCAATATTTTGTAAGCGTATTGTGTAGTTGTGCCTGGAGTCAATTGTTTATTTTTGATAACACAATGAAACATTTCAAATTGACATCATTTTTAGCCAAGCTGTCATACAAATAAATTATGAACAGGTGAAAAAACAAGAGAGGAAAATCAAATATTAATAAATGATTATGTTCCAGACAATATATTATTTTTTTTCTTCTCCTGTGAGCTTTTTAATTGTCAAGTCAAGTCAAGTCACATTTATTTATATAGCGCTTTTCACAATACAGATTGCATCAAAGCAGCTTCACAGTGATAACATGAAAGTAGTACAACACAGTTCAATAATATTGTTGAATATTAAATATCCCCAACTAAGCAAGCCAAAAGCAAGGCGACAGTGGCAAGGAACCAAAACTCCATCAGGATATTGTAATATTGTAAAATTGTAATATCTTTATTGTCCACCAAGGTGGAAAATTGTCTTTGGCTCACCAGCCATTAAAATAAATATACAGACCATAATAGAAGACAAAGACATAAAACAGACAGATCACAATTTATAAAAAATAAATACATAATCACATTTCATTCTATAGTCATTTGGATTATCATTTACTTGCCGAGTTGAGAATTTTAACAACATTTGGAATAAAAGACCTCTTAAACATATTTTTATTTGCTAGAGGGGTTCTGTAGCGTCTACCCGATTTCATGGGCTCAAATTGACTGAAGAGAGGATGAGAACTATCTGCAAGAATATCCTTGCCTTCTTCGCCCTTTCAGCATAGAGCTGCACTAGTGGCCTCTGTTGTCTGCCAACTATTCTGCTTGCAATTGTCACAATTCTGGCAAGTTTGTTCTTAGATCTGCAATTTAAATGATCATACCAGGCTCTCTACCATGGATTTGTACACAAGTTCTAAAATATGCTGACTAACTCCAAGGCCACTAAGTTGTCTAAGAAGAAATAAACGTTGCGAACACTTTTTTAAAAAGGTATTCTGAATTATCAGCAAAATGCATGTGTGAATCAAGAATTGAACCTAGATATTTAAACTTCTTCACAATTTTAACTTGTTGACCCACAAGTGAAATTGGCTGGATTGACATATCTGCTTTTGGGCAGATAGCCAATTCTTTTGTCTTTGCCACGTTAATTTCTAGTTGGCTAAAATGACACCAATTCTCTAGCCTCGTGAGACCATCCTGATCTCGCGAGCTTTCAAGGTTTCACTCGCAGATCAGTCTGGATACTTTCCGTTAAAGAAAATTTGGGAGCAGTTCACCAAACGAACGTCCAATCAGCGTTGGCTTTGAGGCGGGTTGAGGTGTGACGCAACGAGAAGCGCGTCAGTTCATTCTAAAGAACATGTCGGCTTCAGCGGATGAAACTAGCATCAGCGTGGCTATCGAGCAAGTTTTATCGGAATTACAGAGTATTTCTTCACTGAAAGAAGAGCAAAACACTGCTCTGGAGGCTTTTCTCAGAGGAAAAGATACGCTCTGTTAGTACGTCATATGCTTCGTTGATCTGATTGGTTGATTTGGCCCGTCTATCACCAACATAGGCCTATCAGCTAACCAGTATTTTCGCCCCTTACCAAAACTACTTCAACGGAAGGTTTCCAGATGGATATGCGGAGCAAATCCATCTGGCGGAGTCAGGTTACCAATTCTCCAGGGCCTTAATATGAGCCAGATAGGCAGCATCATATAACAAATTAGTTTTGTCCAATATGCCCACTAAGGCCATATCATCAGCGTATTAGAACAATCTAAAATGTTCTTCTTTAATCGTAAACTTATTAGTAAAAAGAGAGAAGAGCACATGGGAAAGGACACAGCCTTGTGGGCAACCTGTACTTAAAGTTAGCATATCAGACACAGTCCCTCGAACACAGACCCTCTGTGTACGACAAGAAAGAAAATTTCTAATCCAGCGGACTAAACCTGTATTAACATCCAGATCAACCAGAATATGAATCTTCATTGAATTAAAAGCCGAGCTAAAATCCACGAATAAAACCCTGACATATGCTTTGGGATGCATGAGATGTTTTGTAACTGTATTAAGCAGTGCCAGTACAGCATCATCTGTACCTCTGTTACTCTTATATGCAAACTGAAGTGAATCTAACCTAGAGGTGACAGTCGAAGTTAGATGATTAGCTAAAACTCGTTCCATAGTTTTACACAATATAGAAGTTATTGCAATGGGCCGGAAGTCATTTGGCATGCTCGCCCTTGGCTTTTTTGCCACAGGCCTAATTATTGAGTACTTCCATAATTTTTGCACTTTATACCTGTGTCCAAAAGTAATTGGAACAACCTTGCAAAAACTCCTTTTAGTTGAGGAGCACAATCTTTAAGAAGGCATGCTTTTAAACCATCTGGGCCAGTGGTCTTATTAGGCCTTAGTTTACAAAGGCTTGCCATGACATCGGCCTCAGTGATAACTATTGATGATTCTGCAGGGAGATTATTACATATCTCATAACATTCAGTCTTGCCTTCCACAGTGTCAAATCTACCATAAAAGTATTTAAATCATTAATAAAACTTTTACTTACACAGTTATCCTTTTTATTTGGCCTATACCCATTAATCTATTTAATCCCTCCCAAGCCTGTCTTATATCACCAGTTAAGAATTTTCCCTCTATCTTTTTTGTTTTTGTTTTTCTAAAACCTAGCTGTAGTTTGCCCTTATTTGTCACTTAATATTTAAAAATAATATTGATCTGTCTGCATTGATACCATATGAGAACTAAACTGAGCTGGACGATGACATCACTGTTTTCACCAGAGTGGCTGTATAGATAAATGAACTAAATAGATAACTAATGATTTTTTACAATGGAAATAAAAGCTTTAGCTTAATTTCTACCAGGAAGACTAAATTGTCACGTCACTTATTACCTTCTCATCTATCCAATCCTGGGGGTCCTTCATCTGTCCATACCTCATACCTCCCTGGGGTCGCTGCGCCCCTGCCTTCGTCTTTAAATGCGAGTTACGGACGGGACCTACGCAACAGAACTTTATAACACAATACTTGCTTGCTGGGCTGTTAATAAATGTATTTGTCACGTCATTTTGCCATATTTTCCTCATAATTTGATGGTTTAAGCAAACTTGTAGGGTAATTTTTTTTTAAACTCCGCACATCACTTTTGGCCACCACTGTATATTTGGTGTGGTCAGTGTCACAATAGTGCTATTCAAGAGCCTATAACTGTGGACTGAAGGGCCATCACAGGTGCACTGCTGCTGATTTCTCCAGTCGCCAAAAATATAATTATTACTTTAATTTCATTGCTATGAAACTTTTTAAAGGTAAGTTACAAAAAGAATACCTTGATGATTAAACTTTTTTTTTTTATTGTTTGATCAACTCATTTAAATACAATACATCATATTTTCGTTGAAAAGTGCATGGCCTAACCTCTCTGCTGCCATCTTGTTACTCCTAACTAGGTTAGGAGACCTCTCCAGCTCTCCAAAAATTTACGATAATTTAGGAGCTAAGACCAAATCTTAGCACTTAGGAACTTTTATGAATCACACTTATTCTTAAGTTTAGGAATAAGAGTAAAATTATGTAATTCTTAGAATTTTGACAGACTTGAGACGAAAATTTTACTTTAAAAATTTGGTTTTTAAAGTTTTTCCAATGCCTGGCGCATCTCTTGAAGTAGGAGTGTTTGCTTTCAAAACGCATTGTCCATAATCTAATCAAGGGGCCAAATTTAAAAATTAGTACTGGATAGTGCCGCAAGTAATGATGTTTTGGTTTTAGTTGACTTTCAGGAAATAAAGACTTTCTTGATTCCAAATATTCTTGGATTAGAATGTCAAGATAGGCTACCTGTGCTGATGAAATCGTTTGTGCACAAATCATATCAACAATATCTTTAAGCTGGAGAGTTAACTGCCACACATCATCTTCTGGATTTTGCACTTTGTCACCAATTACAGGAAGCAATCTTAAGAAATTCCAATTCTGACTGGCTTGCCCTGAAAGCTTGGGCACCTCAGAGTTGACAGCACATGGCTTTGTGAGAGCATCAGTTCCTTTGTACTTGAACTGCTTGATGCGCCGGTTCAAAATTGAATATGTGAGCCATTGCTTCTTCTTGATGAAATACTTCATAGGACAAGACACCCTCAAATATGTCATGGCCTAAACAAGGTGGGAGACCAGGCTGGCAAACATGAAAAGATTTCAAAGTATTGAAAACAGAGTTTCCCTTTATGCCTTTGTTGTCTTGAGCTTGTAGATCACGAACAACAGAATTGTAACGTTCAGGGGTGAGCTGTGGACCACAAACTTTTGGGTCATCGTTTTGAAACTCATGTCGCGTGAGTTCACAGTACCTGCAAAAAAACTGAAATTTTCGTTAAACCCACCAATGCTGTGTGAACCCAAATTATCACCAGCAATACAATACAAAGATCCTTTGACCATTTCACCACCTACAGTTATTCCATTTTCCTCCAAATCTTTTAAATCCACTAACATCTCTGAGAAAACATTAGCAAATCCGAATTGTTTTAATTCATTCTCTACACACAATAAGACAAGGGACATGTCATCAATATTGGTCCGAACATGAGCAGGTAAATTAGCCACGGAAAGATAAACTGCAACAACTTTGTGCTTTTTCTTAGCAGAGCCGAGGGTATTTACAATTTCAAAAGCATCCTGGTAGAGAATTAGTTTCAGGCATTCAGGATTTTCAATAAAGAACTGGTTAGACTTAAAGCTTTTCATCACTTATGTCACTAAAATTATCCGAGTCTGGTTCACGAGACGGTTGTGACACTGAATTCTTCCAGAATTCTGATTCCAGTAAGTTACTTAATATTTGCTTTACAGGTATGTGGTATTCAAACCTTTGTCTCATATTTTCATGATTTCCTAATGTTACTTTCTTAGGCTCTATGTAATGGAACATTTGTTTGAATGTCTGAGCTCTTGAATATGTTGTTCTCAGCGGACCCTGATGACAGAGGGAGAACAAATCTGAATCATTTACACAATCACAGACTTTACTGACAACATCATCTGTAAGACGCATGTCATTTTTTAAAAGTGACTGCAGTTTACTTAAAGTGTAATCTTGTCCTAACTCATGTACATTTTGCATCTCTTCAACAATTGTTTGTATTGTTGAAGCTGGAAGGAGGAGCTGCCCTTGCAATTTTAGGTACAGTAAACATATATTCAGTGAGTCTAAGAAAGGACTCACTGAAATTCTGTGGCAATTCAATGTTGTCATCTGTTTCATCATTAAAGACCTGAGAAGCATCTTCACATGCAATGGCAGTAGATGACTGAGAAATAGTTTCCCTGTAAATGTCACTTATGCTATCAACAGAACATGCTCTATGCTTCCTGGACATATGAGCAGTAAATGATGATTTCACAGTGAATGTATTTTTACAACCTGTTACTGGACATGCCACAGGTCGCCCCTCCACTATATGCTATTTTCACGAGTTCACACTTACAAATAAGTCAGATAGAATAAATGCATATTTGGCGTGCTGTCCGAGGAGAGGGCTCCGGGCTCGGTATGCGGCCCGAACCCATAGTACTCCCCCCATTCCTGACTGTGGAAGAATGAGCCAGGAGTGAGGAGTCGGGGTGGTGGAGGGATGCTGAAACTGTCAAGGAATGTTAGGTGAGTTGACAGTGGATATTTATATATGCTTCCTCTCGTGCTGATAGGGTAGACATGTAATAGTTTGGTGACGAGTTGATGGAATGATTTATTTGAACGTGCTCCTCCCAAACCTTGTTTATAAAACATCATTTAAGTGGCACGTAAGTTCTTTAACTGTGTGAAATTGTCGATCACACAGCGAAATGGGACCTTTAAAGTCTGCAACAAATGTCCTAGCAGCAGGGGCGATTCTAGGGTCAGAGCTTTAGGGGTGCTGATCACCCAATGAGCCCCACTGCCACCATCCGCCCTCTTTTCACACAAAAAAATATATGTCTATTGAAAAATGACTTTATCATTTTAACATTGGTTCAACTAACTCCAAAATCCAGATTTTTTTTTTCTTTTTTTTGAGACCTTTTCAGAACACCAGCTTAATTGTGAGAGTTCACACTGACAGCCCCCTGTAACAAACACAAAACCTTCTTCACTCAGCTGGTTTTCCTGACCGTTACCTTCATGTGCCTCCTTTTGTATCAACAGTCATCACATTGTTCAATGACAATAAAGTTGAATCTAATCTAACCAAAGTAACAGGTACTTGGACAACAAAATGTAATTCATCTTCTGTAAATTATTTACAAATGGCCATCTCTAACATATCTGGTTGCACGCCTGTCTGAACTTTCATAAGCAATATAAGTCATCAATAAATAATAATAAAACAAGCTTCACATCAAGAGCAAAAAAAAAAAGAAGGTAAAAACAAAAAGTCCAAAATATCCAGATTATTTACAGAGGTCTTGAAAATACTTAGAAAGTAAAGATATACAAAAAGAAAGAAAGCGAGGGAAATCTTTGAAGTACTTCCCCTGAATCCCCATTTGGCTCTACTTTGAGAGAGTTAATCTATGTCGCCGCACTTTGAGGGTGGCAAACCTGTCAATGACCCTTTGGTGTTCAATTTTTTCAAGCAACTCCTTCTCAATAGACATCACAACTAGGTGCTGGAGTCTGCTTTGGCCTGTGGTCCTCCTGAGATGTATGGAGCCGACGCAAGGCACTAAAAAACCCTTCACATGTATAGCTGCTAACTGGTATTGTCAAGGCAACCTGCATAACAGCTTTCAGTGAAGGGAACATTTCCGAATCTAGGAGTTTGTACACTGCTAGCATGTCCTGAACTGTACCAGCCTCACTCTTGCGCTTCAGAAAGTTTTTTGCAACTATCACTTCCTCTGACTTAAGTTCAATATGGTAATGCGGAGCCAGTGCTGTCAGATGAGGCTCAGACAAGAAATGGCCTGAGGTTGGACTGCATGCCTGAATTCCATTGAGCACATCCTCATTCACACCAGAAAAACGCCTCTCAAGGTCACAGATCATTCGGTCCCAGACAAGGAAACAAAAGTTTCCTCTTGAGATCTCAGACTCTGAAGAGCCACAGGTTTCACTGCCTGCCCCACAGGTTGACTCAACTACATATTCATCCATTCTCTTTGTCTTCCGCCTCTGCCCTGAGGATGATTCTACTGCTATCTGGTTTGCCTCACACATAGCTATTGTTCTGGAGTACAGATTTGCAGCAGTGGTCTCACTGCATTTCTGCTTCATGTTGTCAGTCACTGCATGTTTGTATGTCACTGCTTGGGCAATGTCAATGGTCTCCTTCTGCAGGTATCTGTGTAAACCATGGGGGGGGGCAGGTGGAAGGGATTTCTTATGTGGAGGGGAACAGTCCTCCTCTGCTGAAAACAGTTCCAGACCAGGTGGACCAAGCCGGACACTCTTCCTATTTTAAAGAATGAATAAACACACAATCAATCAAAATTAAATGGAAATAATGTTTAATAAGAAAATGGTCTTTAAAGATTACTTAAAAGGGAAAAGGCAAATTATTCTC
Organism: Rhinichthys klamathensis goyatoka; assembly: GCF_029890125.1. Taxonomy (NCBI): domain Eukaryota; kingdom Metazoa; phylum Chordata; class Actinopteri; order Cypriniformes; family Leuciscidae; genus Rhinichthys; species Rhinichthys klamathensis. The sequence continues at coordinate 10,009,345 of NW_026606717.1, forward strand.
TAATAATGAGCAAATTGACATACGTTTTACGCCTTAGTGGCGTTTTACATGACACTTCTGTGTCTGACTGTAAGTCAGACAGCGTCTCTGCTTCCTTTGCCTTCTTTCTTCCCTCTTCATAACAGACTGTAAAACACAGATGCAATGCACATTATTCAATCTCCTTAGGATCACTCTGCAATACAATAATTTTGAATCTAATTGAGTACTTTGTGGTATTCATCAGCCTCTGTTACATTAAAATAATATTATACTGTATCTTAGACAATGGTCATGTATACAATAATACATTATAATAAGTTAACTATGAACCGTGAGGTGCTATTAGCTGAATTTGGCCAAATCTGTATTGGATTAGAATTGAGAAAGCACAAAAATGTCAGACATACCAGTTGAATACATAATGCGGACCTCCCAGCGGTCCCAGGTGATGTCGGGAGCCGTTCCAGTTTTAATGGCCTGGTGGAGGACCATGCCTCTGAGTGCACTAGGCCAACAGCACTGGCCATCAGTTACCCACAGGGATGGGACCAACTCCACCTCATGGGTTTCCAAGAACTCCACTACATGAAACATTGCTGAACAAAAACATGGCTATGAACATACAAACATACATGAAACATCGCTGAACAAAACATGGCTATGAACATACAAACAAAACAAATGCATTGATATATTTACATAAGATTTATTAAAAATCGGCAAACAATTAAAAAATTTAGCGGCACTGCTCATGTTCTATAAACAAACTATTTTATATATATTACATTCTAATTTTAAACTTACTATAAACATACTGAAAGAGTTTAACTTATTCCATTATTTGGGAGAATATTAAGAAATCATTTACCAGGGCCAGTTGGACTATGATTAAAGTCATACTCTAAGGGCCGGTTTCACAGACAAGGATTAAGCCTAGTCCTAGACTCAAAACTTTTCAATAAAGATCATCATTGAATTTTTGTTTTAGTCATATGTGTCTAAACAGTGATTAATCTAAAATACATTTATATACAGTATATATAGTGTATATTAGATATGACACAATCTATATTGTGTAGTTGTGTTGTGTACAAAAATCCCCAAAGACTAATGTTCCCTCTGAAGACAATGTTCTAAATGGCATCATTGACTCATGTGCAGTAGTGGCACTGCAACAAAGTTGTCATGATTTGGTAACCTCACGTATTTCTGAACATGTCCATGTAGCTCAACAACTTTCAGCTGTGATGAGATTTTGCCAATACCCAACTTGCCTGATACCCAACTTGCATGAGTTCAGAGAATACTGAAAAAAAGGTTCCATCAAGTCATATTCTCTGATGACAATGTAAATCTTGTGTTGTGACTGCATGATGTTTTCGATCAAAGCAATGCGGTCACCAATCTTTAGACATCTGTCTCCCTCACTTGATACATTAAATTTGGTACAAGCAATGACAAGCTCTTGAAACTGAACAACTGCATGTCCACAGCAGAGGATGGAACTGGTCCACGGCTATACTCCTTTTGCAACTCTCTCTTCTCATGTAAAGCTTCATTCCCTGTTAAATTATCCATTTCAGAGATTCGCAGAATAACCTGAGCCAATGGATGGTGCGGAGTTCTTACCATCTTTTTCATCTTACCCAAGTAATCTTCAAATGGAAATCCAGATATTAAGTCCAGATGTCCATGCAGTTTAACATCATCAGAAAGAGGCGTTAGCCCATGAATATTGTAACTAACAAATTCAGGACCATACAATTCGCTGAAATGTGTTACAAATGACACAAGTAATGTGTGTGCAAATTCATTAAGTGCTAAAGACAGTGAAGGACTTGCAAGAATGAAGATGGCAACAGATAACAACATGAAGTTGTTAAAGACTGGAGCTGACAAAACATTGCGGAGAAACACTGGTCCTGTGTACAACAAGAACTGTCGTAACTCTGTGGCTTTCCACCTGAGCCTTTCTAAAAGTGCCCTGGGTTTACGAGCAAAATCCACAGGAATGAAAGGTCTTGAGCCTATGAGTTGACAAGAGATTTCTTCCATCTGATGAGATGACGAAGCGGCAAGACAAGGGCCCTGTTCCAAACCACAAATCCAACAGTCTACACACTACTCCAAGGCAGACTAGGTGCATATAGTCATGGGGAAAGCATCCAGAATCTAAAATCCAGATCAGTGCGACGTAGCCTGTTGACCTCTGGAAAGGTCATCCTGTGTTTAAGATAAACACCAGTTTGGACACACTTATCACAACCAGAGTAACCAGTGTGACCTTTGGTTCCTTTAGTAAAAGCTCTGGCTGGAACATTACAGATTACAGAGGCCACCTGCATGAAGCACTGCTTCTCATTGATAATAAATCCTCTGCTCAGCAATTGTAATTCACTGACCAAATCTCTTAAATGCTCATCAAGACAATTTGGCTTTGAGTTCCCACAAAACAGAGCAATGACAACAGGCTTCTTCACAACACCCTTTAGCAAGCCAAGAACTGGCCAAAACTGTACCAAGGAACTCTTGAACAAAGGCAATCCATCTATATTCAGCTGCAACTTGAACACGTGCCTGTTTGGAATGTGAGACCAGATTTGTTCCATGCTTTTTGCAAAAGCTTTCAAAATGCCAAAGTAGTGGTAAGTACCACCAGCAAGAATGTGGATGCTGTATGAGGTTGTGGTTTTCAGGAGAGTCCTTGGTATAAAAGGATGATGCACCCTCAAGATGGCAAAAAGTCAAAGCTACTAAAGACACCCTGAAATGAAGTGCCCAATCACACAAAGACTCAGTAAGAGATGTGCTGACATTTCATATGTCATCATCATTCTGGGACTCATCATCGCTGTCGTATATTTGTCCTTGATCCCCTGGATCACAGTTTCCTACTGGCTTAGAGAGATTTTCTGCAGAAATATCAGGACCACTATGCAAGTCATCTTCATTGTGATAGGAAGCAAGTATAGAACTTACCTTTTTCACTGCTCTCTTTCTAAGGCTACGCCTATCCATGATGTGTTAATTAAGTGTGTATCTTACCTGAGTCTCTTTCTTCAGTCTAAGGAAACAGTCAAATTAGAAATTAACATTATCATACAAAAGAAATCACACAAATACATCACTAGCACACTTTTAACAATTATAACACAATTTACATTAGACACCTAAATAGCAAGGGTTATCATTTTACTGGCAAGTCAGCATAAATATTTTAGTAAATTGCATCACCTCCTACTCTCTAAACAAAAAATAAATAAATAATGAATAATACAATACATATTATTGTAGTTAGTGAAAACATCTGATTCATTCCAGCCTCCCGTTAAAACAGCATTGCAGTTGTCAAGGGCGTCGGAACCATTATATGTGGGTGGGAAAATACTTTTTAAGACCAATGATTTTGGACCCACTCATTTTTACCATCTTTAATTAACGCATCTGTTTGGTTTGTACAGGTGTACTGTCGATTTCTGCTATCTATCGACGCCCATAAATCTGTGCAACCTTGCTATGCCCATGGCGTCGAGAATGTGGCTGATTGAACAAAACTTTTTAGTAACTTTAGAGTATTAAAATATGATCCCCATATTCTTTCAGTGCACATGGAGTGAAAAATGATTCTGTAGTGTGGGAGCATTGTTTGATAGTGGGATACATATCTATTGAAACATGCTACCCCTAAAATCTTATCAAAATATGCAAAAAAAGATTATAAGCTACTGATTATAAGCTACTGTGATAGTTTTACATTTATATGATATTTTCTGCTCAATTTGAAATTGGCACACAGTAAGGTAGCATATTTGGTAACACTTTATTTCGATAGTCCACTTTAGACATTCTACTAACTAACCCGAACACCTAACTATAACCTAACAGTCTACTGACAGTCTACTGACAGTCTACTACAGTCTACTAATACTCTAATGAGAGTTAGTTGACATGTAGTTGCAAAGTTACTTATAGTTAGTAGAATGTCTAAAGTGGACTATCGAAATAAAGTGGAACCGCATATTTCGATAGGGCAGCATCTCTCAGAAGTGTACGGGGAGCAGCGCTGCCACTTTCAGCCAAATAAACACCCGTAGTCGGTCTGGATTATGCTCTGACAACTACGCCGTTTACTCGCAGGAGGAGCTCGGAGTTAACTGCTTTTATTAAATTAGCTTTTTACTTTAGCTTTTGGGATTACAGCTTGATTTATCTTCACTCGCACTTCTGGGCAGCGAGCGTCCGTGCACATCCACAGAGTTCTGGACTACTACTTCATTTTTATAAAAAAACGGACAAAACTGGACATCACTTGGAGAAAAGAAAGCGAAGAAGTTGAACTACCCGGTGAGTTCAGAAAATGTGTGTCTGTAACTTTATTCCAGCTATCGTTGTTGTGCTTTACTTTGAACAGGTTAGCGTAGCATAGCCCAGATCCGAACTCCATTCAGAAAACAAACATTTTAATAGTTCTTGTCGTGCTGACTTGCTGACAGACCTGACAAAGCATGAATTCATATGTCTAACCAAATGGCATCATATTGTAGTTATTTCAGCATCAGTTTGTTCCGTTTATTGCAATTAAATCACAGCAAATGGTTTACTTTGGGTTCATATAACGTTAGCTGTAATGTTAGTATTCGCGGGCTGTGTTTATTCGCGTGTACTCAAAATGTCCAGCGGTCAAACTTGCGCGAGTAAAACGAGGCGAATATTAAATTCGCTTGGTCGGACTGACCGTGTGTTCGCATACTTTCACTAAACAAACTCGTATTTAAGTGGATGTATTTGTTTGCCTGTTGCTTTTAAAGGCATCATGTAGTCCAGGGGTCGGCAACAGGTGGCCAATAATATATGGCCCGCGCCGCAGCCTGAAAAGTTCTGAAAGACATTCAAAAGAGTCTGTGGATCGCTAGACACACCTCTAAAATAACCGTCATGAAATGTCTAATATTATATTAAATTCGTCTCTATAGCACGCGTTGTGTTTGTCGTGCAATTTATACGCGAAAAAGAGTTTTTACGTGCATATGATAAGCAGTTTTACGTGTGTATTTGATACGCACTTTATTGCGTGTAATACACACGCACCCCACACCACTAATCCTACCCAATGTATAATAGCTTACACACGCACCCGACACCACTACTAAACCTACCCATGCGTATCATATGCACGTAAAAACTCATTTTCGCGTATAAATTGCACGATAAACACAATGCGTGCTATAGAGACGCATTTAGTGTGTTTGGGTTGTCGTTTCAGATAAGACGCACCGGCTTTGCATTTACAAAACTAGGTAGGATGAACGCATACCGGTAGTTGTCTTTTCATTATTCTTTGTATGGCTATTTTCGCTGTCAACTTTCCTCTTTAGACTCTTTGATAGTGCCATTTTCTCTCACCAGCTAGCTTAAATGGCAACATCACTCTACACACGACATAATAGCGTACCTCCAGCACGCAAACGATAAAACAATTTTTTTAGACAATAAACGTGACTCATCCCTACTGCTTTATTAATGTATCCAGTGTAAAACCCGGACACCCCCACACAAATGTGGCATTTTGTTAACGACTGTCCTACTACAGGATTTAACACAGAGTAACAGCTCACTACCAGTTACAAAAGACACTGTAACAGTCTGTCACAGGCAATTCTAGTTGCATTTTTCATCAATTAATTTCTTAAATAATCCATTGACTATGTTCTGGCCCGCCATCTAGTGTCAAAAATATTTTTTGGCCCGATGCCAACCTTACTTGCCGACCCCTGATGTAGTCTGTACAGTCACAGTGTAAAGTTACACTATGTTTTTATAACAGCTAAGCTAGATAGCCAGCAACAGTTAGCTATTTAGCATCAGTCAACGGTTGACCCATAAAGTACAGAGGCTGACAATACGCTAGAAAAAACAATAATTAAATACTGGCAAACAAGTACATGTCCGCTCGCACTTATTTGTTTTGCTTCACAAAGCTCAATTCAGACATATTTACACTATGATTTACAGTGAACAAATACAGTAGTTACTCACTACAGTGTCCAAAAGAAAAGAGACCGTTTTTCGCGCCACTCTGATTTATATTCTTCTGATGACTGTCGGCCCAGGACGTGCTCTCTGGGGCGAGCCGATAGATCACTTAACAGAATCGTGCCGTAGCCTATCATGTCTATCTTTGCATCATCATTTTTTTTTACATTTTTGCCTCTAAAAAATATGAAACATTGGGCGAGCCACTACTTTCTGGGCCGTGCTGACAGTCGCGTTACAGAGTCGGGCCGTGTACTGTATCATTTCCCGTTTGTCTATTTTGACTCCGGCGAATAGATGAGAAGATTTATGTCAGTTGCATTAGTGTCGGGCCAGACTCTATATTACATCCGTCTGCCACATTACAACTCTTTTGCGCAGTGACACATTTGACCGTAATCGGGCCAAGTAAAATGCAATGTACTCATACTGAGTACATCATGTCGGAGTCGGCCCATTCAAGAGACGCAGTGTTTCAGCCAACACGGACCTCAGCCGACAGTGCCAACTTTCAGCCGGAATCGGGCCTACTGTGTTTGCTATCTGGGTACAGCCTAATTAACCAACAGTTCTTCAGCATCGTTATTATGATGGCAAAATAGCCTCAGTCAAAACATATACTTGTACAGTTACTGGTTTTTGAATAAAACAAACTGTTTGTTCACTTACCAGTGCAAGAGATCGCAATTTTACATATCATGCACAACTCTGTTAGCTCACTGGCAGAAATGGCAGGCGCTCTCACTTGTGAAGTTCGTCAAAATGGCTGATCCTGTGATAATCAGAAATCTGCTTTGCTGCAAAAACGAGTTAACGTTAGTCATCTATCTATAAATTACAGGAACGTCTGTCTGTCTGTGTGTGTGTCTGTCTGTCTGTTAATCGCATATCTCTCGAACCGTTAGTCCGATGGATCTCAAACTTGACAGGTGTCTTGCTACGGGCACGAGTAAGTGCAGTGCCGAGTTTGACGTTGTTTGGATTAGAAATGCAAAAGATATCGCTAAATATATCGCTAAAAGAAGCACACATTGGTTTTTGCCGCTCTAGCCGCTGGCCACTCCCCCTCTCACACTGCACACTGAGTGAGCACAGCGCAGGACCAGAGACAGAGGGACGAAGAAAGCAGATTTGCTTCCTGAATCGTCGCGCTTATTCATTTGTTAACTGAATCTGTAAGTCAGCTACGCTGTTTACTTCTTAATATTATATTTAATGCGTTCGAAGTCTCTTTCACGGCCATCATTTGTAGTAAATGCTATTAACGTTATGTGTCATGCGCGCTGAAGTTAGCATGTATATGTTAACTATGTGATGTTTAATGTGCTATGTTAACTATGTCATGTTTAATATGCTATGGTAAATAGTTGCCCTGCCTATTCAACAGTTTATAGCAGGCTTTAACGAGCTTAACGAGTATAGTACTCCTCTTACCGATCGTGTGACAGCAAATCTATGAGAGTAAAATGATGACATAAAGAATCGCATGCACAGGGTAAGATTTGTGAAAGCGTACATAAGATTGCAAAGCGTACATTAAATTTGCATACGCAAGAGAAGATTTGTAAAGGTGTAAATCGCCCTTCAAGTGTAAGAAAAAAATATTTGCAGCATTTAACTGTTATTCGTAAGTGTAATTCATGCATTTTGAAGCTGCAGCTTCATGCTAATGCAAAATAAATAGGATCTGTATTCTTCAAACTTTCATTTTTCCGCGCTTATACTTTTGGCACGGTTTTTGCGCACAAATGCGGCCAAAAGCACTGCAAGCCTGTGAACAGCAATTTGCAACCGAAAACAACAGAGGCAGGAACTGCAAAACAGATTACCTGCGTAAAAGTTTAATATGTTTATTTAAAGCTACGCTGTTTACTTCTTAATATCTATCTATCTATAAATAGATATTAAGAAGTAAACAGCGTAGCTGTTTTTACTTCTTAATATATTATTTAATTCTGGTGCGCTAAACATTGTCGCTATCTTTCACGGGCATGTATCTGTATCCACTCTAAATATATCCTCCAATGCATCATTATGTCAGTATCAGTATGCTTTCTACCATGCACAAATAAAAATGTCACTGAACTTTTCCTGTGTAATTGTAACAATGAGCACTCAAACACACCAACCCAACAATTGCTAAAAACACACACAAAAAAATTATTTTGCACGGGCATTTTGCACTAGTTTGAGCAAACTAACAAAATCGCTCTTTTTTATCTTAGTTACTCAGCATGAAAGAAAAAACTGAAAGAGTTGAGCTGAACATAAAACCCACAGTCTAACGTTACAGCCTAATTAACCAACAGTTCGTCAGCATCATTATGATGGCAAAATATATCAACTTGCCAAGTCCTTCAGCGTCCGCGGAAAAACTAAAAAAGTTGCTGAACATGTCAAAAACACCCTGGTTGATGCACCGTGCCTAGGTTTTCAGCTTGGCTTTAAATCCAGCGATTTTATCCGCCAACCTGAATGTGTCAGCCATCCTCCCCTGCATTGTCAGGTTCAAGTCGTTCAAGGCCATGACAATGTCACTCAAGTTGGCCAGTTTTGGGTAACACTTTACAATAACAGTACATGAATAATCATGTACTAATACCTGAATTAATAATTACTTTACTATCAACTAATGATGAGTTAAGACATGTACTAATGAGGAACTAACCTTAACTATGACATGAGTCATATGAATTCCTGTATGAATATACCATCTTAACTACACGTTAGTACATGCTTGTTAATTAATGTATTAATTAACATTTTGGGGTAAACTAAATCAAACATGCTTTAGATGAGAAGAAAGATGTACTAAACGGGCACAATGTAATATTGTTTATAAATTTGACACCAGCAACTGTCACAAACATCAGTGAATGACACTAGATGTCTTGCAATATTTACATTTAACCTTACTCATTGAACACACAATGATGCAGTCATCATTAAAAACAATTTAATCTCATTCTGTTTTAAGTGATTCCACTGCTGCCATCAAGAGTGAAATACCTACACTAACATATTCATTAAAAAATGCAATTTTCAAAATTAAAACGTACTCGGTTACTAACGTAACCTCGGTTCTCTCTAGAGAGGGAACGAGTACTGCGTAATAGCTTTACGCTAGGGGAAAAACTCTTTTCCACGAGATATTGAAGCCAAAAATTATCCTTAATTTTTTATTAATGTAAAACGCTTTGCAGCAGCAAGCAGACATAGGCGAAACAGCTCGCGCGCCTATTGGTTGCTCTTGCGGCAAATGCAGCAGCCTATCGAGAGAGACTCTGCGTGACGTAATGACCAATGGGGGCAATTCGCGCCCATATCGTCACGTCCCGCCAGAAAGGGCGTGGTCTCACTCTATAAATATGCTCGTTAGGCTGGTACAAGCTGGTTTTTATCGCTGAAGCGAACCAGAGCGTATTCCAAGCACGGCAAGATACGCAGTACTCGTTCCCTCTCTAGAGAGAACCGAGGTTACGTTAGTAACCGAGTACGTTCTCTTACGAGAGTATCTCTCGTACTGCGTAATAGCTTTACGCTAGGGGAACACAATGCAACACGCCGTGCGTACAGGGATCCAACACCAAAGTCCCAAGGGCCGAAGCCCAGGGCTCATGTAGTGCATAATCACCATAAACTCACATAGAGTGGAGGAAGAGAGGCTGGAAGCGTCATTCCCTATAAAAAAGCACCCAGCGGGGCTATCATATGACAATAAAACGCGCAGCCAGGGTGAAAGCTTTCAGCCTGATCTGGGTGGCCATACGTGTGTCAACACTCATGGGGCTGCAGTAAACTCAGCATCTGGGCCGCACAGCGGGGCAGATAGCACTGAATTTTAGACCGCCAAAAGCTTAGCTTGTAAGGCGGGTACCTCCAGGTTATAGTATTTTATAAATGTACAGATATCTTGCAGGGAAACCCCGCTCGACCAAGCCCACGAAGAGGCCACGCCTCTCGTGGAGTGCGCTCTGACACCCAAGGGGCACTGTAGGCCCTTTGCAGAGTAAGCGAGCGCAATGGCATCCACTATCCATCTGGATAGGCTCTGTTTTGAGGCGGCGAGTCCCTTGGAACGCCCGCCAAACAAAACGAAAAGCTGCTCCGTCTGTCTGAAAACAGACGAGCGTGACACATAAGCTCTCAATGCCCTGACGGGGCAAAGGAGACCCGCGTCCTCCTCCTCACTGAGAACCGGAAGGGCGGACAGGGAAATTACCTGGGCCCTAAGCGGTGTATTGAGGGATTTCGGGACATACCCGTGCTTAGGTTTGAGAATGACCTTCGAGTCATCAGGCCCAAACTCCATACACGACGCGCTTACTGAAAGCGCCTGCAAGTCCCCTATGCGCTTTACTGAAGCGAGAGCCATGAGAAACACTGTTTTGAACGACAGGTGTTTCATGTCCACCAGCTGGATTGGCTCGAACGGGGCGCCTTTCATGGCCTCCAGGACCGTGGAAAGGTCCCACGTCGGGACTGAAGGGGGCCTGGGAGGGTTCAGCCTCCGAGCTCCCCTAAAGAAATGCACGACTAAGTCGTTTTTCCCCAGCGACTGGCCAGACACCGGTTTTGCAAACGTTGCTATGGCCGCCACATATACTTTGAGCGTGGATGGGGTCCTGCCCTTATCCAGTAGCTCTTGAAGGAAGGAAAGCACTTCCGAAACCCCGCATTCCACAGGTGAAAAGCTCTGGGCTTGACACCATGCAGAGAAAACAGACCATTTCGAGGAGTAGAGCCGCCTGGTAGACGGAGCTCTAGCCTGCGCGATCGTGTTTAACACTCCTTCTGGGAGGCTAGCGGGTACCCGTTGATGGCCCATGCGTGCAGGGACCACAACTCCGGGCGAGGGTGCCAAATCGAGCCCTCCGCCTGAGAGAGGAGGTCTCTCCTCAATGGTACAGGCCATGGGGCAGTGCTGGTCAGCTGCATCAGGGCAGGGAACCACGTCTGGTTTGTCCAGAGCGGAGCTACGAGCAGCACTGGGCATCCGTTCTCCCTGATTCGTTCCAACACCTGAGGCAGGAGCGAGACAGGAGGAAAAGCATATAGGGGGCAGCGGGGCCAAACATGAGCCAGCGCGTCCTTGCTTTTCGAGAAAAACTCCGGGCAATGAGCGTTTTCGTGGGACGCGAATAGGTCCACCTGTGCTCTGCCGAACGTTTTCCACAGCAGCTGGACCGTCTGCGGGTGCAGCGACCATTCCCCTGCTGGAACATTGTTCCTGGACAGTCTGTCTGGTCCCACATTCAGGTGACCAGGCACGTGCGCTGCTCTCAGTGAGAGCAGGCTGTGCTGAGCCCAGACCAGGAGGCGTTCCGGCCGGCTGTGAAGGTTTCGTGACCTGACGCCGCCCTGGCGATTTATGTATGCCACCACTGACATGTTGTCCGACCGGACCAAGACGTGGTGGCCTGTTACCTGGGGACAAAAACGCCGTAGCGCTTTGTCGACTGCTATCATCTCCAAGCAGTTTATGTGAAGGAGCTTTTCCCGTTCTGACCACAGGCCAGCTAGCGGTCTGCCCTCGAGCAGCGCTCCCCACCCTGAGGTGGAGGCGTCCGTAGACACCACCTTCACACTCGAAGCGGTCCCCAGACTCACACCTGACTGATACCAGTCGGTTATTTTCCAAGGTTCCAGAGCTGAAACACACTGTAGGTTGACCCTGAGGCGAAACAGACCCGCTGTCCATGCCCTGGGTGGAACCCGCGCTTTCAGCCACATCTGCAGTGGGCGCATGCGAAGCAAGCCCCACTGGAGTACAGAGGCCGCTGAGGCCATCAGCCCCAGCATTTTCTGAAACCTTTTGAGCGGAACTATCGAGCCGTGGCGGAAGGATTTCGCGACGCGCTGAATATTTAGTCCGCGCTCTGGTGACAGGCGCATTCTGAACTGGCGCTTCACAAGCGCTCTGTTCAGCTGTCGCAGATCTAAAATGGGTCTGAGACCTCCATCTTTTTCGGTACCAGAAAATATCTGCTGTGTAGGCCCCCTTTGCTCTGAGCTTGAGATAAAGGTTCTATAGCACCTTTGCTCAGTAGTTTCGCTATCTCGGCTCGAAGTAGATGAGATACTTCGTTTTCCACCGTCGTCTCGACGCGCGCCGTATAACGGCGGGGACGTCGAGCGAACTGTAGCGAATAGCCTCTTTTTATAGTGTTCAGCACCCATTCTGATACCCCAGGAAGCTGTGCCCACACTTTCGCGTGAATAGCTAGGGGTAGAATGAGATCTGGGCTCTGGCCGAGACATAGTGACGGCAAGAGAGCTCCGGCGTGCTGTAACGCAGACACTGTGTTTACAGTGTGTGAGGCGGGGGGCGCGCCGATCGCGGCGGGCAGCCTGGCCGCGCTCAAAACCCTTATAGCAGTTTGCTGAGGGAGAGAGAGCGGGGCGAGCCCCGTGGGGCTTAACATGTCTGTGAGTGAATGTGGGCGCAGGACAGCGGGCACATTTACTGCACTGAAAAACACCGTCGGCCTGAGCTGACTGAATGCGTGTTGGTTTCGTTTTCACAGAACCCGTGGGACATGTGGTGTGTAGTGTTTGTGGGCACTGAGTTGTAGGCACATTCACTACATTTAGTGCACAATCGACATGAGGCGATTTTGTTTGTGCGAGCCCTGCATTTTTGCGGGCTGTGTTTGTGTGTAGAAATGAGCCCTGGGTTGTAGGCATTTTCAATACACTCATAACACCATCGGCTGTGGCCGGAATACCAGAAAATACACCATTTATGTGATTTATCTGGGTCGCCGTGGGAACAGCATTTGTGTGCAGGCAAGCGGGCATGGTACTGGCTTGCTTACTGCAAAATACACTGGAACAGTCACATTTTCTGGAACTGAACGAGCGAAAATTTCAGTGGAAGTCTGGCCACGGCGAGACTGAAACACCGTCGATTTCCTAGGAGGCTAGGAAGACTTGTGTTGGTTTCGTTTTACAGAAACCGTGGTAGTGTTTGTGGGCACTGGGTTGTGGGCACATTCACTACATTTAATGCACAATTGACATGCGTCGATTTCATTTGTGCGAGCCCTGTACCGTGGCGGGCTGTGTTTGTGTGTAGAAATGAACACTGGGCTGTGAGCATTTTATTACACTTATAACACCATCGGCTGTGGCCGGAAAACCAGAAATACAATGATTACATGATTTTTCTGGGTCGCCATGGAAACGGCCTTTATGTGCAGGCAAGCGGGCCGTGGTACCAGCTTGTTTACTGCAAAATACACTGGAACAGTCGCATTTTCTGGAACTGAACGAGCGAAAAGTTTCGGTGGAAGTCTGGCCGCGGCGAGACTAAATTTTGTATCTGCTGCGAGAGCCGGGATCGAACACGGGTCTCTCGCGTGAAAGCTTCGGGTTCCGCCACTGGGCCACAGGGAGAACTACACTAGCGCTAGCAGATAAGAGAGTGTCATCACAGTTTTGTGTGTGTCGGCGTTTGTATGCAGGTGTGCGTGTTATACAACAGGCTCATTGCTGCAATAATGACATTTTCAGCCGCTCAAACTAGGAGCTGAGACATGTTTGAGAAATGGAGATTAGTCCGGCCTCGGCGGGGACTAAAACACACTCTTTTCTCATTTGCCGGTGACGCACGCCCATGGGGGGCGGGGTAGATTTCTTATAACGTAAAGAAAGCTAGCCGCGGTTTTTAGGCTCGCGGTCTTGATGCTGGCCCGTTTCCTTGACGACTCGCGGACAGAAGGCGGAGGTCCACAGAGCTCGCCTGTTGCGCGGGCGCCCCCCAATCGAGGCCGATGCTTCCTACGGCCTGAGAGAGCAGACGCATCAGCTCAGTCTCAATGCCGGTTCTCTTACCAGTGGTCTGGCGGGAAACGCTAGCGGAGGGGAGGTCCACGGAGCTCGCCCAATCCTCGCTATCGGATGCCAGAAGAGAACACGCCTCGGTGGGTTCGTCGAACTCGTGGACGGACGCGGCGGCCGTTGTCCGTCAGTGAGCGACTCGAGCGAAGCCGGCGAAGCTGGCGGGCGAACCGGCGAGCTTTGGCGGGCTGGAGAAAGCTCGGGAGCGCGCTGGGCGCGGCGCTTCTTGCGGCGCGGCACCACGGCGGGCTGTGGTGAAGGCTCGGAGACTGTGCTCTGAGTTTTCCAATAAATATTGTTACTTGCAATTGCTTCCGTAGTTCTTACGTTACAATTTTAAACAGCAGTTTACCTTAAAATCAAGGTATTTTAAACAGCAGTTTACCTTAAATCAAGGTATTTTAAACAGCAGTTTACCTTAAAATCAATGTATTTTAAACAGCAGTTCACATTAAATCAAGGGATTTTAAACAGCAGTTTACCTTAAATCAAGGGATTTTAAACAGCAGTTTACCTTAAAATCAAGGTATTTTAAACAGCAGTTCGCCTTAAATCAAGGTCTTTTAAACAGCAGTTCACCTTAAATCAAGGTCTGAGTCTCAAGGTTCCATATTTAGTGACAGAAGTGATATTTGGATAGAAATTTATTAATTTGTTATGGCAGAATGCATACAATTAAATTCAATGGAATTCAATGGCACCCGGTGGCTATTTTTGGTATAACGCCTAAACTAAATCTCATGGGAACTAAAATTTTTGTGATATCAACTTTAAATTTGGAACACAACTTGGTTAGATATATAGCTTTCATTTTATAGTAATTTTATAGTAAAAAATATTTTGTAAAATATTTATTTTATATTAAAAAAAATATATTAATAAAGTATATTTGATTTACTGTAAATTATAACTTCCATAACTTTTTCATACTTTAATTTTTTGAAGTGCTTTCACTTTAGTAATAATCTGCTGATTGTTTTCTTTAAAACAAGACCAAACTTAGGTCTATATTCCAAAGCATTCTTGAATTACAACCATTTAAGTTTGTATAGTGCATTTTAATGTAAATTATCAAAAGGGGGGGGGTGACAGGTAAAGGGTTAAACAGCAGTTTACCTAAAATCAAGGACTTTTAAACAGTTTACCTAAAATCAAGGGCTTTTAAACATTTCACCTTAAATCAAGGTCTTTTAAACAGCAGTTTACCTAAAATCAAGGACTTTTAAACATTTCACCTTAAATCAAGGTCTTTTAAACAGCAGTTTACCTAAAATCAAGGACTTTTAAACAGTTCACCTTAAATCAAGGACTTTTAAACGGTTCACCTTAAATCAAGGACTTTTAAACAGCAGTTTACCTTAAATCAAGAGTTTACCTGTATTTTACTTTACATAAAACACAACATCAAATGTTCATTATGTTGTCCTCTAAACAGGAAATATATGGCGAATGTCTTTTATTAGGCGCCCAAGGGGTCCCTCTTTATGTTTTTCACCAAGCCAGTGAGTCCACTCTATGAGTGAGAGGTGTTCTTTAAGCATCGTCTCTGTCCTATTTCCTCTTAGTCTCCATACGCTTGTTTTGTATGTCAGCCAAGCTCTTTCAATGTGCTGTGAATGAGCTCCACTGTGTGGGTCTACAAACCACTGGGAATGGTTCACTGTAAAATGTTTGTAGCCCATATTGTCCAAAACCCCACGGTAGGCTCTCCACTTATCTGAAATAATGGCAGTGCCTGGACGCACATGTTTCACTACTATGGGGATGAGGTGAGGTCTTGATCTTCTTTTCACAAGCCGCAAGATTGGGCGTCGGCATTTATCCCTCACACCTAGCATGCCAAACACCCATTTCTTTCGCCTCCATGTTGTTGATGCTCTACCTCGTCCATACTATAAAAGTGAATTATGTAATTAAAAAAAGAAATACTACAATATTATAATTATATTCATTTAACTTGTTTAACTTTACACATAGAGATGGGTGACAAACTAAAGGAAAATCTGGGGGATCTGTTATGCCGTTGGGGGCATTTAACTGACATGGCTTGGGTCCACTTGTCCCTTCAGAGCAGGGGTCATCAACCTATGTTGCATGCAAACACTTGGAGGGGTAATTGCTGGCACGCAAGAACATTTTTATAAAAAGGGTTTTAAAGTCTTTTAAAGAGAAATAATTAAATTGAGCAAGTAAATGAGAGTGTGCTACTCAGACAAACAATTAATGAGTTGCTGAAAAGCACAATGCAAATCAAGACAGCAGATGTATCTCACAAGTCAAGTCATTAAACAACGATGGTAATGTGCAAACTCCATTGACATTGGTGTATAAACTTTTCTCTTGAAATTGCTAGTAAATTTCAAGTAACAGAAATAAATGACAAACATTGAATTAAACCAAGTTTAGAAGTAGAAAAGAAACCAAGTTTAGAAAAAGAAAAACATTATATAATACTGTAATGTATTTGAGTTGTTACAATACCTGAAGGCCACTAGAGGGCACCCCCGTGTTGTTGGTTGTTATTGTTGCTGTATGCCGAATAAACGTGTGCAAACAACGCAGTCAGATGTCCGGTGTTCCTCGTGGAGTATCCTGAAACACAGATAAAGTAATTAAGGTTATTATAGCATATTGATGCATACATAACAAATACATACTAGGGGTGGAACGGTACATGTATTCGTACCGAACCGAAACGGTACGGGCGTCACGGTTCGGTGCACGAATTTACACGGAGAATACACGGTATAAAAATAAATAAAACTCGCGTGGAAATTAATTAATGTAATGCGGAACTACTGTTAGATACGCGGGTTCTTTAGGGACACATAATCTGTACCATCGGCTTAGCTCTGAACGCGCGTTCACTTCAAACGTTGGCATATACGCGCGTCCTATTCGCTTTGGACTAGCGTCGAACTAGACGCGATAGACGCGAATTTAACGCTCTATTCGCGTTTGGTGTGACCACATAATGAACAGGCTGCGATGTCAAGATTGCAATGCTGGAGTGTGTGTGTTTGTGTGTGTGTGAGAGAGAGAGAGGCGCGGCCGCGATCGAACAGTGGAAACATAAAAAACATACTCCGTCATTTTGTTCATACAGATCATTAAACCTGCAAAGTGTTTACTTATATTTGTGTACACTTGCAATAAAACACAACATTGTGCTTTTGTCACACTGTAAACTCTTGTCAAACTGTAACCTACAACTGTCACCCAACCAAAATCTCTCTCTCTCTCTCTCTCTCTCTCTCTCTCTCTCTCTCTCTCTCTCTCTCTCTCTCTCTCTCTCTCTCTCTTTCTCCTCTCTCACACACACACACACACACACACACTGTTTTAAAAGCAAAACATATTTATCCAACTCAATTTCAAAACAGTCTGTGGGTCCCATCTTTTGGACATTCATCGCATTGGTTTTCATTTCTCGTCCTCGGAGCGCTAATCTTACACATTCTACATTGATTAAAAAAGAAAATCGAATGCGTTATTAATGGTAGTATTATTTTATACAGAAATCAATTATTTATAATTCAGATGAGAATAATGTTACATTGTTAATTAATAATGTTAATTAAAATTAAGGAAAACAAATATATTGATCTGAAATATAGCAAATTAATTTTAAATTAATTCAGGTACAATTACCAAACATATCGCAAGGTCTTTTTGTCTTTTTATTAATTTAATTAATAAACTAATTATGTAAAACTATTGTCAGTGCACTACAAATAAACTGGTTCTATGCCTTTATTAATAAAACTTATTTAAAAAATACAATGCCTTCTGCATTTTTGTTTTGCTTTTCCCTCCATTGTACCGAAATCGTACCGAACCGTGATGTCTGAACCGAGGTATGAACCGAACCGTGACTTCTGTGTACCGTTCCACCCCTAATACATACATACACAAATATATGCGTCAAAGACGAGACGTCACCATTTTGGTGTCCGCATCAAATAAACTGTACAAAAGTGATTTTACATACTTTACTTGCATTTAATATGTTTTTTTGTGTCTACTTTCATGTTTCTAATAACTTTAAGTAAAATTGTCATTCAGCGTAATGGTCCGGACTATGATTTTACTAATACATTTTTAAATAAAAGTATAATGTTAAAAAATGTAAAATAAAATAAAAATAATTGCTTCCTTGGCATGTTCACATAAGTGTTGACTGTATTATAGTAAAAGGACTGTGTGTTATTTTTTTCGTTAAGTATTGAAATAACTAGGGGACTTTTGTCCCGAATATGCAGTTTGTCAGAAGTCATTAGGTGTGTTCGACATCGGCTGTGGCTGGATGTAACAGATTGGCGAGAGTTGCCGCGTGCAGGCGGGGAGGAGCTGCAAACGGAGACGTGAAGTCGGACACTTTCTGGTTCCAGTAGTGACCGCTCACGTGGTGTTTGCATACTTTACCACAGCTGAAGTGAAATAAATGCAATATTTGCCAAATACACAGATATTTCAGACACATTTTCTTTCAATACTTTACTGCTTCATACAGCATCTGTTTGAACAAGAATAAAGTTTAAAATAAGCCTATATCAATGAAGTGGAGTCAATGTTTTTTAGTTTTGTTTTGATAAACATGACACAATATAACATTGTGACTACATGAAAAGACTGTTTACTGTTATAAAAAACTGATTTGTGAGCTTTAATGGAACTAAAGGTGTGAGAATAAACACGAAACGCACGTGATCGTTGTCATGCGGTGAACCCGGCGAATCGTGGAACAGCTGTGTCGTCATCAGAGCTCGTGCAGCTGCTCTTGAGAAGCTGCGCTGGCTGAGTTCTCCGGCTACTCTCGAATCGCTCTCGTGGTACTTTGATGGCATACGTCACACAGTCATGTGGCGTCGGCGCTGCATCAAGTCGGACAAAATTTCTAACCGGCATGCACTGCTTCAAGTCAGCCGCCGATCGGTCTGCGCAGAGCTGCATGAAGTCGAACACACCTATTCAGTGTAACAGGATCAGGAAGCCATTTTGAAATTAAATAAACAACCAATAGTCATCAAGCAGTCTGTGACATCATCAAAGCCCCCCCTGAAGACCGTGTGCGGCTGCAGCAAGGTAAGTTTATTGCTCTTAAATATTTGATAATTTCACCTTTTCATAGTGTGGTAATTTGAGTTAAAAAAACGCATGTCATTCAGTGAAATGCCCAAAAACACTTTTATTGTTAGTTTTTTAGAAAAATAAGTAGATGTTGTGAATAATTATGATTAACCGTTCTGGTCAAGTTCACTGTTTGATATAGCTGGCTAGTTGTTAGCCTGCAATATTAGCTTAAGTAGAAGTTTCGTCATTCAGGGTAATGTTTTGTCATTCGGTGTAATGCAAATTGTCTGTTACACCACAGTGTCATCCATTACACTGAATGACAGTGTCACTGTTTAGATAACATTTTTAGCATTTTATTTATATTTCAGATAAATGAGGGATATTTAGCACTAAAAAAATATATTAAACTTTATAAATTTTAATGTTTTAATGCATTTTTGTCTTTTTGTTACTGATTTCTTTCAGATGCCCACAAACAAAGAGAGAGTTACTAGGCACCGGCAGAAAGTTAATGCAGACCCAGTAGCTAGGTCAGTGCTTTTAACAAGGAGACGAGAAAGGTATTGAGGAGTGCAATGTCAAAATAATAGGGCTGGGTTAAAAAGATATATTTCTTGATTTTAATTGATTCTCATTTTGAAGAAACAATACTGATTTGTAAATCCCAAGAATCGATCTATCAGCCTATGCTGTTTTCAGTTGATGTTAATGAAATCGAATGAAATCGTGAAATTTGTGTCAAAGCCCTACAGAATAATAGATTGCTACTGTTTTTAGATAGTCTACCCTACCTATACCACAAGTTCAAGAGAGGCCACTGAGTGGATTCTCCGCCCATAATACCAATTTAATTTACAATTTAATAGTAATTTATGTTGCCAACAAAGTATTTTTAATGAATAACACGGTTTATATCTGTCAGTAATTGTGTCAATAATTGCATATATATATATATATACCAATTGACTTCATCACTCTGTCTCCTCTCCACCAGTAAGCTGGTGTGTGGTGGGCGTCCTGGCGCAATATGGCTGCCGTCGCATCATCCAGGTGGATGCTGCACACTGGTGGTGGTTGAGGAGATTCCCCCTTCTATGTAAAGCGCTTTGAGTGCAGAGAAAAGCGCTATATAAAATGTAATGAATTATTATTATTATTATTATGGAATCTGAATTTCAGCTACCAGAGAAGAAAGCAAGCTGCCGTGGCTGCAAATCCTGATCACCCGTCAATCAGGAATTTATCAGATGCTGCAGCTGAGAAGAGGCGAAAGCAATGGCAGAAAAATCAAAGAAAACACAGGGCAGAAGCAAAACGTATAAGGGCAGTTCTGGATCTTACACCAGATTTTTTTTGAAGAGCCTCCTGAGGAAAATATTGAAAGACCCTTTCCTGCAGAACCCACTCAACAGCCTCAGTCTCTGCCAGAACCACCACTGGCGTTTTCCACCCCAAAAGAGAATAAAGAAAAGCTGTCTTAACAGGTGCAAAACACTGAAAAAACAAAATTTGAAATTGAGGAAACAGCTCTTCCAATTGAAGAAACAACTAGCGCCCAAGCTAAAAAAAATAAAGAAAAGTTAAGGAAGGAGTTACAAAGGTCTAAGAAACAAAGCAGGGCGAAAATGGCCAGTAAGAGGAAAGGGTATTTGAAGGAAAAGTCAGCACGACGAGAAAAGGTCCATTCTTTTCTCAGCAGAGATGAGAACAGCCGACAGCTGTCTGGTAAGAAAGATACTGTAACGAAAAACAAAACTAAACTTCAGAGACCCATCCTCGCCAAGACACTGAAAGAACTCCACGGACACGGACTCCATGGACAGTTCTTACGGTTAAGGCCATTTCATATCACTGAGCCAAAAGCAAATGATGGGAACACATGTGCTTGTATAGATCATGAGAATGTTAAACTTCTGGTCGAAAAACTCAAGCAAAAGGGGTTGCTTAAAACGTCAAGCACTTCTGAACTAATAGCAGCCATCGTCTGTGACATCCGCCAAAGAAACTGCATGTACCGTGTGTGTGCCAAGTGCTGCTATAATGAGATTGAGGCTGATGTGCCTGAAGAACCTGTAAAGATTATGTGGGAAAGACAGAAGACTGTAGAAGGGGATAAGCCATTCACCAACATTGTGAAGAAGACAAACAATGGGACCTGGGATGATCTTCTGAAAGTCTTTAATAGTAAGCTTGACTCTTTAGCAAGACACCAGTATAATTGGCTCCACCAGACAGAACAGTGTAGAAGTCTAAAAGAGAGCCTGTCTGAGGAAGAGGCTGTACTCCACATGGACTTTTCAGAAAACTATGCCTGCAAATTGGCCACTGAAGTGCAGGCATTTCATTTTGGTGGCAACCGAAGACAGGCTACCATTCACACAAGTGTAGCATACACATCTAAGAGTCACCAGTCCTACGTTACAATTTCAAATTCTTTGCGTCATGATGAGCGTGCTATCTGGGCTCACCTCAAACCAGTACTGGAGAATTTGAGGGAAGAAAATCCTTCAATCACCACACTACACTGCATGGGTGGTGCTGCCAAGAGATGTGGTGATGACTTTGTATGAAAGGGACGAGACATACAGGACCCAAAAGATCTCTTCAATGTCCTTCAAGACACAGCATCAAGCATCAAATACTTTTGGATTGATGAGACTGAGGTAAACCGATATGACAAAGCTGTTCCAAATGAGTTGCCACTTGTGAAGGGCACTTTAAAAATCCACCAAATTGTGGCAGACAAGCCTGGGAAGATCCAGCATCGGGAGTTATCCTGTTTCTGCTCCAGAATCAATGCTACTTGTGAATGTGGACCATCAGTACAGATCGACTTCCAAACCCTCCAAGAGGTCAGTGGAACAAATACAGAAGCCTTTGTGACATTGCAACCTGATGATGACTTATCTGCCAAATTTGTGGTAGTCCTCTATGATGGCAAGCCCTTTGTTGGGCAGGTTTTGAGGGCTGAAGGTGATGAATTAGAGGTTAACTGCATGCATCAAAGTGGAGCTGGAAAGAATGCATTTGTGTGGCCTGAGACACCAGACAAACTATTTTACTTCACATCTGATGTGAAGGCAATAGTGTCTGAACCTGAGCCATTAACCCTGAGGAAGTCCAAACTCACTACAGCAGACTGGGAGAAATTTATTGAGTAGACAGGTGTCTCTCTCTCTCTCATTAATGAAATCATTAAGGGGTGTGTGTGTTTGTTTGTCCTTCAAGTTCCAAGTTCTCAATGAAATGAGGGATATTGATTATATTACCACCAGTTTGTTTAAAAATTGTTAAGGTGTGTGTGTGTGTGTGTTTGTCCTTCATGTTCCAAGTTCTCAATGAAATAAGAGATATTGATTATACAGTATTACCACCAATATAATTGTTAATTTTTAGAGTTGTAATAACTTGTAATTTCATACAAGTAAATTTTTACGAATATGATATGCATTGTGGAATAAAAAGTTTATTCGTTTCAGCATCTGCTTCTGTGGTTTGCTCAGGAATTTAATGATACAGAATAATATTCAAAACATTGCAATAATAGAAACAATGACAATATTTTCTCAATTTTTTTCAAAATGTCATTCAGCGTAACAAACCATGGTCATTCGGTGTAACAGATATATTTATGTAAAAATTAAACAATATACTTATATTCATGCATAATAATTAAGCTGTAATTATTAAAATATGTAAAATAATATGTGCCCCTAAATTGTATTAGATTTGAATTGATTACCTTACAAAAACTTCTTGCTGACAAATGGGTAAAACCTAATGGTTTAAAGAATATTGGCGAAGTATCAAGGTTTGAAATGACAAATAATTAGTATTTGGGGGCTGCACTGTGATCTTTAAATAGAGTCCTGTAATATGTCATCAAATGATAGTTTTTCTAAAAATGTCTGATAAGATTTTTTTGCATAGAAATATTGTTACACTGAATGACATTTTACTGGGTGTCTTCTGTAAAATCATAGTAAAATGTATGGTAGTAATTATTTTTTGCTCAGAAAAATATAAAGCTAAACACGACATATTCTAATGTATGTGAAAAAGACTAAATTTAAAGCTCTTTTACACATTTATTTTTTTGATGCTTGAAACCCCCTTTTCGTCTTTGACCCATATATATATATAAAAAATGGCTGCATGATTATTCGCAATGAAACCGCACGTGATTTGTCAAAGGTTGCGATTATTTTATGTGCAGCTTGTCAGTGCAGTGGCTGTTCGGTAGTAAATGCTGCTCTATCTGAACACCAGAGGGCGCCTCACGCAGAAACACCAAATATGTCCGATAGTACGATAATACACATCAATCAAGGAAAATGAGGAATTCCCTATGGGCATCATACTACCGCTGTAGCTGAATAAACAGAAGATTGAAATGCTCGATTAAACAAAACGATTGATTAAACATGGCTAATAAACACACGACTGCCTTATTCTGTGTAAGAAGCATATCATCTCACAGAAGGATGAGCTCAACTGTCCTTATGAAGTGAGTTTGGAGTAAAAGCATGTTATTTAATGTTGTCTTTTGTTGGACAAGAGGTTCATAAATGCTTCTCATGTTTGGAAAGATGTTGGACGTGTGTTGCTTTTTCAAATGCAAGTTATAAGTGACTAAAACTCACAGTCCTTTCAGAGTGAGCAGCGTAGCCGATCATAACTGACAAACTGCAATTAAATTTCAGCGTCTCATAAATGTCCTTGTTGACTTGGCCAGTGTCAGCTTTCAGGAACATCTCTAGTGTTATCCATGATACTTCTCCCTCACGTTTCTTGTTGAACACTATGACTTGAGGAAGAAGACTTTCACTGAATCTTTTGTATGCAGCCACTGTTACAGTCTGTTTAAGATCAGCCTTTGCTTCATCTTCTATAGCCCTCAGATGATTCTGCAGCGCAAGAATGTCTTTAGTTAAAAGAACACTTTCATCTTTGTTCATTATTTGTTTTGTTCCATGGAACTGTGGGCATTTGTTGCAACATAGTTTGACCACATTTTGTCGAGAAGCTCCTTAAACTTCTTAGTCTTTTTTTCAGCAACAACATCTGACACCATCATACAATGACCAATCCAGGTATCAGTTGCTGCTTTGAGTGAAAAGCCTATTTTACACTGTGGTTGAAGGTTTTCCATACTCTGTCTTGTCTGAGTTGAAGTGTGACACTTTTCTAGCTGCTGCTATTGCCAGGTTAAATTTGGTTGGATCACATAAGTCTTTGAGTACTCCAATTTTTTGGTTAATTTTCTTAGCTGCCAAGACAAGGCGACCCAGTTCCCTCAATTTCTGTGCAACGTAGCGATGTTGAGATTGTTCACGTCCTTTTCGAGCAAACGGTGAATCTCCATATTTACATATCATCTCATCCCCTCGAACGTGGGCAGTGATATTGTCTTGTAACATGTTATGGATTACATTTTGGGACTCCCTCTGATGATGTCTGTATTGGAAGAAGTTTGGAAGCGCTTTCTTTTTGTTCCTACGTCAGAGTTTTCCTTTTTATCCCTACAAGTTTTGTCATGTCTCCATAGGTCTACTTTTTTAAACATAGCAAAGCAGTGCTGGTAGGGCAAATAGTCACTAACTGATGAATTTTTAGAGGGCTGTTTCCATGTAACAATCTCCCCTTTACCCTCCTTTAGGACTTCCTGATTATGTCGCCAGTCACCCTTATTTCTTAAAGACTCAAGACGTTTCTTTCTCTCTTTGGAGCCAAGTGGAAAGCTGAAAGCGTGGGCAACATCAGCTTCATCCATGTGCATCAACTGTAAATGGCGGGCCATTTTTTTATTTATTTTTTTCGCAGTAAACACAGTAATGTGCTTTGTCCCACACTCTTTTACCATTATTTTTTGGCAAGTTTTAACTCTTAGTTCAACGGTCTCTGTGTTGTTCTTGCAACAATCCTTTTTTTGAATATGTTTTTGATGGTTGACTGTTAGACTGTTTTGGTTTTGACTTACATGACAGGCTGGAGCACATTGAGACTAAGCTGCAGGATGAAGAGGAGTCTGGACTCCCTGGAGGAGGCTTGCACTCCTCACCATCACTATGACAACTTGACATTTCTGAAGCTTCTTCATATTCTTGATGAGGTGAGCTCCCTGTAGAATCAGGTATATCCTTCTCCGGGGCCTTTACCTGCAACATAACAATTTCAACATATTACCTGCCTGCATGAAGATTTGACCTAAATGAATGTCCAAAATGTTTAAAACTAAGTACAAATCACTTTCAGTCAAGTTTGGTAAAAGTGCAATCATCTACAAACAGCTGTTTTTGAGTAAAACTGCTCTTGTTCATTAATATATATATATATATATATATATATAAATGAGAAAAGGTCTCATAAGCCACCCCCTTCCCTGCTTGTGTTTTTGCTCATTTAAAAAAATATTTGCCATCATCTGAAAACTAAAAAAAAAAAAAATTGTGCTATAGGGATATGTAAAAAGGGCTTGTTGCTCTATCAACACTAGTTTTCTAAAAACTAGACCTTCACCAAACTGAAAGGTCCTGTTTTAACTTAAGCAATATGGACTTTATTCTTTAACATACTAATCCTTATTATAAGAAGAAAGCCATGCCAGGTGAGATGTCTCAGGATGACACCATAATTGATGCTGAGAGAGCTTACGAGGTAAAGGTTCATAAACAAATTGTTGATACAGCTATTGAGGCCATCCACCAAAGATTTCTGACACATGGCACTCTTTATGCAGATTTGTCATTTCTGGGTCCCAAAAACTTCTCCCTGATCCGAAACCATGCTCTCCCTAAATCTGACTTGAAGACCTCAGCAAGTCCCTGGTTAAATTTGATAGCAGGGCAACAGTTGACAACCTGCAGTATGAGCTGAAAAGCTTAGCGGGACAGTGGGACAAGCTGAAAGAGTCACCACTGGATGAATATGTGACCAGGACAGTGGAGGATGGACCTGATGGAAAGGTAGAGGACATGGAAATCATCAACAAAACCTGTGCCTCCTGCAAAGACTGCCCACTGTGCTGCTATCAGATTCTCCAGAGATTCAACATAAATAAATTGTGATAAAAATAATTTCAAATGTACGGAGCCCCCCTAGTCCCACTTTGTCAAAAAAAAATTATTATAACTATCTCGTGGCCTCAAGATAAGTAACTCGTGGCCTCAAGATAGTAACTCGTGGCCTCAAGATAGTATCTCGTGGCCTCAAGATAGTATCTCGTGGCCTCAAGATAGTAACTCGTGGCCTCAAGATAGTATCTCGTGGCCTCAAGATACTATCTTGTGGCCTCAAGATACTATCTCGTGGCCTCAAGAAAGAGATACTATCTTGAGGCCACAGATACTATACGAGATACAGCATCAATTACGGTGTCATCCTGAGACATCTCACCTGGCATGGCTTTCTTCTTATTTCTTCTTTTCTGTGGCAGTGCAGCCTCCACTTCCATGTCGGTCTCCTCATCTTGCTGCTCGAGTTTTTCATTTGCCCATTTCACAAAGTCATCAGCAGCAGCATTGACAGCTTGGAAATCTCTAGCCATCTTTTTTAGGGCATCTTGTGTTGACATGACCATCCTATGGGCAGAGAGGATGTCCATCCCTTCCGTCTGCAGGTACTTTGACAATGGTGATGTATGCTCAAATATCATAAGGAATAATTGAGCTGTCAGTATTGTCTCATACCTGAGTAGGCCCTCTTTGTATCCTCTGGCTTTGGTGCGTACATTTCCTTTCACAGTCTTCAGTTCTGTATGGCTGTGAGCGTGGGCAACACATCAATGTACAAACTGTCTTGAGGCTTTCCAAATGATCCAAATATTTTGTTCAGATTATCGTGCTTAGCCCACCAACGTGTCTCTCCAATTGGAGAAATGCTTCTGTGTCTCTTGTCATGGCTCTCCTTCTCCCAAATGTTCACTCTCTGATATGACTCCCTGATGAACACTGCTGTGTCATTGAGGAGATCAAACAGTGATCCACTCTCTATCACTATTTGAGTGGTATCAGACAGCACGAGATTGAGGACATGTGAATAGCACCATACGTGTACATGGTTGGGGGACTGTGATGCCAGCAGTGCAGAGAAGCCTCTGTACTGCCCCTGCATTTTTGAAGCTCCATCTGTTGCATTTCCAATGCACATACTTGTGTCCAGTTTCAGATGCTCAAGGACCTCTGTTAGCAAGTTGACAAAGGACTGTCCAGTGGACGCGCTGCACCGGACCACTGCGACAAGCCTCTCATTGACAACATCAGTCTTATACCTCAAAATGACTGAGCACTGGTCTTGCGCTGTTATGTCCTGCGTTGTATCCAGCTGGACAGAAAACATTCCAGCTTTCTGGATCTCAGTGGAGATGTTTTGCTGAATTAAGTTCCGCATGGTATCAATCACAGAGTTTACGGTCGTTTTAGACAGTAGAGAGATGAGGGAACCTCTGCCTCTTGATCCTTGTGACATGCAATTTTTTGCTCTTCTCAATCACATTACTTAGATGCTCTTTTAAACACACATCATATTTTCCCAATAAAATGATCAGCTCCAAAAAATTTCCATGGTCAATGCTATCGTTGTCCAGGGTATACGCAGCCTCATTCTCCACCTGTCTGTAACTTAGGCCCCTCTTTCATCACTTTTACGACCTCCACTACCCGTTCCAAAACCTGACGCCTTTTCTTGACCTGATTTTTGTGCTCTGTCAGCTGTCTGCCCCCCAGTAGGTTTTTGATGTCAGCTTTTGAGCACTTAAAAAAAATAAGCTTTGGCACAATTTCTGTGTCTCATGCTTTTTTCATGCTCTTCCGCTCTCTGGTGCACATGTCTCAAGTCTGACATTCCATTTATGAAAATGTTGGAGTCAGTTGGCTTGCTGAAGGCCAGACATAAAAAACAAAATAAAGCATGACGTTCATGACAATGGGCTCTATCTTGCACTCGGCGCAAATGACTTTGTACACTGACGCATGTATCATTCCTATTTTGCACCCGCGCAAAGCGGACTTTTCCCTCCACAGACGCACGTCGGTTAACTAAGAAATACACTTGCGCTCCCCGGGGCGGTTCAGCGCAAAGAGGAGGCGTGTTCCGGCGCAAACTTTCCCTCATGCTATTTTGCTGTTCTATAAAACAATTGCGCCACTGACCAGAAAAAACCTAGTCTAAAGTCAGTGGCGCGTTGCGCGTTGTTCATTATGCTATTTTAAGCGCGCATGCTTGGCCATAATGTAGCGGGTGCACAACGCGCATACACTTTGATTATCTCATCAACACAGATGCAGCAGTTTTTATTTTTGCAAATCATACATTATAACAAGGAAAAATATTAACACATGAGGGAAATCATTGTGGTGTCCATGAAAATTTAGTTTTTTTTCCTCCCACGCCTGTTTAACCGACGCTGATTTGTATGGGGATGGGAGAAACCCACCCACGATAGATAGATAGATAGATAGATAGATAGATAGATAGATAGATAGATAGATAGATAGATAGATAGATAGATAAGTCTGATTTGAACGTTGAATTTCTTGTTATTTCTGCATGCATTCTACTTCAGACAGTCAATAAACAGTGCCGTCTGAGGGTGTTTGCATGAGGGTTTATGCCATAGTTTACAGGTGCACGCAAAACACGCAATACAACGTCACTTCTCTGTCTTTCACGGTCCTGACAAGAACGTCGGTCTCCTCGGCTGTGAACCGCTCCTGACGCGCGCCTGGTGAATCCGCCGTTATAATAGCAATCCGCCATGCAACATGCGCACCTGCTCTTAAAGGGAATGTGAGATGACGCTCTGATTGGTTTATTCCACGTTACGCCCAAACCACACCTATGAATAATGAAGCTACTTCAGACCAACCTCTTTTAGATTTGCGCCAGGCGCAAGAGGCATTTATCCCGCCGGGAAAATAGCAACAGCGCCGGGATCCGCCCACAAAGTCACTTGCGCTTTGCGCTTTGACACTTGCGTTTCAGATCGTGCGCTGGGTGCAAGATAGGGCCCAATATGTCAGCCACTTTCTTGAGGTGATGATTTAAAAACACCTGCATCATAGCAGGCTCAGGACGGGCAAAGTAGTCTAGAGCCTGTTCCTCCCTGTCTCTCTCCTCCACTGCTAACTCAACCTGGCTTGACTATACATAAGGACAGAGAGAGAGAAGATTACAATTATTTGGAAGAGTTATTAAAAGTACACTTAGTAAGGATCCATTTTGGTTATATAGTCCTGTTTTCTTGAAGAGTAGGATTTCTAGATGGACAATGTTAACCCTTTAGAACCCAATAGAATGTGTATGTAGAATAGTATGTAGAATACTGCTAATTCTAAAAAGTAATGTTTTTTTCAATGAACCAGACAGCAGTAAAACTACAGTTTACAATTGCAAGTATAGGCTACTTTGTTTTAAAGAGCACAAACCCCTCTTTAATATGACACAAAACAACATTTAGGCCTACCTCTCATTGTTGAGATTCTTCCCATAAAAAAAAGAAAAGAAAACCAAACTATACTACCAAATTACTCACACAAAACAACCTAATAATATATATGACATTCATATTATTCACTCGCCGTAAATATTGCATATTAATGATATTGGAAATTCAGAAGAAACATGAGAAAATATCTAGTTAAAGTTGAATATACAGCTAAACAAAAATATACAGCTTTCAAAATGCAAGGCGTGTTTTAATCCCCAAATAACATGCGTTAGCTACCTCTCTTCTAACGTGTAACTCGTCGTGGACGCTTTGGCGCAGTCATTTTGAGTAATAATTAAAATAATCAAATGGCATCATTTAAGTTTTTTCTAGAGAAGGGCCGTCGACGGCCGTTATAGGTTTTACAGTTTTTCTGAATTGCTAAAACACTAAACCCCATTCTCTGAACCAAATTCTCAATAGTCTAAACCGTCTCAATAGTCTAAAATGTCGAATAAATCACTCTTTCTGTAAAACATTAAAGGGGTCATATAATGGCACATGCACTTTTACAAGTTGATTGTACTGAAATGTGTTGGCAGTGCCTGTACACAAACATCATAAAATGATAAAAATCCATCCAGTGTTTTTGTTTTAATCTCCTTATATGTTTTCCCCTGTCTCAAATCAAGCCGTTCGACAGTGTGACGTCACACGGTCGGACGCCCCTCCCGCGATTGTTGATTGACAGCCGGGTTTCAACACAGACCCGCCCTTGCTCGTGAGCCAGCTGTCAATCATAGTCTGCGCAGACCGGCGCGGTCATTGTTGATATGCTGGAGCGCTGTCTATGAGCAGAATGGCGTCTAAGCGATTGTGGTGTTCTGTTCTTGGGTGTAATAACGAACACAGCAGTCATTTTAATGTTCCTAAATCCGAACCGCTGAAGACGCAGTGGCTGAGTTTGTTTTCGAAGGGAATATTCCCCACGAGCAACGTCAATGCTTTCATATTTGCGCGAATCATTTCACACACCAGACTGCTTATAAACGAGGAGGGTCAGTATAAAGCTGGTTTTGCTAAGAAGCTGCTCCGTGACCGGTACCAACTATTCGTGTTCCTGCTGAACCTCCAAAATAACTGAAGTGAGTGTAACGTTTTATTAATCTTTAATATTTATATTAATCTTTGCAAATCGCTAGATGCACGCTTCACAATGAATGCGTCTAAGGTTTACACTCAGGGTACATTACGGCATGTTTTCTATGTACGACATTCTCAATATAATTCATAATCCCACGTCTATAATGAACAACGCGTTATGGTTATTGTGTTACAAACGGTGTACACAGAACAGAGAGGCGGGGTGAGCAAAGCTCATTATCATTTAAAGTCATATGCACTGAAACGGCGTGCTGAAAACAGAGCTGTTTTTGACCAGGTAAAATAAGTGTTTTCTTACAATACTAATGAGAATTTTTAATTAAAGTATATTACAAAGTTTTAATTTAGACTCTAAAGAATCATATTAGCTTGTACAAAAATGGCATTATATGACCCCTTTAAACAAGTTCAGGTAGTAAAAACTCTGTTTGCAAATCTCATGCACTCTTTTTTTCAAAACTCTAAACACATTCTGCAAACATTCAGAGGAAGAATTCTGCAAACTCGTTAATTCATCTAAATCGACAACTTGTATGTTAGATCCTATACCGACTAAGCTACTGAAAGAGATGTTTCCAGAGGTCATATATCCTCTTCTTAATATCATTAATTCATCTTTGTCTCTAGGATACGTACCAAAAACCTTTAAACTGGCTATGATAAAACCGCTTGTTAAAAAACCACAACTTGATCCTACAGAATTAGTCAATTACAGGCCGATCTCGAATCTGCCTTTTCTGTCAAAGATATTAGAAAAAGCAGTATCTTCACAACTATGTTCCTTTCTAGAAAGAAATGATATCTGAGAGGATTTTCAGTCCGGATTTAGACCGTACCATAGCACTGAGACCGCTCTCATTAGAGTCACAAATGATTTGCTCTTATCATCCGATCGTGGTTGTATCTCTCTATTAGTGTTACTCGATCTAAGTGCTGCATTTGACACCATTGACCACAACATTCTTTTAAATAGACTAGAAAACTATGTTGGCATTAGTGGAATTGCATTAGCATGGTTTAAATCATACTTAACTGACCGTTATCAGTTTGTAGCAGTAAATGAAGAGATGTCTTATCGATCACAAGTTCAGTATGGCGTACCACAAGGCTCAGTACTAGGACCGCTGCTGTTCACTCTGTACATGCTACCATTAGGAGATATCATTAGGAAACATGGAGTTAGCTTTCACTGTTATGCCGATGATACTCAGCTGTATATTTCTTCAAAACCTAACGAAACTTACCAATTCACAAAATTAACGGAATGCATAGCTGATATAAAAAAATTGGATGACTAGTAATTTCCTACTACTAAACTCTGAAAAGACAGAGATTCTAATTATTGGACAAAAAACTTCCACACGTAATAACCCAGAATACTGTCTAACACTTAATGGCTGCTCTGTCAAGTCTTCGTCGTCGGTTAGGAACCTGGGTGTGCTATTTGATACCAACCTTTCTTTTGAAAGCCACGTGTCTAGTATCTGTAAAACTGCATTTTTCCATCTTAAAAATATATCTAAATTACGCCATATGCTCTCATTGGGAAATGCGGAACAATTAGTCCATGCGTTCATGACCTCAAGGCTAGATTATTGTAATGCTCTACTGGGTGGTTGCCCTGCACGCTTAATAAACAAACTACAGCTAGTTCAAAACGCCGCAGCTCGAGTTCTTACCAGAACCAGGAAATATGACCATATTAGCCCGGTTCTGTCAACACTGCATTGGCTCCCTATTAAACATCGTATAAATTTAAAAATATTGTTGATTACCTACAAAGCACTAAATGGTTTAGCTCCGCAGTACTTGAGCGAGCTCTTAACGCATTATAGTCCTTCACGTCTATTGCGATCTCAAAATTCCGGCCAGTTGATAATACCTAGAATATCTAAATCGACTGCTGGCGGTAGATCCTTTTCCTATTTAGCACCAAAACTTTGGAACAGTCTTCCTACCATTGTCCGGGAAGCAGACACACTCTGTCAGTTCAAAGCTAGACTAAAAACACATCTCTTTGACCTAGCATACACATAATACATTATAGATTTCTATAAATTCAATGTTAGGCTGCATAGATTAGGTCAGCCGGAACTGGGAACACTTCCCTTAAATCTTGATGTACTCGCTACATCATAAGAAGAATGGCATCTACGCTAATATTAGTGTCTTTGTTTATCCCGAGGTTTTCCCGCAGCCTGCCGGATCCAGGCCGTGTCCAGATCTGACTAAGGAGATTTCGCCTGGACCCGATGACAATGCAGTGCTGAAGTATCCACTATCCTCTCCCTATGGAGGATCCCTTTCCCACTCTACAGATAAAGCGCTGTGAATTCCGGCTCGCGTACCCCGAAGTGATAAAATAAAACAAATTTCTGTATCAAAATTTATAGGCAAGAAAAGTAGTTTGTTTAGGCTGGGTTGTATGAATTACAAACCTGCGCACATATTTTAAAAAGCACATAACTATAGAATTCTGAATGAGCATGTGAACGCCGTCAGCGTTAATCACAGGTTCGCGTTTAAAGTCTGATCATTTCGACGGAGGTGAATCAATCAAAGTTAACTTTAGCTGGAAGTAACATTATTCAAGAACCGCTATAACGCCAAAACAATCTGTTACCTTAAATTATATGTTTATCTCTGTAAAGCTGCTTTGAAACAATTCATTGTTAACCCTCTGATGGTCTTCAAAAAAAAGTCACACTCGTGGTCTTCGGGGTCTATTGGACCCCAGACAACAACATTTAATTTTGTAACCGAACAAATTTTTTTTTTTTAACAAATATAATTTTACTCTGTTTATTAATGTTTTTACTCAACATTTGTGCAGTTTTTGGAGAATTTATGATTTTTTTTTTAAATTTCTATAATAAAAAAATATATATATTTAATTAAATCGGATTTTTACAAAAAAAACAGCATTTTATGTTAAATAAACTTTATAAAAGACCCAGATTTCTAACTTTCATTCCTGGGGATACCATGGATAATTTTACAAGGTTTAATGTAAGATTTTTGCCCATTTTTTGGAAAATACAGGTTAAAATTAGTAATAAATCACTTTAACCACTAGATGGCTATAGAGCTCCATTATATGCTATTTGCTATTTGAATTACTGAAAGATATAGTTTCTAAAGTTGGATTCATATCTAAATATTATAAAATCACAATTATAACAAAAATAAAATAATTTTTGTCAAAATTTAGCATTTTTTGTACTGAAAAAACACTATGCATGGTAAACCGCATGACTTCTGCAGACAGGGTTGGAGCAGGTTTGGCACTTCACTGTTGTTGTTGTTGTTGTGTGTGTGTGTGTTCATTTTATTTTTATGTGTACAGTGTCACCAATTTATTTTTGTGGTGGTTCTTCATTTTGTATGATTTTATTTGACAAATTATAAGACTTTGTATAGCCTTACAAATGTATTCCTGTGTGTGTGTGTTTGTGTGTCTGTGTGTGTGTGTGTGTGTGTGTGTGCGCACATTTTCAATGCGTCTAAGTGTTACCAATTTATTTTTCTGGTGGTTCTGCATTTTAGATTATTTTATTTTACAAATGATAAGAGAACAGTTTTTATAGTCTGTATGTATTCCTGTATAAATGTATTCCTCTTTATGTGTGTGATTGTGTGTGTGTGTGCGCCTGTGGTGAGCATGATAATTTTGGATTGTGGATGTTTTTTGCATTGTTGGAAGTGTGCCACTTTATTTCTGTCATTTCTGTCTATGTGTTCTACGTTGTTTCTGATTTTGATGATGTTATTTTGTCTATTTTGATTGCGGGGTCCAATAGACCCCGAAGACCACGAGTGTGACTATTTTTGTCACGCCAACATAAAAACAGATATCATTAAATTTTTTTTTTTTTTTTTCTTTAGATCTAGAAAGAGTTGAGAGCCGTAGAAAGTTTCAAACCATTTGGACAAAGAGAACATTTTTTTAATTTGAGCAAAAGTCATTTGGGGTCCAATAGACCCCGAAGACCATCAGAGGGTTAAAAGCGCTATATAAATGAAGATGACTTGACTTGACTTGACTTGACATTCTCACTCACTAAAACACCTTTTGCACTGTGATGCACTTATGTTTCAAAATGCTAAACACAGGCAGGCGAAAGTTAAACACAACTGCAACACAGTTGTCATCGTTTACACACAACGACTCAAAATTGTTCACACTTATTTCTAATGATGTGACGAAACCAACTGTACATAATACAAGTCAGTTCAAAGTCCCAAAATGTACTCAAAATGTTGAACTGAATGTTGATACCAATAATGGATGGAAACAATATAAGAGGGAGAGAAGGACGAGGAGGAGTAAGAGGAGGTAAACACGCAGGAAGAGGATGAGGACGAGGAAGAGTATGGAGAATGTTGTCAAGGCTGGATCTGCTTTAGGATTTTTCCCTTTCCCTGCAGAGATGACATTTTCTGAAATTTGGAGAAACTCCTCCTCCCGGACCAACATGAAAACATGATGCTGAAGCAGAATAAAATCTCTCTCACTGACCTTGATTTTGCAGTTGCAAACGGCAACTCTTCTGATTTCCATTACATGAGAGTAGATGTTACAGTTTTTCTCAATTGTTTACACACATTTTCTGAAAGAATGCCTCATATTCTCAGACCTCTACACACAAATAAAAACACACAAATGGGCAAAACCCCTCAATTCTCTTGCAAAATGAAACTTTACATTCAAAACAATGTTATTTCTTCTCAAAATGGTATTTGTCAAATGGTCAAATGACACACACAAACCATCATATGAATAGACATTTATAAGAACCAGTTGAACACTGATGTGCTCAATGTAAAACACTATGATGAATGGAAAACACTTCTTCTCCATTCATCATAATGATTTAGGCCTTTTTTTTTGTTCAGTGTTACACTTACTACAGACAGTACATACATAAGTGTGTTGTAAAATATTTGAGAATATTGTTTTTATACTCAGAACACAAATACACGGTAACAAATATATTTTATTTTCCCCACAAAAACGATGTACACAGTGTACTGTACATCCCATTCCCAACCAACACAAAGTTGCACATACACTACATACAAAACAACAGAAGAATTTACTGTACACAGTTACAGTAAAAAAAAAAACTAACAAAACACTATGCTGCATCCTCTCTTCTGTTGCGGTCTGGCCACAGCACCTCATCCACATCACAAGCAATGTCTTTCCTGGCCAAGCAGCGGGGGAAATATCGCCTAGCATGGCGATTCCAGCCATGAAAAGCATCAGCTGCTATATCTCCACATGCGTCCTCCATAGCTTGGAGAAGAGGTATACGCGTTTGTGGATTACGGTCATACACTTTCCATCTCCAGGCAGAAAAAAATTCCTCAATAGGATTGAGGAATGGAGAATATGAAGGGAGATAAACAACTAAAAAGCGTGGCTGGGCAGTGAACCAGTTACGAACCAGAGCAGCCAAGTGGAAACTGACGTTGTCCCAAATGACAACGTACCTGAGCTGCTCTGGGCCGTCTACCTGATCTGGTGGAATGAGTGTGTTGTGTAGGGTGTCCAGGAATGTGATCAGATGGGCGGTGTTGTAGGGGCCAAGGGTAGCATGGTGATGGATGACGCCGTGGTGGGTAATTGCTGCACACATTGTGATGTTCCCTCCGCGCTGGCCAGGGACTTCAACAATGGCACGCTGGCCGATGATATTCCTTCCCCTCTTTCGTCTCTTTGTGAGGTTGAACCCAACCTCATCAATGAAGATGAACTGGGGCTCCACTGCAGCCACCTCTAGCTCAAGGACTCTCTGAAACACACATGACAATATCAGAAATAGACATGGAGTGGTCACTATTGTGAAGCACAATCATTATGATTACAATATTGAAATATGTATAATTTACTGTATACAATGTTGAGAGTATGCATCAATTGTGGGACATACTTGCACATAGTTATATCGCAATTCTTTGACTCTTTCTGAATTGCATTCAAATGGCACCCTGTAGACCTGCTTCATCCTGAGATGATTTCTGCGCAAGACAAGGTCCAGTGTTGATAGCTTACCCTATCAATATTTTGAAATATGTCATTGTTTTCTATTATTTTTCTTTGTATTTGCTGTAATGTTATGCCGTTGTTTTCTAGGACCATGTTTATGACTTCAGTTTCCTGTTCAGGAGACAGAACACGTTCCCGACCACCTTGTGTTGGTAATCTTTCAGTTCTGCCAAACAAATAGTAAAATACTGTAAATACAAAGTAGGTATACATTACCTAAATACTTGAAACATACTTTACAGTATTTTTACAGTCCTACAGAACAGTCCACATGCAATACTGTACTACTGTACTCATTGAGTACTGTATTGATATGCAGTACTGCAATTTTCTAGTGGGAGTAGATTTCTTACCTATTCTCATTTCGGAAAGTCCGGATGATGGATGCTACAGTGTACCTGCTCAGATTTGGCTGTACTCTTTGCCTAGCCTCCCTCATTGTTAGACCATGGTTGACCACATGATCAACCAAAGTGGCTCGGATCTCATCAGAGATTACGGTCCTTGGCCTTCCTCGTCCACGTCCTCGTCCTCCCCGTCCTCCTCCTCTTACTCTCACTCCTCTGGCTCTGCCTCTGTTTCCAATGTTGGCATCCATTGCTCCATTGAAGAGCTCACCTGTTGCCCTTTTATGCTAAAGCTCTGATTGCTAATTGTAAAATAGTGTGACGGGTGTTTGCCCATGTGAGTAATCAGTGTGCATATTTGAATGGCAGTGTGTTCCTTGTGAAAACAAGATATTTTCTGCATGAAAATTGTGCCAAAAGCAGAGAATTGTGTGTAGTGTTTTGAAAAAAGTGTGTTTTAGAACTGCAATTTGAGTGTAAAGCAGGAATTGTGCTTGTAGTTTAGCAGAATTGGTTCAGGGGGTTGGTGAATGAGTTACATGTTGTGGTTATTGTGTCTCAAGTACCAGAATTTGTGTGTAAACAATTGAGAAAAACTGTAAAACTTCATGCTGATTTGTACTCGGCTTTCGCCGAGATAAGCACAAACTAAGACGTAGCTTTACAGTAACCTATGCTTCTCCATCCATTTACGCTTCCTTCCATATGGTGATATGAATTTCCTTCTGTCCAGCGTTAACGGCTGCAGTATACTTGGTGCGTCAGCACACACAACGGCTGCAACTACAGTGTGGTCTCTCCAGTGGACCAGCACGACAACCGTCTGGATTGAGCCGAGTAGGGGACATCTCTAGGGTCTTCAAGTGGGCAACTTCCGTCCTCAGTGTTTTGTCGACTAGCCCACGACACCTCAAGAGGGCTCGACAGTGACTCTGACGTCCCAGAGTCACCCCCCTCCGTCCCCCACTCAACTCAGCCCAGCTTACTGACCTTTACATCCCTCCTGCTGCTGAGATTGCTCCTTCCTCGTAGTTCACATGTGACCTAACCACAATCTCTCCGCAACCCAACCATACATGCCAACCCGTTTGACTAAGGCTGTCGAGCCCCACTGTCTTCGTTAAAGTAGGTTCAGTGGCAACGGTTCCGTATGGCATACTACCTACCGCAAAACACAATATCTGCCCAAACACCAACCCTCATTCACGCAATATACACAGGAACGTAATAACTGTAATTACTATGCAAACTATACAAAATAAACCAACAGACTCTTCGAGTTTTTCAAGAATTCTACGAAACCGTAGCGTGCCGGCCTGTACACAGCCAGCCAGAATATTTCCGTCTCAACCACAGCCAGTTCGTGAGCTTAGAATTATAAGGTTCTATCTCCGTTTAGGGTAGTTCTGAGATATTGAGCATCAAAGTTTTTACATCCCTGCTGTTTTGTGAGATGGAACATTTTTATTTTATTAATAACGACTAACAAAATATTTTTTTTTACAAAAATAACACCACACAGGCATTAACCCTCTGGGGTCTGAGGTGTTTTTGCGGTCCTTCAGATGTTTTGACATGCCCTGACATTTGTGCTTATTTCAGCTACTTAAAACATACCATTTGCCAACATATAAATTTGCTGTATTCAGCACAAACTCTGCTACAATAATATTTGAGCAAAATGGATGTACATGTTTGCATTTTATAGAAAAAAATATTATGCGTGGTTAGTACGTTTTGGGGAAAAAAATGTCACCGCAATAAGGCCATTTAACACATACTGAATAGTTGTCCACAAGACTTTTGAGTTACTATTCTTGTAGGCTAGAATTTTTACTTCAAAATGAAGTGAAAATCATTCTGACCACTCTTTCACAAACAACAATATAATG
Source organism: Rhinichthys klamathensis goyatoka (assembly GCF_029890125.1). Taxonomy (NCBI): domain Eukaryota; kingdom Metazoa; phylum Chordata; class Actinopteri; order Cypriniformes; family Leuciscidae; genus Rhinichthys; species Rhinichthys klamathensis. Next base: position 10,048,159 of record NW_026606717.1, read on the forward strand.
ATTTAAATTTCTTACGTCAGTTTTTGGTCAGCACTGCTGTATGCGTGGAAGTGTGAATGGCCATGAATATTAATGTGATTTACACCTGGGTGGGAAGACTGAGACACTCCCCCAATGGTTTCAGCCCTCAAGGTGCTGTGAGGCAGCCTGAACTAAGAATGATTCACTGATGAATAAAAAGTTAAAAAGAACAGCATTTATTCAAAATAGAAATCTTTCCTAAGAACATAAAGACTTAAAGTCATTACTGACACTTAACACATCCTTTCAAAAAAAACAAACATAAAAAGACCAAACTTGTTTTTTTATATACATAAAAAAGTGGACTGCCTGTTGCTTGCCTGCTTGTTTGCCTTGGCTCTCTTCGGAACTGGTGGATGGACGTGTTCATTGTCACATCTGTTATAAAAAAGAAAAAAGCATGAGCATGCTGATAACACAATCAAATAAACTGTATTATTATCATTATCAATCACTAATTGCCATGGATAATTTTTTTTTTTTTTTTTTTTTACACAAGAATAGGTAGCCTACTTTTACATTATGACGATGTAAACACAATTAGGCTAAATTTCATCTGTAAAATATTACGTCTGTGCACTTACTCAGTATGATTCTCGATCGCACTGAGAACTGAACGACACCTGCGTGTCCCTCTGCGAGCTGCTGGAGAAGGAGAGCATGATGCAAACACATTACTAAAAAAAAAATAAAAAAAAACCTGTTAGCATACATTATCCAAAGTAAACTGATGGACAATTAATGGGTATGGATGCACAGTATGTATATATCTGTTGATGAGCCATGGGACGGAGACATATCTGTTGATGGGCCATATAGACCGCACGCATTTAGTGATAGGCCTACACGCAATGAACGGATCGTTCGCGAACGACACATCACTACATTTCAAACATTTACACCTGTATTCAGTTATTTACGCATGATATAGTGTCATAGGCTAACCAAAACTGAACATTTAATTATATAAAAAATATATTGTATTTAGACCTCTTTTACCGGAGCCTGAAATATATTTCTTGTTATATAACCTAAGCAGTTATTCGCAAACAAAATAGGCTACATTACGCATAAGGCACTATTTTAGCATAACTAGTGTCATAGGCTAACCAAAACTCAACATTTTTATATAAAAAATATATTGTATTTAGACAGTATCGTATTTAGACAGTATCATATTTTACCGGAGGCTGAAAGATATTTCACTAAATCAATAGGCTATACCTAAACATGCAGTTATTCGCAAACAAAATACATAACGCATAAGGCAGTATTTTAGCATGATAATCAGTGTCATAAGCTAATCAAAACTATATATTTAATATACAAATATGTTTAGAGAGTAATATCACATTTAAAAAGTTTACACGAGCGAATGTTAGGGATATTGTGAGGCAATCTTTTCTGTAAGATGTCAAAAGCTAGGCAAAATATAGTCTGAAAATTCATTTGAGCTCTATACGATCAGAAAAGAAATTATAAAACACTAAACAACTTACTCTGAACTTGTAGGCCTATCCTCGGCGCGGGATCAATTCGTTCTTCAAAATGCAGCCGTTCCTCATCCGAGTTATAGGCTAATCTTCCTCTGAGGAAAAGTGAATTCTTCCTCGCTGTCCAGAATCATCTGAAGAGCCTCTTTGTCGGAGTACCGTGCCATCCTCAAAACGCAATGAATCTATCAGTGAAGAAACGTACTCGGTTACTAACGTAACCTCGGTTCTCTCTAGAGAGGGAACGAGTACTGCGTAATAGCTTACGCTAGGGGAAAACTCTTTTCCACGAGATATTGAAGCCAAAAATTATCCTTAATTTTTCATTAATGTAAAACGCTTTGCAGCAGCAAGCAGACATAGGCGAAACAGCTCGCGCGCCTATTGGCTGCTCTAGCGGCAAATGCAGCAGCCTATCGAGAGAGACTCTGCGTGACGTAATGACCAATGGGGGCAATTCGCGCCCATATCGTCACGTCCCGCCAGAAAGGGCGTGGTCTCACCTTATAAATATGCTCGTTAGGCTGGTACAAGCTGGTTTTCATCGCTGAAGCGAACCAGAGCGTATTCCAAGCACGGCAAGATACGCAGTACTCGTTCCCTCTCTAGAGAGAACCGAGGTTACGTTAGTAACCGAGTACGTTCTCTTACGAGAGTATCTCTCGTACTGCGTAATAGCTTACGCTAGGGGAACACAATGCAACACGCCGTGCGTACAGGGATCCGACACCAAAGTCCCAAGGGCCGAAGCCCAGGGCTCATGTAGTGCATAATCACCATAAACTCACATAGAGTGGAGGAAGAGAGGCTGGAAGCGTCATTCCCTATAAAAAAGCACCCAACGGGGCTATCATATGACAATAAAACGCGCAGCCAGGGTGAAAGCTTTCAGCCTGATCTGGGTGACCATACGTGTGTCAACACTCATGGGGCTGCAGTAAACTCAGCTTCTGGGCCGCACAGCGGGGCAGATAGCACTCAATTTTAGACCGCCAAAAGCTTAGCTTGTAAGGCCCGTACCTCCAAGTTATAGTATTTTATAAATGTAGACGGCGAGGCCCAGCCCGCGGCCGTACATATATCTTGCAGGGAAACCCCGCTCGACCATGCCCACGAAGAGGCCACGCCTCTCGTGGAGTGCGCTCTGACACCCAAGGGGCACTGTAGGCCCTTTGCAGTGTAAGCGAGCGCAATGGCATCCACTATCCATCTGGATAGGCTCTGTTTTGAGGCGGCAAGTCCCTTGGAACGCCCACCAAATAAAACGAAAAGCTGCTCCGTCTGTCTGAAAACAGACGAGCGCGACACATAAGCTCTCAATGCCCTGACGGGGCAAAGGAGACTCGCGTCCTCCTCCTCACTGAGAACCGGAAGGGCGGACAGGGAAATTACCTGGGCCCTAAACGGTGTATTGAGGGATTTCGGCACATACCCGTGCTTAGGTTTGAGAATGACCTTCGAGTCATTAGGCCCAAACTCCATACATGACGCGCTTACTGAAAGCGCCTGCAAGTCCCCTATGCGCTTCACTGAAGCGAGAGCCATGAGAAACACTGTTTTGAACGACAGGTGTTTCATGTCCACCAGCTGGATTGGCTCGAACGGGGCACCTTTCATGGCCTCCAGGACCGTGGAAAGGTCCCATGTCGGGACTGAAGGGGGCCTGGGAGGGTTCAGCCTCCGAGCTCCCCTAAGGAAACGCACGACTAAGTCGTTTTTCCCCAGCGACTGGCCAGACACCGGTTTTGCAAACGTTGCTATGGCCGCCACATATACTTTGAGCGTGGATGGGGTCCTGCCCTTATCCAGTAGCTCTTGAAGGAAGGAAAGCACTTCCGAAACCCCGCATTCCACAGGTGAAAAGCTCTGGGCTTGACACCATGCAGAGAAAAACAGCCTGGTAGACGGAGCTCTAGCCTGCGCGATCGTGTTTAACACTCCTTCTGGGAGGCTAGCGGGTACCCGTTGATGGCCCATGCGTGCAGGGACCACAATTCCGGGCGAGGGTGCCAAATCGAGCCCTCCGCCTGAGAGAGGAGGTCTCTCCTCAATGGTACAGGCCATGGGGCAGTGCTGGTCAGCTGCATCAGGGCAGGGAACCACGTCTGGTTTGTCCAGAGAGGAGCTACGAGCAGCACTGGGCATCCGTTCTCCCTGATTCGTTCCAACACCTGAGGCAGGAGCAAGACAGGAGGAAAAGCATATAGGGGGCAGCGGGGCCAAACATGAGCCAGCGCGTCCTTGCTTTTCGAGAAAAACTCCGGGCAATGAGCGTTTTCGTGGGACGCGAATAGGTCCACCCGTGCTCTGCCGAACGTTTTCCACAGCAGCTGGACCGTCTGCGGGTGCAGCGACCATTCCCCTGCTGGAACATTGTTCCTGGACAGTCTGTCTGGTCCCACATTCAGGTGACCAGGCACGTGCGCTGCTCTCAGTGAGAGCAGGTTGTGCTGAGCCCAGACCAGGAGGCGTTCCGTCAGCCTGTGAAGGTTTCGTGACCTGACGCCGCCCTGGCGATTTATGTATGCCACCACTGACATGTTGTCTGACCGGACCAAGACGTGGTGGCCTGTTACCTGGGGACAAAAACGCCGTAGCGCTTTGTCGACTGCTATCATCTCCAAGCAGTTTATGTGAAGGAGCTTTTCCCGTTCTGACCACAGGCCAGCTAGCGGTCTGCCCTCGAGCAGTGCTCCCCACCCCGAGGTGGAGGCGTCCGTAGACACCACCTTCACACTCGAAGCGGTCCCCAGACTCACACCTGACTGGTACCAGTCGGTTATTTTCCAAGGTTCCAGAGCTGAAACACACTGAAGGTCGACCCTGAGGCGAAACAGACCCGCTGTCCATGCCCTGGGTGGAACCCGCGCTTTCAGCCACATCTGCAGTGGGCGCATGCGGAGCAAGCCCAACTGGAGTACAGAGGCTGCTGAGGCCATCAGCCCCAGCATTTTCTGAAACCTTTTGAGCGGAACTATCGCGCCGTGGCGGAAGGATTTCGCGACGCGCTGAATATTTAGCCCGCGCTCTGGTGACAGGCGTGCCGTCATGGATAGCGAGTCCAACACTGTTCCCAGAAAGGAAATTTTCTGACTGGGGAACAGTGAGCTCTTCGCCCAATTGACTGTGAGGCCCAGCTCCTCGAGGTGCTCGAGTAATGCGGCCCTGTGTTCTATGAGCTCCGATCGTGATCGAGCTAGAATCAGCCAATCGTCCAAGTAGTTCAGGACTCGCATGCCCTGAAGTCTCAGGGGTGCGAGCGCCGCGTCCATGCACTTCGTAAATGTACGAGGTGCCAGGGACAGGCCGAACGGCAGGACTGTGTATTGATATGCCTGGCCCTCGAAGGCGAATCTCAAGAATCGCCTGTGATGGGACGCTATTCGTATTTGGAAATAGGCGTCTTTCAGATCTATTGACATAAACCAGTCCCCGTGGCGCACTTGCGCGAGGATTTTCCTGGTCGTAAGCATTCTGAACTGGCGTTTCACAAGCACTCTGTTCAGCTGTCGCAGATCTAAAATGGGTCTGAGACCCCCATCCTTTTTCGGTACCAGAAAATATCTGCTGTATAGGCCCCCTTCGCTCTGAGCCTGAGATAAAGGTTCTATAGCCCCTTTGCTCAGTAGTTTCGCTATCTCGGCACGAAGTAGATGAGACACTTCGTTTTTCACCGTAGTTTCGACGCGCGCCGTATAATCGTATAAATCTCTCTTACCAGTGGTCTGGCGGGAAACGCTAGCGGAGGGGAGGTCCACGGAGCTCGCCCAATCCTCGCTATCGGACGCCAGAAGAGAACACGCCTCGGTGGGTTCGTCGAACTCGTGGACGGACGCGGCGGCAGGCGGCGGCCGTTGTCCATCAGTGAGCGACTCGAGCGAAGCCGGCGAAGCTGGCGGGCGAACCGGCGAGCTTTGGCGGGCTGGAGAAAGCTCGGGGGCGCGCTGGGCGCGGCGCTTCTTGCGGCGCGGCACCACGGCGGGCTGTGGTGAAGGCTCGGAGAATGATGCCAGGCGAGTCCTCAGAGTCACCATAGGCAAAAGCTCGCAATGAGGGCATCCGCCGTCGGCGAGCGCGAGGGCCGCGTGATCCTCACCCAGGCAGGAAACACAGATGACGTGACGGTCTCCATCGCTGAGCGGGGCGCAGCACGAGCAGGATGGCATCTTTAAAAAGACGCAGCTCTTTTGTGAAGAGAAGTGTGAGTCGCGTCAAGTAAGCGAGCACACACTCTCATCAGAGTAAAGATACACAGAGTATATAAAAGGATATAGAACACCGGAAAGCGCAGCAGGTACGGCAGTTGAAGGCGGCGAGGCCAGCGACTCCAAAACTCGTCCCGCTGAAAGGCTTGCTTCGACGGCGCGGCTTCTCACTCCGGATCCAGCGATGCGTGTGCGTCGCTGAAGAGATGAAAATCAGCTTGTACCAGCCTAACGAGCATATTTATAAGGTAAAACACGCCCTTTCTGGCGGGACGTGACGATATGGGCGCGAATTGCCCCCATTGGTCATTACGTCACGCAGAGTCTCTCTCGATAGGCTGCTGCATTTGCCGCTAGAGCAGCCAATAGGCGCGCGAGCTGTTTCGCCTATGTCTGCTTGCTGCTGCAAAGCGTTTTACATTAATGAAAAATTAAGGATAATTTTTGGCTTCAATATCTCGTGGAAAAGAGTTTTTCCCCTAGCGTAAGCTATTACGCAGTACGAGAGATACTCTCGTAAGAGAACTTCGTGTTTTTATGCCATTGATCGCTGGGCGTGTGCTATGCATAACGTTAGATCACCTATTTACCATGTGAAAAGCGCTAGGGGCGTGGCGGCCTCGGCTCATTAAAAATAATGAAGGGAGAACGAAAAAACTGTACCTCTCCTTGGTTTCAAACGGATTACATAAACTGGAAATATTTTTTTTTTTAAATAAATTACTTCATTTAAAAGAAGAGAATACAAGCTTTAAAAAGACACATGTCTCGTGGTTCTGTGATAAATATTGACTTAGTTACAGTTCATTTTTCGGACGCGTTTCAGAATGGACTTCACTGACAGAGAGAACGCAGAACGCGCATCATGTTTATTTTTCTTTATTAGGCGAAAAGCACAACACTTTGTTTTTATTGTGAGGTTCCACAAAAAAAATACAAACTTAACAGGATCGAATGATGTACAACACTTATATGTAAGATCAAAATCAACAGAGTAATTTGAGTCTCTTTTGCACTGATAAGGAAAAAAGTGAGCTGGTATCGCCGGCGAGACCGCCGACCCCAGAGGGTTAATAAACACCTACTGGATAAGATTATGTCAAAAACTCAATTTTGACCAAAAGTGGAGATAGAACCTTATAATTCTAAGCTCACGAGTTGCTGCTCCTCTCCGCTGCTTCAGATAAGTTCTTTACTGTGCGACGCAACTCTTGGCCACTGAATCCGACGTCTCTGAGGAACCGGGTTGTAGAGTGTGCCACAAATCCTCGACAACCCACTTACATTTACAGTTTTGAGAAAGTGAGTGATGGTTTCAAGAAATGTGTTTTAGCAATTCAGAAAAACTGTAAAGGGTTAACATTAGAATAGTCAGCCGAAGTTGCTATTGAATAAGTGAACTCTGCTAGCTACAAAAACAGTGCAAAATAGCTTATGCTGTGTTATTTGACTTTAGCTGACTGAGTGGCCAGTGCAGTAGGTGACAATCTGACAGACTTTATAATAGCGACAACGATTATATTGTCTTATTATAATATTAATTAATTTAGGTAAATCATCATCATCTTCGTCGTGGCCCAGCCAGGCCCACACACACTATCCTCCTGCACCCGCCCTGATTAACACTCCCTCCCTGTTAATCATGTACCTGCCATGCTTACCGTTTCAATTACACTCTCCTGCTCACTCTGTCCCTCCATGACTTCACTGCCAGTCACCTCTTCTCCATGTGCTATGTTCACCTGTTTTTGCAAAATGTCGTCAGGTTCTGTAGGCTTGGAAACTGAAGCTAAAGCACTAAACATGTCTGTTATTTTTGCACATGTTGAGGCATCAACCTCTAGATTTTTAATTTTTTTTGGCCCGCAGCTTCTCCGCACCCCCCTTGCGCTTTTGTTTCTCCATCCTAAATCCACCACAGATTTCTGGCTCTGAGCCACTGACTGCATCTGACACAAGAAACAGAGGGGGAGGGTTGGAGCCTGTTAAGAGATGATTGGGCCAGCCCAGTGTCAGTATGGAAAATGAACCAATGGGCCGCTGTCCTTGCTTTATGGGCCGGTCGTTGGCCAATAAAAAAAAAAAAAGAAAAGAAAAAAGAAATTCGTATTATCGACCGGCCCCCAAGTGCGTCGGCCCACCGGGCATTTGCCCGGTATGCCAGATTACCAGTCCAGCCCTGATTAGCCAGCACTTTTAAATTTGCTTTGATGTCAGGCGCTCTGGTTCCCGGCAAACATGTGACTATGGTGGCTGGTGTCTCTATTTTCACATTCCATGTGATCAAATCACGAAGTACCAGGGCACAATCAACAGATTTCTCAGTGGGTGTTTCACTGAGCGGGGCAAATCGATTTGTTATAGTAATCGGAACGGAAGAGTGGTTTTTTGATCCGCGACAAGAGCGATCCCTCACTGTCACCCATTTGCCATGCTGCACAGGCAATAATTCAGCCAGATCTGAATCATGATGCTAGGCGCATCCAAAATAGTATCTAAAGCCTTAGCACACTTACTATCCTCAATTAAAGTTAGGATGCGTGTCTCTAGTTCTGAAATCTTCTCCGTCAGCCTGACTGTTGCATTTATCACATATAAATCCTATATTGCCGACAGAGAAGGCTATGCTAAACATGTGACATGAAGTGAAGGTGACAATAACAGGACAAGACATTACTCACCATGTTTGTTGACTGATTCTTACTCACCTGGGCTTTTTTGTGAATTCTTGTGAATATACATAGCATTTTAGATGGCATTTAAATGTAGGTAATAGATCAATTGAACTTGGAAATCTCCATCTTTAGAAATGGGTTTCTTTTGCAAATGGTGTTGTTTCTCTACAGAGACTATTCCCGTATTCATCAGGCATGACAAAGAACACAGTAATCTTGCCAACTCTAGATTTTCTTGTGGGCTTGTCACATGCCCTTGTAGCTTTAGGACTGCCACTGCCTTCAGGTTCACATGTATCGCAACCACTCCAAGCGTAAACTAGATGTCAACAGATCTCACAGATGTATTGATATGACCTGCCATGTTGAGGGATGTGATTTCACTTCCACAAACTTTTCGAATTTATGTGAACATTTAAAATGGCACATTAGAGATGGCAAGAAAATTCAATGTCCTTTTGAAAATTGCAAAAAGAATTTCAGAGTGAGGTCTTCTTTCCTCTCGCATGTGAGCAAAAAACATTCAGTTGCACTGGTTGTCTCTGCAGGTAGTGTGACTAATGATGATACCGTTACTCCTGATGCTGTTGATGAGAATGATGGTGGCACACACAGCGCAGAGATTGCTAAGGTTGGGGAGAGTTCCTCAAACAAAGTAGATGGAGATGTATTCATGACAAACTTAGCCCTCTTCTATCTTAGAATGCAAGCTAAGATGCTTTTGCCAGCCACCACATTCTCAGCTTTAATTGGAGAGTTCCAAGAACTACACACAAATGGGATGGCACATGTACTGATTATAGTCAGTCAAGAACTGGAAAAACTTAAAATACAGAGAGATAGAATACATGAAATTGTGGATGGGCTATCAAAAGAAAATTTACTAAAGATGTACAACGAGAGAGTGTTTCAATTAGATCAAACTAGAAAACTTTTTCAAGAACAATTTCTGTTATGTTGAGCCAACTCAGGTTTATCTTGGTGTTGATCCTAATGGTAAGGAACGTTTCTGCCAGTATGTGCCAGTTAAAGACACTCTTAAAGCACTGTTGAGTCATCCATCAGTTCGGGAACAGTACAACGCTGCAAAGTTGTACCCTATGGGAAATCCGCATGTGTTTGTGGATGTGCATGATGGTAGTAACTGTCGAGAGAACACCCTCTTGCAGAATGTTCTTTCCTCTGTCTCGATCATCCTTTATCAGGATGCTTTTGAGGTTGCAAACCCCCTTGGATCAGGCAAGAAGAAGCACAAGCTTCTGGAATCTGGCTTTGTGTTAGACAATGGTGAAACGTTGCAGGGGACAGTGATAGCAATTGCAGGCAATAACCTAGGGTCAAATTCTATTGGGGGGTTCACTGAAAACTTCAGCAGAAGCAAACACTTTTGTCGATACTGTCTTATAGATCGAGAAACTTTCGAAAGGGAGCCCACAAAGCTTGGTCCATTAAGGACAAAAGAAACCTGTCTTGAGGAGTTGTCCAAGGGCCAGGAAGTCATCATAGCGGGTGTTAAGTTTGACTAAATTTTCAACCAACTGAAACATTTTCATGTCTGTCAACCAGGACTCCCACCTTGCCTGGGCCATGATCTGTTTGAGGGGATTGTGTCAGCTGATCTTGCAATGTATATCAAGAACATGGTGTCTGTTTGGGAAACATTTTTCATATGTTCAGTTAAATAGGAGCATATCTCAGCTGAAGTTCCACGGCAGTGATGCTAGTAGCCGGCCATGTGAAGTGAAGTCAAATGGAGTAAATTTGGGAGGTAGTGCTGCCCAGAACTGGTGCTTATTGCGGCTTCTCCCTATTCTTGTTGGTAATCGGATCAAGAACCCATGGGAAGACAAAGCCTGGCAGTTGTGCCTTAAACTCAGAGAAATAGTAGAGCTGATTTGTGCGCCTAAGATCCATGTCAACCAGGTGGGATATCTCAAGATTATTATCAGGGAATATCTCCAGTCTAGAGTAGCTCTTTTTCCAGACACACGTGCCAAGCCAAAACACCACTTCTTACTCCACTATCCTGACCTCATACTGAAATTTGGTCCTCTTATTCGCCTCTGGATATTGCGCTTTGAGAGTAAACACACATATTTTAAACAGTGTGCTCGGAAGCTCCATAATTTAAAAAATCTTTGTGCTACTTTAGCAGAAAGGCACCAACTGTTGCAGGCCTATCTTCACAATGGGAATGTTTTTCCTCCCATTCTTCAAGTTGGTCAGGCAAATTAATTTGATGCCCAAATGTATAATGCAGAAATTCAGGAGCTGTAAGGTGCACTGGCTTGACTAAAGACAACACAATAGAAACATCTACTTTGACATACAAAGGCACAATATATAAGAAGGGCATGAGTGTGTCACAGTGTCTGGTTGTCTTTTCACTGGGTGTCCACTAGAGGTCCCATCCTTCCTGTATCCATTCACTCTAGAACCACATTTCCCATAATCCTTGTTTGTTCCCATCACTTGTAATTGCACCCAGCTGTTCCCATGTATGTTGTTATTGTCTGTGCATAAATACCCTGGTTTTGTTAGTTCATGTCACGGAGTCATTGTATATGGTCACCACACTTCTAAATTCTGTGTTCGTTGTTTTGTTTAGTTTAGTTTATTTGGATTGCTAACATGGACTTTGAACCTTGCCTGTATGATTACGAGATGGATTACGCTTTAATAAACACCTACTGCCATACTGCATTTGGATCTACCTATTTTCCTGTGTGCCCCCATGACAGAGTGTTGTTCTTGATTTCAATGATAGTGGCTATGTGCTAGGTAAGATTGTTCTAATATTAGTCAAACAGGAAAATGTTTATTTTGTGTCTGAGAAACCTCAATCAGTGCCAGTGTTGGACCTTGGTGTGCATTGCCTGCATTATGACCTTGAGACTCAATGTTTGTGTATGTGCCGACGGTCTTGCTGACTATTACCCATTGCCTGTGTATAGAAAGTTTGATCTTGCTTTGGCCCATCATTCTGTCTGTCTAGGTGGAAAGTGATGGAGGACATCATAAGAGGCACCCTTCCACATCTAGATAGTAAGACTTTGGAGACTATGGTTGAAGATTTGTCCTCAATGGGGTAAGGAGATTGATGACTAAATGTACATCAAAGAGGATGACATAAGAGATCTCTTGTCCATAGTTGATTGCAGAAAAATACTACAAAGATTCAAAAACAGAGGTAAATATTTTGTTCATGTAAATAGTGTAAATAAATAGTCTACATTTAACATGTCGTTGCGCAATCTAGAGATCCTATGTAGGACTTAAAAGTAAACAAAATTTGGATTTTAGTATAGGGTAAACATTTTAGCCTGGTATACCCGATATCCTATTGCACTATTGATGCATGGCTAATTTTTTATTTTTTGTTCATGTTTTTCAGCTATAGACTTTAGCTTACTTTGTGTGTTATAATATTGGCCAAATACCATGAGAATAAGTTATTAATTATCAAATCATAAAAATAAAGATAGGGAAAAAGAAAAACAGTAGCAGTAAACAGTTAAAAAATAGTAACAGAATAAGTTAAATTAACCTTGTTGTATTTGTCTACATGTTTTCTGTAACATTTAAACCAAAGTACAAAGATGTGTTCTAAAGTTATAAACAACATGGTTCATTTCGGTTATGAAATTGAGAGATATAGTTACTCCACCTTTTGCCTTAGTTTTCTGTGGCAGGGCTACACTAAATTGTTGTTTTTCTTTAGATATTAGAGGCCAACAGAAAAATCCGTTAAGGGACTCTGCGGCATCTGACATAACACTCACTCTCACACCAGTGTCTTCGTTAGAAGCCTCTTCAAGCACAGTTCACACTACCACCTCAGCACTCTACCCCTGTGCAGCACAGTACCTGGCCTTCAACATCCCAAGTACCTTGGGACAAGACCAGACCAAGTCTAAGAACATGTCTTGAACTCAGGAAGAGACCAGAAGAGACAGACAGGTGGCACATGGTCAGAGTGACTGCTGATGCCATGAGGGAAATTTGTTTAAATCCTACTTTGAGTCAGTGTGCTGTAGTTGCAATGAACATCATTGAACAATATCCGGTAACCCTTTACAATAAGGTTAATTAGTTAACTACCTTACTTAACATGAACTAAGAATGAACAATAATTCTACAGCATTTATTAATCTTAGTTAATATTAATTCCAACATTTACTAATACATTATTAAAATCAAAGGTTGTATTTGTTAACATTACATAATGCACTGTGAACTAACATGAACAAACGATGAACAGCAGTATTTTTATTAACTAACGTTAACAAAGATTAACTAATACAGTAACAAATGTATTGCTATAAGTGTTGTACATCATTAGATCCTGTTAAGTGTCTATTTTTTTGTGGATACAAGAAAAACAAAGTGTTCTGCTTTGTCAAATAAAGAAAAATAAACATGATGCGAATTTTCCCTTCTCTGTCAGTGAAGTTCATTCTGAAACGCGTCCGAAAATAAACTGTAATTAAGTAAATACTTGTCACACAGGCACGAAAGATTTTTCGTTATGAAGCTGAAATTCTCTTCTTTTAAATGAAGTTATTTATATAAAAAAACAAATATTCTCAGTTTATGTAATCTGTATGAAAAGAGAGAGATGTCAGTCTTTTTCCTTTCAGCTAATTATAGCGTATTACGTGTTAATGCAAATGTTGAGGCAAGCCATGCCAACGCCCACATCAGCTGGATAAAACATCCAGTTTAATAAGAACCTTGTACTTTACCTCGTCTTGCTGCGCTGTGAGGAATAATACTATCGTAATAGTCCTGGAAAAGTTGCCTCAGAAGTGCTGGTAGTTTCATTTCGAGGAGCACGAATTCAGCTGATGTAGTAAGTAATTTATTCTTAAGTGCTTTGTTCTAATCGCGTTATTGAATAGTGTATGTAAACTGCACAAAGACTGTTTAAATATGAATTGCGTGTCTGTGTGTGAATGAATGAATGAATGGCACAGACGCGCGCGCGATGTTGTTTACTACAGATGTACATCGCATCTGTGCCGTTCATTCACTCTCGCTCCTACATTAGTAAACGTTATTTTTACATGAAAACATCCAAACTATATTGCTATAGCCTACTGAGATTTGTTCTAATCGCGATATAGAATAGTGTCTGTAATGACAACATTTCGTTGACTAGTTTTGGATAGATTATAAAGTTTTTACTCTAAAATAGACATCAAATAACATTTTGTTAGACAGTTTCTGCTCATATGTTAAATATATAGTATGTTTTGTCAAAAATAAACTAATCAACTGTTATAGTGTTTGTTCCAATGCAAGCTAGGCTATATCAAAATAATGAATCCTTAACCCTCTGGGGTCTGAGGTGTTTTTGGGGTCCTTGAGATGTTTTGACATGCCCTGACATTTGTGCTTATTTCAGCTACTTAAAACATACCATTTGCCAACATATAAATTTGCTGTATTCAGCACAAACTCTGCTACAATAATATTTGAGCAAAATGGATGTACATGTTTGCATTTTATAGAAAAAAAATATTATGCGTGGTTAGTACGTTTTGGGGAAAAAAATGTCACCGCAATAAGGCCATTTAACACATACTGAATAGTTGTCCACAAGACTTTTGAGTTACTATTCTTGTAGGCTAGAATTTTTACTTCAAAATGAAGTGAAAATCATTCTGACCACTCTTTCACAAACAACAATATAATGATTTAAATTTCTTACGTCAGTTTTTGGTCAGCACTGCTGTATGCGTGGAAGTGTGAATGTCCATGAATATTAATGTGATTTACACCTGGGTGGGAAGACAAGACACTCCCCAAATGGCCCATCAAGGTGCTGTGAGGCAGCCTGAACTAAGAATGATTCACTGATGAATAAAAAGTTAAAAAGAACAGCATTTATTCAAAATAGAAATCTTTCCTAAGATCGTAAAGACTTAAAGTCATTACTCACACTTAACACATCCTTTCAAAAAAACAAACATAAAAAGACCAAACTTGTTTTTTTATATATATAATAAAGTGGACTGCCTGTTGCTTGCCTGCTTGTTTGCCTTGGCTCTCTTCGGAACTGGTGGATGGACGTGTTCATTGTCACATCTGTTATAAAAAAGAAAAAAGCATGAGCATGCTGATAACACAATCAAATAAACTGTATTATTATCATTGTCAATCACTAATTGCCATGGATAATTTTTTTTTTTTTGTAATTTCACACAAGAATAGGTAGCCTACTTTTACATTATGACGATGTAAACACAATTAGGCTAAATTTCATCTGTAAAATATTACGTCTGTGCACTTACTCAGTATGATTCTCGATGATGCAAACACATGATGCAAACACATTCCTAAAAAAAAACTGTTAGCATACATTATCCAAAGTAAACTGATGGACAATTAATGGGTATGGATGCACAGTATGTATATATCTGTTGATGGGCCATGGGACGGAGACATATCTGTTGATGGGCCATATAGACCGCACGCATTTAGTGATAGGCCTACACGCAATGAACGGATCGTTCGCGAACGACACATCACTACATTTCAAACATTTACACCTGTATTCAGTTATTTACGCATGATATAGTGTCATAGGCTAACCAAAACTGAACATTTAATTATATAAAAAATATTTTGTATTTAGACCTCTTTTACCGGAGCCTGAAATATATTTCTCGTTATATAACCTAAGCAGTTATTCGCAAACAAAATAGGCTACATTACGCATAAGGCACTATTTTAGCATAAGTAGTGTCATAGGCTAACCAAAACTCAACATTTTTATATAAAAAATATATTGTATTTAGACAGTATCACATATTTTACTGGAGGCTGAAATATATTTCACTAAATCAATAGGCTATACCTAAACATGCAGTTATTCGCAAACAAAATACATAACGCATAAGGCAGTATTTTAGCATGATAATCAGTGTCATAAGCTAATCAAAACTATATATTTAATATACAAATATGTTTAGAGAGTAATATCACATTTAAAAAGTTTACACGAGCGAATGTTAGGGATATTGTGAGGCAATCTTTTCTGTAAGATGTCAAAAGCTATAGGCAAAATATAGTCTGAAAATTCATTTGAGCTCTATACGATCAGAAAAGAAATGATAAAACACTAAACAACTTATAGTCCGTGAGGCAAACCCCCAAATTTCAGAAATTTGTCTCATAAGAGGGCACCAATGCTACTCTTTTTTATTCAACAGAGGGATGTCCCTGGACCACAAAAATGCATGATAGCAATTCTTAGTGGGTAGCTTAAGGTAAAAAAATCACCAATTTTATGTTTGACCCGCCAAACATTTGGCAAATTCCATTTACGGTCGGTTATTTCTATAATTCATTATTTTTGGTGCCAAAACATTCATACTTGGTGATATCTAGGTTGGAATTTTGTCGAAATTTTACCTTGTTTAAAAAATATTGTTATTGTGATTATTTTTTCCGCAGAAAACATAGTGGTGTACAGCTTTAACTCATTGTTTTAAACTTAAGACCAGTCTGTAAATGCCTCCGTTTAACAGGTAAGAATGAATTTTGCAATGAGGGCGTGGCTATCGAACAAACGCTCTCTGGCTATTCAGCGACTCGCAAGCTCGTTTAGAGCGGGGACCAAGAGTCCCCACAGAACCTTTCTGAGGATGCTAGGCCTCATGGCCTCTGCTTCATAAGTACGTCCGCAGAGTATGCTACACATACTGCAGTACTGGCTAAAACCACAGGTTTCCCCCCAATCATGGCGCTAAAGCCATCTCTATATCAGGGTAAACCACGGCTGCACCAGAGTCCTGGTCGAAACCCAGTCTCTTGGAGTCAGGGGTGAGCTTGGACCAGCACGGAGGGACGGTTTCATATCAACTGCCTAGAATTGCTGGTGGTTTTAAAACCTTTCTACCACGTTTGTCAGGTCACCATGTCCTGGTCCACACGGACAACACAACAGTAGTGTCCTATATAAACTGCCAGGGGGGGGCTCAGGTTGAGACGACTGTACGAACTGGCCAGAAATCTCCTCTTATGGGCAGAAAACAACCTGCGCTCGCTGAGAGCAACGCATGTTCCACGGAAACTGAACCAGGAAGCAGATATGCTGTCCCGGGGCAATGTGTCCCCAGGAGAATGGACCCTCCATCCCCAAACAGTTCAAATTATCTGGAGTGTTTTCAGGAGGGCAGAGGTCAAATTCTTTGCCTCCAAAGACAACTCTCACTGCCCAATATTTTTCTCGTGAAGCAGGAATGCGCTGGCCCACGAATGGCCCAGCCTTCCCCTGTATGCCTTTCCTTCAGTCTTGCTCCTCCCTCAGGTCATAAAGAGGATCAGGGAGGGCAGACAATCAGTCCTACTAGTGGCCCCTCTCTGGCGGACCCAACCTTGGTTCCCCGAGTTGATTCGGCTTCTCACAGCAGCCCCATGGCCAATACCCCTGAGGAAAGACCTAGGCGAGCAGGAAGATTTGGCACCCCCCGTCCCAAACTATGGGCCCTCAATGTGTGGCCCCTCGACGGGAGCTAGTGGAGCTCCCAGCGAGTGTCCTGAGCACAATCAATGAGGCTAGAGCTCCGTCCACAAAGACGCCTCTATGCTCTTAAGTGGTCTGTGTTCTCTGGCTGGTGCTCAGCAAGAAACCAGGACCCAAACCTATGTGAAGTGTCACCAGGACCCAAACCTATGTGAGGTGTCACTGATACTTTTCTCCAAACTCATTCAACCCTGTTTAAAGCACAAGTGATCACTCTCTCTGCTCTTCCCACATCGGAAGATGAGCAGCAATTACACCTACTCTGCCCGGTACAGACGCTCCGCTCAGTACAAACAGTCAGAGCAGCTCTTTATGAGCTTCGGTGCTCGCACAGTGCTTGATCACAAAGCAAAGATTATGCCGATGGCTGGTGGATGCTATGGCTTTAGCATATGCCTCTATGGGCCTGCAATGCCCCATAGGCATCACAGCTCCCTCCACTAGAGGCATGGCCTCCTCCTGGGCATGGTCCAGTGGAGTATGGAGTCCAGTCCATCTACGCCAGGTTTTATAAATTGGAAGTCCCTGCACTGCAGGCACATATCCATTCTGTGTGATGAAGTCAGCCTCAGTGAGCCAGGCCCATCATAATTAGGGCTTTTGCCCGTTCAACACATCATGCCAAAAGGCCCTTGCTTCGGACCCTTATGCAAGCATCCTGACATCAGAAGATGTCGTTGCTCTTATCATAGCACAGCGTGATTGGGTTGGTTCCCCATAGCGTATAGCTACGCAATACATATGACCGTTCGAAGGGAGATATATTGAACCATATTTGCACAAAATATTATTTTGTGTTAATATAATTCCAAAACTGTGTTATATTTTCCTTATTTTGTTGTATATTTTCTGTCCTAAAGAGCATATATATTTTACTTTATTTTTAATTTCACAGTGATATCTCATCATAAAAGAGAAGATCTAAAGCAATAGATATGTCAATATAACAGTTTATCAATGTTGAGATTTAGTTTGCATAATTAGAATTTTTCAGCACAATTAAATGTAAAATTGGTATTTTTCATACCTTAAGGCTTAAGCTACCTACATGGCACTGCTATCATGCATTTTTGTGGTCAGGGGGCATGCCTGTTTTGAAAAATAACCATTAGAATTGGTGCCCTTTTTGATACCAATTTTCTCCCCGCCTCACGGACTATTACTCTGAACTTGTAGGCCTATCCTCGGCGGGGGATCAATTCGTTCTTCAAAATGCAGCCGTTCCTCATCCGAGTTATAGGCTAATCTTCCTCTGAGGAAAAGTGAATTCTTCCTCGCTGTCCAGAATCATCTGAAGAGCCTCTTTGTCGGAGTACCGTGCCATCCTCAAAACGCAATGAATCTATCAGTGAAGAAACTTCGTGTTTTTATGCCATTGATCGCTGGGCGTGTGCTATGCATAACGTTAGATAACCTATTTACCATGTGAAAAGCGCTAGGGGCGTGGCGGCCTCGGCTCATTAAAAATAATGAAGGGAGAACGAAAAAACTGTACCTCTCCTTGGTTTCAAACGGATTACATAAACTGGAAATATTTATTTTTTTAATAAATGACTTCATTTAAAAGAAGAGAATACAAGCTTTAAAAAGACACGTCTCGTGGTTCTGTGATAAATATTGACTTAGTTACAGTTCATTTTTCGGACGCATTTCAGAATGGACTTCACTGACAGAGAGAACGCATTTATTTTTCTTTATTAGGCGAAAAGCACAACACTTTGTTTTTATTGTGAGGTTCCACAAAAAAAATACAAACTTAACAGGATCGAATGATGTACAACACTTATATGTAAGATCAAAATCAACAGAGTAATTTGAGTCTCTTTTGCACTGATAAGGAAAAAAGTGAGCTGGTATCGCCGGCGAGACCGCCGACCCCAGAGGGTTAACTTTGAAATATGTATGATAAAATATATTAGCCTACTTTAAAAAAAATAATACTTTATAAGAGATTTATGGAAAAAGACAATTTTCTTTTCAAGATGTTTCCAACTCTAACTTTGAACCAATTCTATAGAATGGCCCATATAACCTATTTGAACAGGATTTGTTTCCCGGTATGACTAAAAATGTGCTTTTGACTTTCATTTATATTTTGATTTTATATATATATATATACACTCACCGGCCACTTTATTAGGTACACCTGTCCAACTGCTCGTTAACACTTAATTTCTAAGCAGCCAATCACATGGCGGCAACTCAGTGCATTTAGGCGTGTAGCCATGGTCAAGACAATCTCCTGCAGTTCAAACCGAGCATCAGTATGGGGAAGAAAGGTGATTTGAGTGACTTTGAACATGGCATGATTGTTGGTGCCAGAAGGGCTGGTCTGAGTATTTCAGAAACTGCTAATCTACTGGGATTTTCACGCACAACCATCTCTAGGGTTTACAGAGAATGGTCCGAAAAAGAAAAAACATCCAGTGAGCGGCAGTTCTGTGGGCGGAAATGCCTTGTTGATGCCAGAGGTCAGAGGAGAATGGCCAGACTGGTTCGAGCTGATAGAAGGGCAACAGTGACTGAAATAACCACTCGTTACGACCGAGGTATGCAGCAAAGCATTTGTGAAGCCACAACACGCACAACCTTGAGGCGGATGGGCTACAACAGCAGAAGACTCCACCGGGTACCACTCATCTCCACTACAAATAGGAAAAAGAGGCTACAATTTGCAAGAGCTCACCAAAATTGAACAGTTGAAGACTGGAAAAATGTTGCCTGGTCTGATGAGTCTCGATTTCTGTTGAGACATTCAGATGTTAGAGTCAGAATTTGGCGTAAACAGAATGAGAACATGGAACCATCATGCCTTGTTACCACTGTGCAGGCTGGTGGTGGTGGTGTAATGGTGTGGGGGATGTTTTCCTGGCACACTTTAGGCACCTTAGTGCCAATTGGGCATCGTTTAAATGCCACGGCCTACCTGAGCATTGTTTCTGACCATGTCCATCCCTTTATGGCCACCATGTACCCATCCTCTGATGGCTACTTCCACCATGTCACAAAGCTCTAATCATTTCAAATTGGTTTCTTGAACATGACAATGAGTTCACTGTACTAAAATGGCCTCCACAGTCACCAGATCTCAACCCAATAGAGCATCTTTGGGATGTGGTGGAACGGGAGATTCGCATCATGGATGTGCAGCCGACAAATCTGCGGCAACTGTGTGATGCCATCATGTCAATATGGACCAAACTCCCTGAGGAATGCTTCCAGCACCTTGTTGAATCTATGCCACGAAGAATTGAGGCAGTTCTGAAGGCAAAAGGGGGTCCAACCCGTTACTAGCATGGGGTACCTAATAAAGTGGCCGGTGAGTGTATATATATGTGTGTGTGTGTGTATGTGTCACGGATGGAACAGGAGTCAGACAGGTGGTAAGTGTAACAATGTTTATTAACAGAATTGCAGAAGCAGACGGAGATATGGTGAGTATTTAAACAGTTGATGAGCAGATGGGAACTTAACTGAAGGATAACAATAGTCTCGGTTTCAGATGCAGATGGAGAGTCACATAGAAGGGTTGAAGGCGGATGGCTGAAGACGGAAGGTGGCATAGGATGACAAAGGTTCTGAAGATGGTCCAAAGGATGTCAGGTAACTAGCAGGTAAGTAGCAGGTGAGTCTGTGTGTCATGTAGAGACGAGACCAGACAATGAGTGTGTGAAGGAGAGTGGAATATAAAGGTGGTGGAATGATGAGGTGCAGGTGATGGTGATCAGTAGTCAGGGTACAATGAACGAGTGGGAGGAGTGAGTGAATGAGTGGGAGTTGTGAGTGAAGCTGGTGGAATCCTGACAGTACCCCCCTCCTCCGAGGCGGCTCTTGACGACTGAGAAGAGGGACGAAGACGGCGGCGAGGTTTACCACGACCCCTGGGAGCTGGGCGATCAGGATGGTCGACGTGAAACTGAGAGAGGAGAGCTGGATCCAGGATGTCCTCACGAAGAACCCACGATCGTTCCTCAGGACCATAATCCTCCCAGTCGACCAGGTATTCCAGCTGAGGCCCTCGTCGCCGTGAGTTCAAGATGGTGTGGACTCGATAGATGGACTTATTTTCAACTGGAACCGGAGGAGGAGGTAAGTCAACAGAGACTGGTTCTGTGGGAGGAGAAGTGACAGGTTCAGTGAAGGGCTTCAACAGTGAAACATGGAAAGATGGTGAGATCCTGTATTGTGGAGGAAGATTTGGCCTCTGGGTGACTTCGTTCAGCTGCCTCTGCACGGTGAAAGGGCCAATGTATCGAGGACTCAGCTTACGGCAAGGCAGGCGGAGGCGAATGTCCCGGGTCGAAAGCCACACCTTTTGCCCAGGCTGGTACAGAGGAGGTTCCGAACGACGACGATCCGCTTGGTCCTTGTGTCCTCCGCACTGCCTGTTGGAGGTGCACGTGAGCCGAGTCCCATACCCCCTCGCTCTGCTGGAACCAGTAATCAACAGCTGGAACCTCTGAGGGCTCACCGGACCAAGGGAAGAGTGGAGGTTGATAACCCAGGACACACTGGAAGGGAGTA
The DNA here is from genome assembly GCF_029890125.1 of Rhinichthys klamathensis goyatoka. Classification (NCBI taxonomy): domain Eukaryota; kingdom Metazoa; phylum Chordata; class Actinopteri; order Cypriniformes; family Leuciscidae; genus Rhinichthys; species Rhinichthys klamathensis. The sequence continues at coordinate 10,069,610 of NW_026606717.1, forward strand.
AGCCCGGTGGTGGACTGCCGAAGGGAATTCTGGGCGTATTCAGCCCAGGGGAGGAACTGGCTCCAGCTGTCCTGGTACTGGTGGCAATAGGTTCACAGGTAACGTCCGATCTCCTGGATCTTCCGCTCAGTCTGGCCGTTAGTCTGAGGGTGGTATCCAGAAGACAGGCTGACAGTGACCCCGAGGAGTCTGAAGAACGCTTGCCAAACCCTTGAAATGAACTGCGGACCTCTGTCCGACACGTCTTCAGGGATGCCGAAGTTTCGAAACACATGATTGGAGAGGGCTTCAGCGGCCTCAAAAGCAGTAAGAAGTCCAGGCAATGGGATTCATTTGCAAGCTTTCGAGAAGCGATCCACAACAATGACAAAGGTCAGTCATGAAATCAACACCAATGTGGGACCATGGTCACGAGCTTGCACTCCGGGAGTCTTCTGGGGGTGTTGATAACAGCGCAGACTGAGCATCCTCTGACGTACCGGGACACATCCTGCGAGATGGACGGCCACCAGTAGTGTTGCTTTCGTCAACGAAAATTATGACTAAATATCGTCGTCAACGAACCTTTATCACGTGACGAAAACGAGACGAGACGCAACGTAAATGCTGGTCATGTGACGATGACTATAATTAAATGTATAATGGAATATCGTTGACGAATAAAAACGAGACTAAATGTAGTTTACAAAATAAAAACTATGCTAAAATGTCTCTTCATTTTTGTTGACCAAAACGAGACGAGACGAAATGTTATTTAACGTTATTTCGTCTAGTTTACTTGCATTAATATTAGGCCTATTATGCAGCATTTCTGTTTCCTGTGTCACTTCAGGGGCTGCATCAGATTGCACTGCGCAGACGCAGGCGACTTCACATTCAAGCCCCACTCGCGGCATTATTTAGAAGATGCAGCTGCGTGAGTTACGGCTGTTTCACACATAGGCTACTCCGTGTGTAGTGCGTATGCGGTGCGTGTTGCGGTGTGTATGCAGGAGCAGCACGCGCTATTGTGCTTCCACCTGTGCTCCATTTGCAGTGCGCAACTGATCTACGGCTGTACCACAATCACAACATTTATTCTCTATTTTTTATTTCAAAACAACATTTTTAGCCTACATCCATTATGTCGCGTTGTTGAGGTGTGTAGATCTCTGCTCTGCTGTTATGCACGCACGAGCGCATTGCCGGACCGCATCCACGTGCGGTGTGAGCGCTCTAACCATAGGCTCTAACCTATTCACAGTGGTGCGGGAAAAAATACGCACCACATACGCACTGCAAACGGAGTATGTGAAACAGGCGTTAGCATAAACAACAACAAACAAGTCTGACACAGAGAAAGGGATTCGTCTTTGGGAAAAAAAGAAGAAATGACATTTGGAAAAACTTTCATTTCATCATGTGTGTAGGCTACTTCTAACATGTTTGGTTGGTAAAATAAATATGTTGTAAATTCAAATCAGAGCGTCTTCCGTGTCTGGAATGGATGCATTATTGAGTCTATAAGGTAACAATAATATAGATAACTATAAGAAAATAAGATTGTTTGAAATGGGTTTGGCTAAAAGAAAATTTTGGTTTCGTCTATACTACTAGGTACTTATACTATATTGACTGGGTTAAATAGAATTGCATTACTAAAAAGAGACTAAAATAAAATTTTCATTGACTAAAACTAGACTATTTCTTTCGTTGACTAAAACTAGACTAAAATGTCATCAGTTTTCGTCGACTAAAACTAGACTAGACTAAAAAGAGTATGAACGTGACTAAAACTAATAAAAACTAAAATGACAGCTTGACACAAAGACTAGACTAAAACTAAAATTAAAACAGGCCGCCAAAAACAACACTAGCCACCAGTACCGATTACTGAGGAGCGAGAGGGTACGCCTGCTACCTGGATGTCCAGAGCCCGGAGCGGTATGAGCGGAGTCCAGAAGGGCGGCACGAAGTTGACGAGGAACAAAGACGAGCCCCTCTGGACCTCACGGCGGAGCAGGATGAAGACGGTTCACCTGGGAAATCTGGTCGTCGATGTCCAAGACGATCGGGCTGACGAACACGGCTGGAGGGAGAATAGGTTCGGGTAGAGAATCTTCACAGAAAGGATGATGAAGATGGGAGAGAGCATCCGCTTTACCATTCTTACTACCAGGGCGGTATGACACGAGGAAATCAAAGCGAGTAAAGAAGAGAGCCCATCGAGCCTGACGAGGATTTAGCCTTTTCGCCTCTCGTTCCAGGTTGCGATGATCTGTGATTACCTCGAACTGGTGATTTGCTCCCTCCAGCCAATGCCTCCACTCCTCTAAAGCCAACTTGATGGCGAGCAGTTCCCGATTCCCAATATCGTAGTTCCGCTCCGCCGGGGATAGCTTTTTAGAGTAGAAGGCGCATGGATGGAGTTTGGCAGGATCACCCTGCCACTGGGAGAGAACCGCTCCCACTCCTGTTGAGGATGCGTCCACCTCAACGACGAAGGGAATTTCAGTGTTAGGATAAACCAAGATGGGAGCGGTTAGGAAGGCTTCTTTGAGTTGTTGGAAGGCTAAGATGGCTTCTAGAGATAAGGACAGAGACTTGGGCCGGCCCTTTAAAGATGAGGTCAGAGGAGAGCTGATGCGACTGTAATTATTGATGAATCTTCTATATAAATTGGCGAACCCGAGGAATCGCTGAAGATCCTTCACAGTAGAGGGCTGGGGCCAGTTCCGGATAGTTTCCACCTTCCTCTTGTCCATCTGAACTCCCTGTTGGTCAATGACGTAGCCCAGAAATTGAACAGTGGTGGTGTGGAACTCACACTTCTCCAGTTTCAAGTACAGTTTGTGAGCCCTCAGCTTCTCCAGGACAAGAGAGACGTGGCGTTGATGCTCAGAGAGAGATGAGGAGTAGATGAGAATATCGTCAATGTAGACAACCACAAATCTATTGAGATATTCCCTGAAGACCTCATTCATGTACCCCTGGAAGACTGCTGGACAGTCCGAAGGGCATGACTCTGTATTCATAATGGCCGAAGGGCGTGATGAATGCCGTCTTCCATTCATCACCTCGACGAATTCGGATCAAGTTATACGCACTGCGTAGATCCAGTTTAGAAAAGGTGCGGGCTCCACGCAGCTGCTCCAGTGCTGCTGGGACCAGAGGAAGGGGATAACTAAACTTCACAGTTTGAGAGTTGAGATGACGATAATCAATGCACAACCTCAAGCCTCCGTCCTTCTTAGCCACGAAAAAGAAGCTGGAAGCGGCAGGGGATGTAGATGGACGAATGTACTCTTAAGGGCTTCCTCCACATACTCCTCCATGGCCTTCTGCTCCGGGATGGACAGGGGGTAAACACGGCCTTTGGATAAAGTGGCTCCAGGTAGCAGGTCGATGGCACAGTCCCATGGCCGATGAGGTGGTAGTTTGGTCGCCAACTGCTTGCTGAACACATCCTGGAACGCCCCGTACTCAGCTGGAATCACCTGATGTTGGACCTCAGGACTCTCAATGGAAGTGGAACAAATGGGAAACTCAGACTTTCCCTCTGGAGATGAAGAAGCAACGGAGGGGCCTTTCTGGCTCTTCTTCACCGAAGCTAGACAGGAATGGAAACAATCTTCACCCCAACAAAGAACCTCCACGGGGAAATTAAGTTCCCCGCTGAACCAGAGTCGAGGAGGGCTTGTGCTGAAACACATACACGAGAGGTTAACAGATGAACAGTAGTACGGTTCAAGGTTGGAATCTTGGGAGGAATCTGAATGGTGCTTACCGCCAGGCGTTGAGGTCGAACAGGGCAGGTGTTGATGAGATGTTTATCACCCCCACAGTATAGGCAGAGGTGAAGTTGAATGCGACGCTGCCGCTCCGTGGAAGAGAGATGAGTGGAGTCAACCTGCATGGGCTCTGGTGCTGAAGGTGCGACAGATGGAGCCGAGGGCGGAAGACTTACAGCCGTAGCAGGGTTATCACAGGCAGATGGTTTTCTGAATGAGACTTTCAATTCCCATTGAATCTTCATATACCACTACCAGCTGACGGATGTTGGGGTTGAGACCATGCTAAAAGGCAGTAATCAGGGTGGTCTCATTCCAGCCACTAGACGCCACCAGCGTGCAGAATTGAAGAGCATATGTGCTCACAGACGATTTTCCTTGACGAAGATTGTAGAGTTGATCATGAACGGTGAGTTCGGAAACTGTCTGACCAAACACCTCTTTGAAATGTTGAATAAAACTTGACAGGGATTTTACCACAGGAGAATTAGAGTTCCAAAGGGATTGGTCCCATTGGAGAGCTCGGCCAGACAGGAGGGAGATAACGAAGGCCACTCGGGCGGAATCATTAGAGAATTGATGTGCTTGCATCTGAAAATAGAGTGATACCTAAAGCAAAAAAACGCTGCAATCCTCCGCCTCTCCGGTGAATGTCGCTGGACGGGCCATGGGACTCGCAGAGAACAGCCTGAACGAGTTCCGCGAATTTAACTGAAGGATAACAATAGTCTCGGTTTCAGATGCAGATGGAGAGTCACATAGAAGGGTTGAAGGCGGATGGCTGAAGACGGAAGGTGGCATAGGATGACAAAGGTTCTGAAGATGATCCAAAGGATGTCAGGTAACTAGCAGGTAAGTAGCAGGTGAGTCTGTGTGTCATGTAGAGAGGAGACCAGACAATGAGTGTGTGAAGTAGAGTGGAATATAAAGGTGGTGGAATGATGAGGTGCAGGGGATGGTGATCAGTACTCAGGGGACAATGAACGAGATGGAGGAGTGAGTGAAGCTGGTGGAATCCTGACAATATGTATATATGTATATATATTGTCCTCGCATTCTTTCTTGTGTGACACACATGAATGAAAGGCTTGTAACAATCTGATATGTAGTTTTTTTTTCTTCTAGATTATTAACAAGAAATCACGAGATTCATGAATTGAGTTACACATTAATGAAATTGCTTCTTATATATTTTCAGGAAGACACTGCAATAGATTAAATGTGACATATATTTCCCAGACAAACGATATCACATACAACAAATGACAGTCTTATTCACATAATATCCCACAAGCCGTATGACCGGTTGAATGTCTATGTGCACAAGCCACGCGCGTTCGTCAGCACGGAACGATTTCTCCAAAGCAAGTCTTTCAAAACACCGTGGCAAACTATAAAGCACAAACGAAAACATCCAGGGAACAGTCTTGTTAATCCAACAGCAAATGTCCAAAAAAGTAATCCACAACGAAGAGAGAAAAAAAAAACTCCCTCAGTTTGCTTTCAATGAACGAACAAAACTGCTCCAATGTTAGAGCCCATAAAACCGATCATTCTCACCGGTTTTGGGAGTTCGTTACCAGCGAAGGATGTTGATATTCTGCAATCAAGCCCAGGTCGTTGGTGGATAGGGTTTTGAAGTACGAGCTTAGTCCCAGGTCTCACGTAGTCTCCCTGTACAATTGAAGCCCCCTCTCTTTGTCGTCCACTCTCGCGCATTTTATCCTCTTTTCAGCTCAGTGCGTCATCCTCTGACAAAAATATTCCCCAGTCAGCTGACGTGGTTTTGGTCAGGTAATTCCAATCAGCTGATAACTGACAGTCAGCTGATCTAGCCCGCGACAACATAAACACAGTCACGGCATGTGGTACAAATGACAGATACACTGGAGCCCTACAGAGTTCATGGTAATGGAGGTACATCTCGATTCTCCTTTCATGCTAATAATTACAATATTATACATGAAAGAAAAGAAACAAAAAAAAAACATTGAACTCTAAAACTTATGTGGAGATGCCACAGGCTCATTATGCGGGTCTTTGTCTTCTCAGGTGTGAACCACCTAATTATTCATGACAAGGGTTGGGCCATTCACGCCCATTCGCATATTGCCTTTCCAAACGAAAAAATGTTTTTCACAATTTAAAACAATCTATTGTTTTATGTGAATGATTAGGCAGGATGATTTTCAGATCATTTTGAAGCGAAAACTCTAAGCGACAACATCCATTAGTCAAAAGTCTTGTGGACACATATTTAGTATGTGTTTTGTGGCCTTATTTCAAAAACTTGCATTTTTATTTTTTTCAATAACCATGCATAAATAATATTCTTCGTCGGCTATACCAGCTCACTTTTTTCCTTATCAGTGCAAAAGAGACTCAAATTACTCTGTTGATTTTGATCTTACATATAAGTGTTATACATCATTCGATCCTGTTAAGTTTGTATTTTTTTTTGTGGAACCTCACAATAAAAACAAAGTGTTGTGCTTTTCGCCAAATAAAGAAAAATAAACATGATGCGCGTTCTGCGTTCTCTCTGTCAGTGAAGTCCATTCTGAAACGCGTCCGAAAAATGAACTGTAACTAAGTCAATACTTGTCACAGAGATACATGAAGTAATTTATTAAAAAAAGAAATATTTCCAGTTTATGTAATCCGTTTGAAACCAAGGAGAGGTACAGTTTTTTCGTTCTCAGTTCATTAACTTTAATGAGCTGAGGCTGCCACGCCCCCAGCGCTTTTCACATGGTTAATAGGTGATCTAACGTTATGCATAGCACACGCCCACCGATCAATGGCATAAAAACACAAAGTTTCTCCATCAGATTCACTGATAGTTCATTGTGTTTTGAGAATGGCACTCTACTCCTTCAGATGATTCTGGACAGCGGGGAAGGATTCACCTTTTCCTCAGAGGAATTTGAAACCCGGACGACCAACCGCTGCATTTTGAAGAACAAATTGACCCCGCCGAGGATACAAGCTCGGAGTAAGTTGTTTAGTGTTCCCCATAATTCCTTTTCTGATTATAGAGCTCAAATGAATTTTCAGACTATATTTTGCCTAGTTTTGGCTAGCTTTTGACATAGGAAAGATTACCTCAGTCACAATATCCCTATACGTTGGCCTATACGCTCGTGTAAACTTTTTAAATGTGATATTAGCCTACTACATATATTTCACTCAGTTTTGAGATTAGTTTATGACACTGATTATCATGCTAAAATACTGCCTTATGCGTAATTTATTTTGTTTGCGAATAACTGCTTAGGTTATGCAACCCGAATTCCGGAAAAGTTGGGACGTTTTTTTAAATTTGAATAAAACGAAAACTATAAGACTTTCAAATCACATGAGCCAATATTTTATTCACAATAGAACATAGATAACATAACAAATGTTTAAACTGAGAAGTTTTACACTTTTATCCACTAAATGAGCTCATTTCAAATTTGATGCCTGCTACAGGTCTCAAAATAGTTTCTATTTTTAACTACCAGAGGGAGAAACAAGACACTCTCTAACTGAGAAGAAGGAAGAGTTGAAAAGCACTTTCACTCAAGAAGGCCAAAATGGACCAGAAAAGGCCAAAGTTAATGAGCTGATGATGATCACATATGAGGCCCAGCGACGTGCCATCAATACATCACCTGCACCTAGCATTGACCAAGTAAAGACTGATTGGCCTTTCCAGGTCATGAAGAGATTTCTGATCCAGCATTTTAGTACTCTTACTGGCATTGAACTAGAATCAAGACTCAGGGAATCCATCCAAGGAAGAAGGGTGCTCCATTTCTTCAAGTCTCAATTAATGTGCTGGAGTAAAGAGAACACAGAAAGAGTATCTGAAGATATGGATCCTGGCCTTGCTGCCATATTGGTGTTGATGGCATTCTTCAAAGAAAAAGAAGATTCACTTTTCCTTCTGGCTGATGTAAGTACAGTAATTGTTTTATGATACTGTCATACCAATTTACCAAATGTTGTTTAGATGTTTGATTAGGTTTTCCTTTGTAAATCATTGCTTGTAAATTGAAACACTGTAATCTGTTTAGATGTGTCTACTAATGTGTTTAGATTACTTTAAACAAAATTAAATAATCTTATTTTTGAGGACCAAAGATGTTATTCTAACAAGATGAAACAATCTTATTTATAGGGATAGATCATCCAAAAATGAAAATTCTGTTATCATTTACTCACCTTCCAGTTGTTCCAAACCTATATGCATATGAATTGCTGGTACCCATTGAGTTCCATAGTATTGTTTTCCAGTCAATGGAGACCAGCAACCATATTCTTCAAATATTTTCTTTTGTGTTTATCAGAAGAAATGCATTAATTTAGGTTTGGAACAACTTGAGGGTGAGTAAATGATGACGGAATTTTCATTTTTGGGTGACTATCCCTTTGAATGTGCAGTAGTATAAAATGTTCTTTTATTTGCCTTTACAGTATGTGTGATCTCAGATCATAGCTCTGATTCTTTCCGCTTTTTGTTGACTTTTTCATACAGGAAACTACCACACAGGCAGATGCAGAGACCCAGCTTTCCCTGCCCAGCACACCAAGGAAAATTCTGCTGGGTAAGATTCCTATACTTGACTTGCACTATCACTAGGGTTTACAGAACCCGTCTTGCAGATGTACTAGATTAGCGAGTGACTTCTTTCACTACTAACGGAATATTTATAAAGACATCAAAGAATAAATCCATATGAATGGAGAAGTTTGAACAGTCTCCTGAAGAGATACGATAACTTTATATGATGAACAGATTTAATTTAGGCTTTTATTGACATAAAAACACTGATCAGCAAACATAAACAAAAGCTTAACCAAACCTTCTTGACACGCAAGACCAAACTTCGTTGGTTCAACAACAGCATTTGATAGATTACACATCAAGTAAGGATATCAGGTAGGTATGATTCCGTTTAGCAAATACTAATAGTTGTACAGACAACAGGAAAGTATAGCAGGTAGTAATGGCTGGTAGACAGAGCTGAGAATCTGACCATGTTTTGATATAGAGCCTGTAGCAGTAGATACCAAGGAGGCGAGTAGTGAGAGTTAAAGGGTTAGTTCACCCAAAAATGAAAATTAAATGACTCACCCTCATGTCGTTCCAAGCCCATAAGACCTCCGTTCATCTTCGGAACACAGTTAAAGATATTTTAGATTTAGTCCGAGAGCTTTCTGTCCCTCCATTGAAAATGTATGTATGGTATACTGTCCTTGTCCAGAAAGCAAATAAAGACATCATCAAAGTAGTCCATGTGACATCAGTGGGTTAGTTCGAATGTTTTGAAGCATCGAAAATACATTTTGGTCCAAAAATAACAAAAACTACGACTTTATTCAGCATTGTATTATCTTTCGGTTCTGTTGCTTAAAACATTCTGACTAACCACTAATTTAACTATATTTTCTACATATTCTACAGATTACACAGTAGCACTATAAAAGAAATAAAATAACATTTCATAACTTTATAATACTATAGAGTATTATTAAAAATCAAATAATAATAATACTGTACTTCAACATGGTAAAAAATTACAGTAAAATAAAGTATTTAATTTTACAGTATGCTTAACACTACTGTAGTTAGTGTTACGGTAATTTTACTGTTGAATGAAATACAGCAACTACTGGATAATTAGCCTTTCGCCGAGCCCCGCCCCTCTTAGTTACTGTTGCTACGTCCGACAAACAATTGGTCAAACACGACATGTATGTAAATGTAAATGTAAAACACTATGACCGTAAGCGACTGGAACTGGACCGCCACGGGAAGAGCGGAAAGTCGTACCGGGAGCGACATGATCGACGAGGAGGAAGCTCACGGGGAAGAAGCTACATCACAGCAGGAGTCGTAGCCAAAGCAGCAGCCATGGAAAGAGCCGAGAACGAGAGCACAACAGGGTTGCCAACTCTCACGCATCTGGCGTGACACTCACGCATTCAGCCTCAATCTCACGGTCTCACGCTCAACAAAGAAATCTCATGCTAAATTAGACATTCTTCTGTGCTGTATTTTTTTTCCACTCCCGCACTAATTTCCGAATTACTATAAACAAGTTGAGGCTCTTAACTACTGATTGGACCACTGCTGTGTCTATATGCCTTTCTCTGATTGTTGATTCGCTGGAAAAATTTGTCGTTGTTACGTTAGTAACGTCCGTCTGCTGTCTATTCATCATCTTCCATAGCATCTTCACCTTCAACGCCAGGAAAACGTTTAGTGGCCTGTTTGGTGTAGAATCAGAATGGTTATCTAGGTAAAAAACATATAATTTATTAAAACGATATACTTGCTCAACTGTATGTCATTATTAATATATATTTTATATATATTTATACTTTGTCTGATAGAAAGTTGCATTATTATACTCTTAGCGAAGCAAAGAAACGGTACCGTTAAAGTTTTAGGTGTAACGTTAATGAAAGCTAGTTTAGGTCAGCTATGTAGCTAACGTTACGTTGTCTTTAATTAGAATTAGAACTTTGCTGTGGCAAACGGATGAGCACAATGGTGTTATTAGCACAAACGATGGATTATAACTCCTTGTTAGATCATGAGTTTGCTGACATATTTTCGAAAGAGGACGGACAAACGTAGAGAGGAGATTGGGGAGACAACAGAATCTCACCAGCAGGTAAGCTAATATGTTTCAAAGATGATTATTTGTTACACCTGACCTAGATGATAAACGTGTAAACATTAAGCGAGAAAGGTAATAGCCTATCTTTTCTGGTAGGCTAAAAATGGGGGTTGGGGACCAGGGGTGTGTGTATAAAAATATAAATATATTAATATATCAGGTATTTGAGGTCTGACTCTGGTGGGGGATGGGGGGTAGGTTTCAGCATTTGTGTAGCGGCTATTCTGCAGAGTATTGTGTGTATAATTGGCTACTGTATCGTGAATAATTGTGTAATTGGAAAGAAGGATGCCATGTGATTATGTAGATTTAACCCTGCCTTTTATATAGAGGCAAGGGTGGTGGAAGAGAGACATTGTCAGGATGACGAGGAGGATGCCAGTCGAAATTCAAGCAAGAAAAGGGCCAGAACAGGAGCTGCAAAGTACAGTACAAAATTCAGTAGTGCCTGGAGTACAGCGTGGCCTTTTATAAAACCTGGCACCACCCACACCATATCTGGTGTGACATCTGCAGGCGCGAGCTGGAGTGCGGCCATCAAGGGAGAGCGGATGTGCAGAGGCACATCACCAGTGACGGTCACATAAAAAAACTGAAAACTCTTGAAAGCTCCCAGAAAATACACATTTTATTTTGTTCAAGAACTGATGAACTTAATCTTGAGACTCAGGTGATTAGTAAATTAAGATCCATGCAAGTGCTTACATAGGCTCACGTTCAACTTCAGATTACATCTTTTTATGTATTATGTATTTTATGTACTAAAGGTAACTCTATTTTGTTTCTCATTTTGCAGACTAGGAGGGCAGAGATCAAGGTTGTGGTGGCCATGGTCAACCATAATATTCAGTTAGCATTCGCTGATAATCTTAGTCCTCTTTTCAGGGAGTGTTTTCCAGACTCAAAAATTGCAAAGAAATATTCCTCAGCGAGAACCAAAACGTCGGCCATCATTAATGGGGCAGTCAGTCCCTATCTTTTGTCTGAGCTTGTGAAAACCTTAAGGGAGAAGCCGTTCAGTCTCTCAACAGATGGGTCCAATGACACAGGTGACATTTAATTCTTTCTCTTGGGTACCTTTTGCAACTAACTTTGGCCTGACTTAACTATATTATTGTGAATTCAGGGAAGGAGAAAATGAATCCCATTACTATGAAGACCTTTCACAAAGATGGGGTGGTCCACCGATTCCTGGACATGGGGGTAACAGAAGGAGAGCATTGTGGCACTGCAGCAACCATTTTTGCCAAGATAGACTCAGTGTTGAAGAAGCACTCAATACCGTGGACTAATTGCATTTCCCTTTCTGTGGACAATGCCAGTGTGAATGTGGGAAACAGAAACTCCATAAAAACAAGGGTTCTGAAAGAACACAACTCCTTGTTCATATTGGGCTGCCTGTGCCACATAGTGCACAATAATGCATCTGCTGCTGGTGCAGTGTACACTGAGGTAAATACTGAAATTAGTCCCAGACATGTATTACAAAAATGTACTCAAAAGGAAAATATTTATTTACATACAACACTTGCATGCTTTCTGGGAACTGTGTTAATATCTGCCTTTAAAAAAATAGATCACAGGGTTTGATATTGAAGACATGCCTGTGGATGTGGGCTATTGGTTCAAGAGCAGCACCAAACGGAAGAATAAACTTGATGGTAATTCAGCCACCTCATTTATGATGTAATTTTAACCAAATTTCAGTAATCGTTGCTAAAGAGGGGCCATTTGGCCAAAACAGACCATTTCAATACCCAGCCTAAATGTAAGGGGGTAATAGGACTGTAAAATTGTATTTGAGCTTATCGATAAATCAAAGTAGAATACATTTATTTATTAACATCAAAGAACAAGGTATAATACAGAAGTTGCATGTTAAACGTGATGACATTATGCGGCTGCTGCAAGAACTCAACCCACAAAGGACACGTCGTAGATTCGTTAGGCGTACCTATCACTCCATGGGACCGAACTATCTTTGGCACGTTGATGGGTACGATTTTCTACCCTCGGTACTTCCATAGACAGTAAGGGTACTTCCCTGGTACTTCCAGTATCGCTTGATTCCGGTTCTGGCTTGATTGACAGGTGAGACATTCAGCGATAAGTATGTCATTCTCAAAATATACATACCTTCTCCGTTTTGTGTTTCTGAATTGTTATTTTGTTTTCTGAATTATTTTATTTTCTAAATTGTCGTTGTTTTTTCTGAATTGTTATTTTGTTTTCTGAATTGTTATTTTGTTTTTTGAATTGTTATTTTGTTTTTGTAATTGTGATTTGTTTTGCACCTCTCGGCCACCGTAGATTTGATTTGAAAGTTAAGTTGCACAAGATCCATTATATATTATAGCCTTAGAAATACATGTAGATATTCTACCTTTCTTTTGTGACGGAAATTGCTTTCATCTATGACGACAAACTCTGTCCTTCCCCCCACAACCTGTCCTGTCTTTCTTTTGTACTTTCTCAAGGCTTTTTTTTACAGACCATTCTTAGCTTCTTTGTCATTTTGCTTAGTGTTGCTGAGCTTCCAACTATCCCGTCCTGGATCATATCCACTTGTCGTAATCTCAGTCCTTGACAATATCTGTTAACCAGAGAGAAAATGTGTAAAAAGATTCACATTGGTCATTACAGTATCACAATGATGTTTGCTTTATCTTTGCAAAAACATATTCGCCCAAAGTTAAATTATTCAGTCTGCCAATATGACAGGGTCTTTTAGTCTGTGATTATGAGAATAAAGTTGTAGCAATATGATGACTTTTATTTTGAGGATAATGTCAAAATGATGTGAATAAGGTCATATTACAACAATAATGTTGTAGCAATACATGAATTATCATTCATGAATAATCATAATATTTTGAGAAAAGTAATATTGTGTGAATATTTAATCCTTTAACTGTTATCCTTTTTTTTTTTAGAATAGACGTGAAAATGCACAATCCAAACTTAAATGGTTGTAATGAGAATGCAAAAATGCTTTAGAGTATGGCAAGCCGTTTTAACTTTTATTCATTTCCGGGATATGAATTGTTGATATCAACAATTCAATTTTTTGATATCAACAATTCGATTTTTGATATCATCAATTGAATTCTTGATATCAACAATTGAATTCTTGATATCAACAATTGAATTCTTGATATCAACAATTAAATTATTGATATCAAAAATGTAATTCTTGATATCAACAATTGTATTTTCACTAGTGAAATGTCACCATAGGCTGCCATTCAAAATCAATTGTTGATATCAATAATTGATTTCTTACTAGTAGAAATATAATTTTTGATATCAATAATTACATTGTTACTAGTAAAAATGCGAATTCCTGATATCAATAATTAAATTGTCACTAGTCTAAATGTCTATTCTTGATATCAACAACTGAATTGCTACTAGTAAATATTTTCATTTTTGATATCTAAAAATATGTATTTCTGATATCAATATTATTTCAGATATCTAAAATGGCTTTCTTACTAGTAACAATCACATTCATGATATCAGAAATTAACATTGTCACTAGTGAAAATTGAATTATTGATATCAAAAACGAACATTGTTACTAGTAGCAATTCAATTGTTGATATCAAGAATAGACATTTAGACTAGTGACAATTTAATTCTTTATATCAAAAATAAAGGTTTTTACTAGTAAGAATTGTATTTCTGATATGTGAAATTGGAATTTCAACTAGTAAGAAATCAATTCTTGATATCAAGAATTGATTTTGAATGGCAGCCTATGGTGATATTTCACTAGTGAAAATACAATTACAGATATCAAGAATTATAGTTTTAACTAATTGAAATTCAATTGTTGATATCAACAATTATAATTTTAACTAGTGAAAATGTAAATGTTGATATCAAGAATTAGCATTGTTACTAGTGAAAATGTAATTCCTGATATCCAAAATTGCCATTGTTACTAGTAGAAATATTATTCCTGATATCAATAATTATCATTTTAACTAGTGAAAATGTAATTGTTGATATCAAGGATTCATATCCTGGAAATGAATAAAAGTTAAAACGGCTTGCCATATTAGAGACATATAGACGTATGTTTGGTCTTGTTTTAAAGAAGATACCCAGCAGATTATTGATTTTTTATTTTTTTATTAAAGTATGACAAAAGATATGGAAGTTTTAATGTACAGTTAATCAAATATACTGTAGACATTTTTATTTTATATAGAATACATATTTTACTATAAAGTATGCATTGTTTTACTATAAAATTACTATAAAATCAAAGCCATACATCTAAATAAGTAACAAATTAATAAATGATGTTCTAAATATCACTTCTATCACAATATAGTTGCCAAATATGGAACCTCGAGACTTTAGTGTTTTGTTAAGATTAGAAAAGTTTTTGATTATAAAAACCCTAAATTTTAGAATTTAAAGTACCATTTTCATGGTAACACAACTTCAAATTTCAAAATGGTTTTCACAGGATATTTTGAGTTTGTAAGCTTTCAAATATTACCTAATTTATGATGATTACTAAAATATGTGATACGAAAAAAGGGAGAGAGGTGCAATACTGTAATACATACATACTTACTTACATAAACAAAAGTCATCCAACTTTGTAAGCTGGTCCTGCTGTTTTTGAATATCGATCCAGCTCTGCAGCTCTTTGTTAATTTTCTAGTATGTGATCTTCTGCGACATACCCTAAAATCACAAACATTCAACATTAGTGTAGGAGGTTTTAAAATTATTTTAAATAATTTCCTTTTAAATAATTTCCGTTTCTTTTTTTTTACCATTGATATCCATCGCGTGTGTGTGTCTTTTGTAGTTTCATCGATTTCTTACAGATGTTACACTTCATTCTTGACTTCATTAGATTATGTTTTTGTAAAAAATCTATTATTATTTTAGTCCCTTTTCTATCCCTGCGATTACAAAGAGAGAGGTTTTTCTTCGAAAGTCCCATAACTACAGGCAACAGTTACCATCTACTACCAACTCTAAACCAAAGAGTGTGATGATGGCGTTAGTGATAGCGCATTTGACTTGACCCCTGAACTTCGGAAGTAACGTACTGCCCGAATTATTTTCTACATCTACTCCACCCACAGTTTTCAGGAAATAGTAAAAAAAGAAGAAAAAGAAAAAAGAAACTAATAGCCTAATTAGGTAATAATTTGTTTATTTGTAAAAATTTACATTCTTGTAACTCTTTTAATCAAGTAGTTTTACTATTGTCCTGGTTCAATTTGGATGGATCACCTGACTCAGATCAAAAGGTCACAGGATGACACTGATTCAATTTAAAGGAGAAAATTTTAAAACAAAAAACATAATTAAAGTTTTGGAAGGCTTAAAATTGAGTGGATTGATGCCTACGGTCAACTACATTTCGTATTGGGACAATACACTCGAAGAATCGTGTCCATCAGTAGAATTCACGTGCAGAGATGGTAGCTTATGCAATATTGCATTGACGCGTCACCTTATTGGAGTTAGTGAATCCGATAGTTCACAATCAGAAGACAGCAGCATGGCGACGGAGCGAGAGCACAAAACTGTGCGCAAGAGAACTGCACCTCAGCGACTAATTGAGGATGACAAGGACGAAACCGGTAATGTATTGTGTCATTTATGTTTCTTTGATGTTGGTAGTATAATCCATGGGTTCTCGACTGTGGCCCTTGAGATCCACTTTCCTGCAGTTTAGCTCAAACTCTGGTCAGTCTCACCTTCCTGTATCTTTCTAGTATTCCTGAGGATCTTGATTAGCTTGTTCAGGTGTGTTTGATTAAGGTTGAACGTGGATCTCGAGGGCTAGAGTAGAGAACCCTGCTGTAATCAAATCTCAAACTAACCTTAACATTCTTGGCAGCCTGTACGTTGACAATTTGCTAGCAAGCTAGCTAGGTATATGGGTAATGTAATTTCAAGACCAACAATTATTGTTATCATTAATATTAAAAGCAAAATTGCATATTCAGTTCCCTCAAAACAAATTTGTCAGAAATGTTTATTACAAAA
Source organism: Rhinichthys klamathensis goyatoka (assembly GCF_029890125.1). Taxonomy (NCBI): domain Eukaryota; kingdom Metazoa; phylum Chordata; class Actinopteri; order Cypriniformes; family Leuciscidae; genus Rhinichthys; species Rhinichthys klamathensis. The sequence continues at coordinate 10,086,081 of NW_026606717.1, forward strand.
ACATGTGTTATGATGTTGGAAGGGTGATGAAGGGAATGAACCCAATCGCAGCCAGTAGTCACAGCACACGGTTTATTATATACAAATAATAGGGAAAACAAAGCCCACGAGGGGGCAAAACAAGACAGAACAATGGTGACTTACTAGACTATGACTTAGACAGGTAACTAGAAGAAAACAAACAACTGATACAAGAAATAGCTCAACAAGACCAACTCTTGACAGGATACTCACAAATGTGCTTGACAAAGTTCTCTTACGAGAGTATCTCTCGTACTGCGTAATATCTTACGCTACGGGGAAAACCTCTTTTCCACGAGATATTGAAGCCAAAAATTATCCTTAATTTTGAATTAATGTAAAACGCTGTGCAGCAGCATGCAGACATAGGCAAGACGGCTTGCGCACCTATTGGCTGCCCTGCGGCAACAGCAGCAGCCTATCGAGAGTGGCCCTGCGTGACACATATCCAATGGGGGCATTTCGCGCCCATTTCGTCACGTCCCGCCAGAAAGGGCGTGGTCTCGCCCAATAAATATAGCTCGATTAGGCTGGTACACCTGATTTCCATCTCTTCAGCGAAGCATCACGCATCGCTGGATCCGGAGTGAGAAGCTACGCCGTCTGAGGAAAAGCACACAGCGGGACGAGCCTTGAGTCTGAAGTCGCTGGCATCGCCACCTTTAGCCGCCGTACCTGCTACGCTTTCCGGCGTTATATCCTTTTTCAAAGTGTGTGTGTGTGTTCGCCGCTGCGACACACATTTTTTCACTGTCTTTCTCTCTCTCTCCTAAAAGAGCTGCGTCTTTTTCAAGATGCATAGATCCTGCGGCTCGTGCCGAGCCACACTCAGTGAAGAGGATCGCCATGTCATCTGCGTTTCCTGCCTGGGTGAGGATCATGCGGCTCTCGCTCTCGTCGACGGCGGATGCCCTCACTGTGAGCTAATGCCTATGGTGACTCTGAGGACTCGCCTGGCATCATTCTCAGAGCCCGCACTTCAGCCCGCTGTTGCGCCGCGCCGTAAAAAGCGCCGTGCCCAGCGCACTGAATATTGCAGCAATGAGCCTGTTGTATAACACGCACGCCTGCAAACAAACGCCAACACACACAAAACTGTGCTGACGCTCTCTTATCTGCTCAAGCTATTTTAAGCTTTTGTTGTTTCCCCCTGTGGCTCAGTGGCGAAATCCAAAGCCTTCGCACGGGAGACCCGTGTTCGAGCCCAGCTCTCGCAGCAGATAAAATTTAGTCTCGCCGCGGCCAGACTTGCACCGAAACTTTTCGCTCGTTCAGTTCCAAGAAAATGCGACTGTTCCAGTGTATTTTGCAATGAACAAGCCGGTACCATGGCCCGCTTGCCTGCACAAAAATGCTGTTTCCACGGCGACCCAGAAAAATCATATAAGCAGTGTATTTTCTGGTATTCCGGCCACAGCCGATGGTGTTATGAGTGTAATAAAAATGCCCACAGCCCAGTGTTCATTTCTACACACAAACACAGCCCGCCACAGTGCAGGGCTCGCACAAATGAGATCGACTCATGTCATTGTGCATTAAATGTAGTGAATGTGCCCACAATCCAGTGCCCACAAACACTACACACTGCATGTGCCACGTTTTCTGTAAAACGAAACTAACACACATACAGTCAGCTAAGACCCACGGTGTTTAAGTCTCGCCGCGGCCAGACTCCACCGAAACTTCTCGCTCGTTCAGTTCCAGACAATGTGACTGTTCCAGTGTATTTTGCAGTAAACAAGCCGGTACCACAGCCCGCTTGCCTGCACAAAAACGCCATTTTTACGGCGACCCAGATAAACCCCAGAAAGAGTGTATTTTCTGGTATTCCGGCCACGGCCGATGGGGTTTTGTGTGTTGTAAGAATGCCCACGTCTCAGTGCCCATTCCCACACACAGACACAGCCCGCCACAGTTCAGGGCTAGCACAAATAAAATCGACTCATGTCGATTGTGCAAAAAAAAAAAATAATGTAGTGAATGTGCCCACGACACAGTGCCCACAAACACTACACGATGCGTGTCCCTCGGTTTCTGTAAAAACGAAACCGACACACATTCAGTCAGCACAAGCCGACGGTGTTCTCAGTGCAGTGAATGCTCAGTCCCGCGCCCACATTCCTTCACAGACACGCTCAACCCCACGGGGTTTGTCCCGCTCGCTCTCTCTCCACAACCTGTCATAGAGAATTCGAGCGCGACCAGGCTGCCCGCCGTGATCGGCGCGCCTCCCGCCTCGCACACTATAAATACAGTGTTTATGTCTCAGCACACCGAAGCTCTGCAGCCGCCGCTATGCCGCGCCCAGAGCCCGGTTTTTATTCTACCCCTAGCTATTCACGCAGATGCGTGGGCAAAGCTTCCCGGGGTATCAGAATGGGTGTTGAACACTAAAAAAATTTTTTTTTAAAAGCGGTAACGCTTTAGATTACAGCCCGGAAAGGTCTGCGTAAGTACACCGAATTTACAGCGTACCTTTTGGTAATTATAGAGTACCTATAAAGTACGTACGTGTAATTATAAGGGAACAATTCATAATATTTGTGGAATAAAGGGGTAATAACCAGGAAAAATACAAATAGTATATGCAGTAAGTATTTTATAACTAAGGGCTAACTATTTTAATACTAAATGGTATGTATGACCTACTATGCTAAAAAACGTGGAAAATTACAAATAATTTATACAGTAAGTAATTGATAACTTCGAGCAAACTATTCAAATATTATGTGATATGGCCTAGCTACATGCAAAACAACAATCTTATGTTGAAAGCAATTTAGCGAGGACACACACATTCACTGAATTGGCTCGATCACACTCCTCTCCACATATAGGCGAGCTGGTGTGTGGTGATCGCACTAGCGTCGTTGTACCGTGGCTGCCGTCACATCATCCAAGTTGATTCTGCAAACTGTGGTGATTCGGGGGATACCTCTGACATGGTTGTAAAGTGTGCTGGGTGTTCAGCAGTTCATAGTAAATGTGCTATACATCATTCAATCATAATCATACACCACATACCTTTTTGGAATAATACATAGGTATTAAAATATATTTATAGGTCTGGGTATTTTTTTAACCATGGGACACATATTCTATCATCATGCATGATGGAGAATACTGAACTACAAAACTTGAAATTCAGGGGAATGAGTTATTGAGTTGTTGTAATGGTTTTATTTAGAATTTTCAACATAGGCTACTTACCTTAAGAAAGAAAAAGAGTAGGCTACAGGATTTTGTTGGGTCATCAAGCAAAATTAGAACTATTTTCTGTAGTTAGTTACTGTGTAAATATACCATTGTTTAGTGTTGTTACTGTGCAAGTCAAACTTGTTACCCCCTTGTTTCACGTACCTATAAATTAAAGTGGCACATGTTACCCCCTTGTTTCACGTAGTTACAGAGTAAGTACAACATCTGCGGGCTGTAAATTAAAGTGGCACATGTTAACCCCTTGTTTCACGTAGTTACAGAGTAAGTACAACATCTGCGGGCTGTAAATTAAAGTGGCACATGTTACCCCCTTGTTTCACGTAGTTATAGAGTAAGTACAACATCTGCGGGCTGTAAATTAAAGTGGCACATGTTACCCCCATGTTTCAAGTAGTTGTAGGGTACAGTAGGTGCAATAAATATATATACAAAATATATAATATCCTTTATGTCATAAACTTTATTTTACAAACAACTTCAAAACAGATTGTGAACTTTTCATTTTAAATGATATAGACATGATAAATTATAACATTATTTTTTTCCCCTTTTTTTGTAGCTCTTCCTTGGCTTCTTCATTTTGTTCCTCTTCTTTTTCTTCCCTTTCACCGAGGAATCTGATGCTGAGGAGCTGGTGGAATCCCACGAGTCTTGCTGTTCTGCTATATATATATATATATATATATATAAAAAAAACACACTCTTTAGCAAACTATTACTTTAAGTGGCATTAGTAGAAAATACGTTTCTTTAGCATTATTTGACAGAAGTGTTCAGTACAAACAGAACCAGAGTTTGTGCTGTTGACCCTGATGAAGCTGACTCTCAGTCCATATTAAAGCGCATATGCAATCACATTTAACTATTGGATAAAAAGATACAAATTGTGGTTGGATAATAGCCTATTAGTACCCAAGGACAATTGTGATGTTATCAAGCAGTCTATCTGCACTGAAACGTTTAGGTCATTGTAATCACTGTAAATTGCTTTATTGTGAAGCTTGAGACACTGATCTATAAATAATTCCTCATGTTGTTATAAGTAATTATGATGGAACAATCCTATCACCGTATTCATATCATATTGGAGATTGTGATATAGCAAAAATATTTGTAGTGCCGCTGAAATATTTTAAATTGCCCATATTCTGCTATATTAAAAGTGGCTAATTTTGTTTTAGAGGTCTAATATATTAGGTTTATATGCATCCAAGGTTTAAAAACAACTTTATTTTCTAATAATACACAGTATGCACCACCTCTGTTCTCACGTTGTCACAAAATTTTGGTTCAAGGATCTGTTCACTGTAAGCCCTTCCCTTTCCAAAACCCTAGTCCATCTGATTGGTCAGATGTCCCTATCTGTTGTGTTAGGTCTACTGCTTACAGAAACGTCGACCATATCAGAATTTCAGCTCAGTAATGACGCCGTTGGTTTTACCATTGTTTGAGGGCCGGTCAAAGTACATAACATTACATTTACAAACAGCTATATAACACTACATCAAAGGTTATAAATGAAAAAGCTGAGTTTGAATTGTGAAGTTTAACAGCATTTCATTAAATATGCTTAAATTTAGTGGACATCGAAATACAGGTATAGTCATTAAAAACTGTTGAGAAAAAATTAACACTATACTTTTTTTTTTGTTTCAACTACAAATCACCTATCAGTATTAGTGGGCCATACTACCAGGCTAATACTTTATTTGATTTTTGGCATGTTTTATATTTATATATAGTAAGTCAAATTAAGAAACTTTTGTTAGTTTAATAAAAAATATCTGTTTTTCATACTTTTTTCAACCTGCATTTTTAATGTTTTTATATTCCAAAAATTTTGATGAACAACTTTCACCATCTTTGTTAAGTGCAGGTACCATGTTTACCAATTTATTTATCTCTTTCAATGTTTGTAGAAAAGAGGATTGATTCATCCCCAAATCCTGTTCACTATGGGTTCAGCTTGAGTGTAGCCTCTAGGCTAAATCGTCATAACATGTCAAGGAAGATGTGAGATAACGGCTTTTCAACTGCAGTCCTGGTGTAAAATTATGATAATTACCTACTCCTCATTAATTTGTTTACTCCAAAGCAAACATAGTTCTTCTGACAGAAACCAATAACAATGAAGCATGAAACACACACCTGAAGAACCTGGCACTGTCGGGTCAGTATGGACTTGAGACACTGCAGTTGGGACAACAGACTTCATCTTTTCAATCCCCTTGTTCAAAAAAATGCACTCATCTTTAAGCAAGGAGATCTCTGCTTTTAGAGTAGAAATCTTAGCTTTAAAAAAAAAAGAAAAGAAAGAAGAGGTTTTAGTCTCTTTCAATGTCTCTTCTCAAAGACCCATTATTTGACTTTCTCATTCTTCATAACATAAAATCTAAGAAATAATCATCTCTGGTAATGTAAATTTTCATTAACACACTTAATTGTAGGGATGGCCCGATACTGGCATCGGGGATCGGGCCGATACTGTCCTCATATACTCGTACTCGTACTCATAAAAATTCGCCGATACCACGCACCGATACCACGTAGCTACATTTTGCAAAACGAAACTGGCCGCCGCGAGTGCTTTTTCGAGGTGAACTGGCATAGGAAAGTATAATGTCGGCGGTTTGGGCTCATTTCAAGATAAGGGATGATGACAACAGCAAGGCAGACTGTAAGTTATGTTCAGCTAAGGTGTCGAGAGGAGGGAAAGAAAGTAGGCTACATCGTTTAACACCAGCAATCTAATTAAACATCTGAAGACGCATCATAGATCTGATGGCCGAGCGCGCGCGCGGGCGGTAATGCAATCACTCTGTGTGTGCGGGTGCGGGAGAATAAAACGATTCGCGGGACTCCCGCAAACTAGAAATATCTATAAATAAAACATAAAAACTAATAGATTTTTATTCATCTCTTGCAGAAAAGCAACAAGAACAACTACAACAAAATAGAAACGATTTACAGGCCAGAGTTTCTATTCATAACATGGTTACAGCGTTGAGCGATGTAGCCAATCACAGACATATGTGTTGATTTCTTGAACGCAATGGCCAATCAGAAGCATTTAAGATAGACTCCCCTCACCGCTCAAAACGGACTTTTTTGTTCAGTGCTGAATTCTGTATGCTGGCAAATCCTCTAATTATAACAAACAAATTGTGGACATTATGAAAGATTCATTGTGCAGTCAGCTTCATTGATAATAACAGAGTTGTGTGAGATCGCGAGGAACTGTCAGCTTTTTAGGATTTAAGGGAGCGCACTTTGCGCGCATTCAGTCATGCCAGACCATGCACGCAGTAGCCTGCTTGCTTTTATGTTAAATTAACAGTGGTTTGTGTGTTAATACATTATTTATTTTTAGACTTGTTAAAACAAGCAGAGAAGAAAATAAAAACAGTCTTCTAACCTGTGTTCTAAAATAGTCTTCTTCTTTTCTGGGAGCCTATTACTTTTGCGGTAGAAATATCGGTATCGGTACTCGGTATCGGCAAGTACACAAATGTAAATACTCGTACTCGTATCGGTTTGAAAAAAAATGGTATCGGGCCATCCCTACTACTAATCAAGGAACCGGCTTTACTGACGAGATGCGCATAACAATATCGTGCGATTTATCGCCCAGCCCTATTACTTTATATATTATTGTGCCATTCATTTGTAAGGCAAATTTATTTTTGACAAACTAACGTTAAGTACAATAAAATTGCTCTAATGTAAGTGGCTCAATTGATCTTCGCATGGAGCTTGATTGACAGGTGATCTGACCAATCATACTTCGCCATCCGCCATTTTGTCCGACAAAGTAGTCAGGAGATTAACATGGGAGGATTTGAACTTGAAAAACGGAATGTACTGACGCCTTTCCGCGGTTAAAACAACATTCCTTCTTATGTTCATGCATGTTTATTTGATGGTATAAATGAACTAGAAGGAAGAGATGATCGGTTCACGAGCAGCTTTAACTGATGCTCTACAGCGATCTTTCACGACACATTAAAGAGCCACAAAACGGTATTTGTTGTTTAAATTTCTTTAAAAAAAATGACCAAATTTGAAAGGTGAGACTTTGTTTCATATGTTTAATATCAAAAGTAACCTGGTCTGTCCTGTCTGTCAGCGTGTTGTCAGTAGGGTTGCCACCTATGTCTGATAAAAAACCGGGACATATCGATGACCCGCCCAACGGGGGAAGGCGATTACATGCCCGCTTCTTACATGCGCTTTTTGAGGCACACACGCAGACTAGCACACACACACACACGCAAGGTCTCTCCCTCTCTGTCGTGCACATTTGTGTACTTGCCGATACCGAGTACCGATACCGATATTTCTACCGCAAAAGTAATAGGCTCCCAGAAAAGAAGACGACTATTTTAGAACACAGGTTAGAAGACTGTTTTTATTTTCTTCTCTGCTTGTTTTAACAAGTCTAAAAATAAATAAAAATTTGTAAAATAATAAATGTATTAACACACAAACCACTGTTAATTTAACATAAAAGCAAGCAGGCTACTGCGTGCATGGTCTGGCATGACTGAATGCGCGCAAAGTGCGCTCCCTTAAATCCTAAAAAGCTGACAGTTCCTCGCGATCTCACACAACTCTGTTTTTATCAATGAAGCTGACTGCACAATGAATCTTTCATAATATCCACAATTTGTTTGTTATAATTAGAGGATTTGCCAGCATACAGAATTCAGCACTGAACAAAAAAGTCCGTTTTGAGCGGTGAGGGGAGTCTATCTTAAATGCTTCTGATTGGCCATTGCGTTCAAGAAATCAACACATATGTCTGTGATTGGCTACATCGCTCAACGCTGTAACCATGTTATGAATAGAAACTCTGGCCTGTAAATCGTTTCTATTTTGTTGTAGTTGTTCTTGTTGCTTTTCTGCAAGAGATGAATAAAAATCTATTAGTTTTTATGTTTTATTTATAGATATTTCTAGTTTGCGGGAGTCCCGCGAATCGTTTTATTCTCCCGCACCCGCACACACAGAGTGATTGCATTACCGCCTGCGCGCGCGCTCGGCCATCAGATCTATGATGCGTCTTCAGATGTTTAATTAGATTGCTGGTGTTAAACGATGTAGCCTACTTTCTTTCCCTCCTCTCGACACCTTAGCTGAACATAACTTACAGTCTGCCTTGCTGTTGTCATCATCCCTTATCTTGAAATGAGCCCAAACCGCCGACATTATACTTTCCTATGCCAGTTCACCTCGACAAAGCACTCGCGGCGGCCAGTTTCGTTATGCAAAATGTAGCTACGTGGTATCGGTGCGTGGTATCGGCGAATTTTTATGAGTACGAGTACGAGTATATGAGGACAGTATCGGCCCGATCCCCGATGCCAGTATCGGTATTGGGCCATCCCTAATTAGTAGTAAATCGCCTTCACCTGCTTTCAGATGGAGCGGCATTTACTACAAAGAGCCGTAGTTAACTGACAAGCTGAGCCATATCGCACTAATTTCGTGGACATATCGCCAGCGATATTTAATGCGATATGGATCAGCTTGTCAGTTAACTACGGCTCTTTGTACACAGCAAAAACTCCAGTGTTAAATTAACACTCCTGGGAGTGTATATGAGTCCACACTCAAGAGTGTTAAAGTTAATGAGATAATTAAGTGATTAATTGAGTGATGATTGAGCATCTAAAGAAGGAGAAATCTCAAATTGTAAGCCACCGTTATGGCGATCATTGTTTGCTTTAGTTGGGCTCTTGACCCTTAGATGATTAACTTTAGATTTTGTTTGGCTGTTGTATCTGAGTAATGAACAAAGAAAAAAAGTGATCTAATTGTGTTGGTTATATTATGAATATAATTTGATCTTTATGTTTGTGATTTATACTGTTGGTTACAGCATAACTATGATTCTGCATAAATATCCAGAATTTTAGCTATAATATAAAGGTTTGCTTAAAAGTTGTTTTAAAAAAATCTTTCTATTAGGCACACACAAACGTCAAGATTCAGTCAATGCATCTCAACAATGGTGATAAGCAGAATATTCAATTAGGAAAAGTAAATTACATAGACCAGATGTAGATCAGATCATAATTTATTCATACCGCAATGCATGATGGGAGCCATTAATGAGTTGTGATTGGTGGCAGCCACTGCAACATGCATTATTATTGTCACCATTTTTGAGATTCACAGGCTGATTATTGATGTCTGTGTTTCTAAATAAAATCATTTGAAAGTGTTTTGATCAGAGCAATGTTTATTAAATATTTTGGATTATAAGAAAAATACTGATAATCATATGCTGTAGAATCACAAAGCGGTTGCTAACGAGTCAAACCAAACTATCTCAATAAGTTTCATTTTTCAGATCACAGCATGATTATGCCAAAACATAATCAACACTATCAGATCACACTTTTCTTTGTTCATTTGAGTGTTATAAATAAATAACAGCAGACAAACTAAAGTTAAAGATGAGAGTATAAGGGTCAAGAGTCCAACTAAAGCAAACACTGATCGCCATAACGGTGGCTTACAATCAAGCGGCAACATTCTAATCTGAAAAATGAAGCTGTAACGAGGTTCAAAGTAGTGTGGTGGGAAGAAGAAGACAGGGTCGGCGAAACTGGAACTCGTACGGTTTTTATTACTCAGAATAGTTCAAACAAAAAGAAGCGCACACAGCGCATTCACCGTAGCGTGACTACAGCACAGTAAAATAAACAAACTCTTTCCACTTCTATGTCGTTCCGGTCTCAGCTTCTCCGGTTACACAGCTCTCGCACGAGTTCCAGTCCTTTCTCTCTCCCCCGCATTCTCCCACTGTGTGGCTTTTATCGGTCTCCCCACGCCAATCACTGCAATCAGACACAGGTGTTCATCATCTGCACTTGACCTACTTACTCACCGCACAGCTCATTGACTGATCTCCCACTACAGACGTCTCGAGAACCACGCCCCCCTCACCACATACCCCCACCGCCCGACTCTGACCGGGGAGCCGTCCGGCCTGCAGCCCCCCCCCCCCCCCCCCCCCCCACTTGACCTACTTACTCACCGCACAGCTCATTGACTGATCTCCCACTACAGACGTCGCGAGAACCACGCCCCCCTCACCACATACCCCCACCGCCCGACTCAGGCCGGGGAGCCGTCCGGCCTGCAACACCCCCCCCTCCTGGAGAGGAAGTCGGCCACAGCCATCTGCACCCCCGGCCTGTGGACCACCTGAAATTTAAAAGGTTGTAAAGCGAGATACCAACGGGTGATCCGCGCGTTGGTATCTTTCATGCGGTGGAGCCATTGAAGGGGAGCGTGGTCCGAACACAGGGTGAACTCCCGGCCCAGGAGGTAGTAGCGGAGGGTGAGGACAGCCCATCGGATGGCCAAACACTCCTTTTCAATGGTGCTGTACATCGTCTCTCTCTTAGAAAGCTTCCGACTGATGTACAGCACCGGCCGTTCCTCTCCCTCCACCTCCTGGGACAGTACCGCGCCCAGACCCCTGTCCGAAGCGTCCGTCTGTAGGATGAAAGGGAGAGAAAAGTCAGGAGCATGTAAAAGCGGTCCACCGCACAGAGCAGCCTTTATCTGGGTAAAAGCCTGCTGGCACTGTTCCGTCCACTGGACCGTATCTGGAGCGCCCTTTTTAGTTAGATCAGTCAGCGGGCTAGCGAGGTCCGAATAATTAGGCACAAACCTCCTATAATATCCCGCTAGCCCCAGGAACTGTCTAACCTCCTTCTTGGTCTTAGGACTCGGACAGGTTGCAACCGCTGCTGTCTTATCAATTTGGGGACGCACCTGTCCGTGACCTAAGTGGAAGCCCAGATAATTTACCTCCACCCGCCCAATTGCGCACTTCTTCGGGTTGGCCGTGAGCCCCGCCCTTCTCAGCGTCTTTAGGACAGCACGCAAATACTGCATATGACGCTGCCAATCATTGCTATAGATGATAATGTCATCCAGATAAGCAGCGGCATATGCAGCATGCGGCCGGAGAATACGGTCCATCAGACGCTGAAAAGTTGCGGGTGCCCCGAACAAACCGAAAGGAAGCGTGACAAATTGGTGTAATCCGAACGGCGTGGTGAAAGCTGTTTTTTCTTTGGACATTGGAGATAAGGGGATCTGCCAGTACCCCTTCGTTAAGTCCAGTGTCGAATAAAAGCGAGCAGAACCAAGCCGATCAAGCAATTCGTCAATCCTCGGCATTGGATAAGCATCGAACTTAGACACCGCGTTCACCTTCCTATAGTCCACACAGAAACGAATCAAGCCGTCAGGTTTCGTAAACTAAAACTATCGGGCTCGCCCAGTCACTGTTGGACTCTTCTATTACCCCCATGTCCAGCATTGTCTCTAATTCGGTCTGAACCGTTTTCTTTTTGTGTTCAGGTAAACGATACGGGCGGCAACGCACAACGACCCCCGGATCCGTCTCAACGTGGTGCTGAATGAGATTCGTTCGACCAGGTAGGGGCGAGAATACATCCGCAAACTCTGCTTGTACCTTCTTAATGTCAGTGAGCTGGGAGGGTGAGAGATGGTCTCCAGCAGGAGCCAGAGCGAGTGATTGAGGTTTTAAATTCGCTTCTGGCCCGAGATCCTCCTCTCCGCTCACGACCGTCGCCAGCATCACTGCCTCAGCCTCAACCCATTTTTTAAGAAGGTTGAGGTGATAAATCTGACGTCCCCCGCCCCTATCCGTTCGAATTACCTCATAGTTGAGATCACCAACCCGCCGTGTGACCTCAAAGGGCCCTTGCCACTTTGCGAGTAATTTTGAGCTGGACGTGGGGAGCAATACAAGTACCTTATCTCCCGGTGAGAATTGGCGGAGTCTAGCCCCCCTATTGTACTGCTGTCTCTGTCTGTCCTGGGCCTGTAACAAATTCTCCATGGATAGCCATCCCAATGTGTGGAGTTTTGTTCTCAGGTCCAGGACATACTGAATTTCATTTTTACTAGCGGATGGTCCGTCCTCCCAAGTCTCCCTCAGTACGTCTAACACCCCGCGGGGCTGACGACCGAAGAGAAGCTCGAAGGGGGAAAACCCCGTGGAGGCTTGGGGGACCTCGCGTACAGCAAACAACAGGGGTTCTAGCCATTTATCCCAATTTTTGGCGTCTTCATGAACGAACTTACGAATCATGGCTTTTAAAGTCCGATTAAAACGTTCCACCAGGCCGTCCGTTTGTGGGTGATAGACGCTGGTGCGAATCGATTTAATGCCCAACAACTCATAAAGTTCGCGAACCGTTCGTGACATAAACGCCGTGCCTTGATCGGTGAGGATCTCCTTAGGGATCCCCACCCGGGAGATTAACGAAAACAGCGCGCTTGCCACACTCTTAGCCGAGATATTGCGAAGCGGGACTGCTTCCGGGTATCGTGTTGCGTAATCCACTAAGACTAACGCAAAACGATGCCCTCGTGCCGACCGTTCTAATGGCCCGATGAGGTCCATGCCAATTCGCTCGAAGGGGACCTGCATCAGCGGAAGGGGGCACAAAGGTGCTTTTGGGTTGGCCGGTGGATTAACCAACTGACATTCACGACAAGCCGCGCACCACCTGCGCACGTTCTCGTGAATGCCCGGCCAAAAGAATCGGGCCATGAGACGGTTTAGTGTCGCCGTTTGCCCCAAATGTCCGGCCATCGGATTACAATGAGCCGCCTGGAAAAGCATTTCCCGGCGGCTCTTAGGTACCAACAACTGTGTTGTATCTTCTTTTGACTGGGCGTCTTAGGTCACCCGATACAACCTGTCTTTAATCACGCAAAAATAGGGGTAAGAGAGCGGTTGGTCCGGGTGGAGTACCTGACCGTCGATAGACCGGACCTTATCAAATGCATGTTTTAGCGTCTCATCCTGTGACTGCTCCAGGGGAAAGTCATCGCGCTCAGAGAGGATAGATCTCTCTAGAGTGCTCTGTTCCCCTACAGCAGTACCCAGAGGCCCCGGTACAGCATCTCCCACCTGAACCACCGCTGTCTTCCCCTTCTGCTTCATTTCCCAAGAGGCATCCGCACACAAAAACCCCAATAACTTCCCAAAGCCTGGCCAATCAGTTCCCAGAATTAGCGGATGCCGGAGGTGCGGGTTAACTGCTACCTCCACCCTATGTTTTTGTCCCCTAAATAGAATCGCCACAGACATTAAAGGATAGCTCACCACCACCCCGTGCACACACCGAACCTTAACCATGCGGCTTTTATCCAATGCCCCAGACTGAATCAGGCTTTGATGAATGGAGGTTTGGTTACATCCTGAATCCACCAAAGCCTGATAAGTACCCCCCTTGATACTCACAGGTATCTGGTACTGACCAGCTTGATCGGGGGCGGCCCGTGGCGCGTCGGGGACCCGTACCAGCGTCCCCACCTCCATCACTGGACACCGGTCGATAAAGTGGCCCGGGTCCCCACAGCGCCAACAGGCCGGCCCAGGCTTTACCGCTGTCCCAGCGGCGGGAAGCGGGCCAAGGGATTGGCGTGGGGAGAGCGGCGCCACCGGAGCCAGGGTGGAAACATCCCCAGCAGACGTCCCCCTCGGAGTGGCCCTCCCGGTGGAACTGGTATCCCCCGACCACCCAGACCTCCATCTCGGCGCTGGTCTGGGCGCCAGACCTCCTCGAGACCTGGGAAGGGGAACAGGTTTGCCAGAGGGGGAAGAGAGAGAGGATGGAGAAGGTAAAGATAGAGAGGGAGAGAGAGAGACAGCCGGTAGGGGCTCGCCGACCCCCGAGCACGCCACCATGTGATCTTCCGCCAGTTGGATGGCCTGGTCCAGCGACGTCGGGCGGTGGCACTGGACCCATTGTGCAGTCTTCTTGGGCAGCTTCCCGATAAACTGCTCCAGTACCACCTGGTCGATAATCTTCTCGACGTCGCTTCCCACGGCCATCAGCCATCTGCGGCAGGAGTCCCGGAGCTGTTGCGCCATCACGAAGGGCCGACCGGACTCCTCTAGGGTCAAAGACCTGAAACGTTGCCGGTGCTGTTCAGGGGTCCGGCCGACCCGCTGAAGAATGGCGCGCCGTAGATCTTGATAGACCAGGAGATTCGAGACTGGCAGTTGGTGGGCTGCAATCTGCGACTCACCGGATAACAGCGGGATGAGCCGCAGTGGCCAGTCCACTTTAGGCCACCCCCGGGCCTCGGCCGACCTTTCAAACAGGTCCAGAAACGCCTCCGGTTCGTCTTGTGGACCCATTTTCCCCAGCGTGAGCGGCGGGGCCGAGGCCGACTCTGGAGAGGGGGTGGCTGGAATCTCCCGGTCAAAACAGCTCAGGAACAACTCGCGGTCTTCCTGCTGGCCTTGGAGCAGCACCCGAAAGCGCTGCTCATGCTCGTCCTTTACGCTCAGCAGTGCCTGATGTTGTTCCCTTTGAAGAGCCGCGAGTGACTGGATGATCTCCGCAAATGGCGATCCTGACGGGTTCTGCATGGCGGCGGCAGTCTCCTTCTTCCCGGGTTTTCGGCACCAGTGTAACGAGGTTCAAAGTAGTGTGGTGGGAAGAAGAAGACAGGGTCGGCGAAACTGGAACTCGTACGGTTTTTATTACTCAGAATAGTTCAAACAAAAAGAAGCGCACACAGCGCATTCACCGTAGCGTGACTACAGCACAGTAAAATAAACAAACTCTTTCCACTTCTATGTCGTTCCGGTCTCAGCTTCTCCAGTTACACAGCTCTCGCACGAGTTCCAGTCCTTTCTCTCTCCCCCGCATTCTCCCACTGTGTGGCTTTTATCGGTCTCCCCACGCCAATCACTGCAATCAGACACAGGTGTTCATCATCTGCACTTGACCTACTTACTCACCGCACAGCTCATTGACTGATCTCCCACTACAGACGTCGCGAGAACCACGCCCCCCTCACCACAGAAGCCTACCCGGAAGTGCGAAAAACTGCAATACATCGAAAATCCGCTAGAGGGAGGTCCCAAAAGGGAGCAAATATCCGTTTTCACAGCATAAATTCATATGTTTACATGTTGGTCCCATGGACTTTTATTGTATTTTTGGATAGGTCCCGAGTGCCTGACAACTGTGAGGGGGGTGAATTTTTTTCTAACACGTTAGTTTAGATCATATTTAGATATAAAATGTATGCCAAATAAGGGCGTGGTTAACTTTGATTGACAGCTTGATTGACAGCTGATAACGGGCTGCACCGAGTAGACAACACAATACATCATACCACCTCTGTATCCTTTTTGAACATTTGTATTGAAATATCGTAAGTTACATAAAATGGGTTGCTCTGCTATAAACTGCACTAACCGACACTGTAGGAGGAGGACTTCGCTCCATTTTTTCCGGTAAGTGACTTTCCACTACTATTTCATGTAGTTAGCATTATTTAGCATCAATGTTTGTGGCCAGTGGCACTGTAACAGTTAGCTAGCATTAAATCGCCTCAGATAAGTTAGCGTCCGAGGTACTAGGGTTACCGTTCCGTATAATACAGTAACTTTTATAGTCATGCTGCTGACAATTAGCTGTATAACGTTAACACCTTCATTGATTCATTATTTGGGTAGATGATAAGCAGTGTGCATTTTTTGGTTCATTGAACTAAAGGACAATTTCGTTATTTTACACTTAAAGCCCTGTTTTAAGATCGTTTCTGATGAAATAGAACGGTTAAGATTACAATTTGGACACATGATACGTATAATACGGAATCGTCCCGTATTTGACACATAAAAGTCTTGTTCCGTATTGAACTGATACGGAACGCACTTTTTGGCAAAATGATCATGATAGCCTCTATGTGGTTGTTTAGTCTTGTATATTGATTAGGCTAACTTTGCTATTCTATAAATATATAGGCCTAATACGTTGTATTATAATATGCTATAATGTGTATGATAGAATACAATATTCACCAAAAGTCATCATTTCAGGGGTTATTTTTAAAAACATTATTCCGTGGGGACATGTCATCACCACCTATTTTTTAGTCTTTAGTCATTTTTTTGTGCACAGACATGGTTAACTTTCTACTTAACTAGGCCATAACATTTGCATTATATTTACCAGTGTTTCTGTTTTCAGATCAGCCTACGGTGTGGAACAGTTTGAAATTCTAACAGATGGAGCAAAAGCCATAGCCTGGTAATACCAAACTCTGCTACTTCGCTTTGCTTCAATGAAATTGAGCGGAAGTACGAAGTCTGACGTAGTCAGGCTAACTTCGCTTTGCTTCATAGACAGAGTCTGGCATGGCATCATTGAAAAGTGTTTTCTTTATCGCGGGGGGTTGGGGTTGTGTGTGGGGGGGGGGGGGGGGGGTTGTCTGAAGTATAAAATCATTGGTTACCCGTAACTTAAGCCAATCACATAACGTTTGGTTATGACGTGTGTTATTCGCCAGCTCAGCCGCATCGAACTTCCACTGTAAACACATGTATGATGCGAAAACGAAACCATCGAGCGAAATACCGGAGTGAACATGGCTGACCGAGTTTTGCTGCCTCCTTAACCTGATCCTGAGTGCAACCAAGGGGGACACAATCACAACTATCGCCTTGCTTAAATTTTTACCAAAACCTGTTGGGAGTAGGGCCACGACATCACATCCATTCAAAATGTTTAACAAACACTCTTCTTGTTCGGGCTTCAGTTTGGAAATGCCGGGAAATATTCTCCACAGCAGAGCGAATTGCATCCCGTGTCTCCATATCCGCGGTCGTTTTCGATTTCCCCAACCTTAAACTCGGCGCTTAGCGTCTACGTCACGGCTCTCAGCCCGCCCTCTGTTCGTTGATTGGCCGTCTGTTTTCAGGCCGGAGGAAAACTGAGAGACATGTCGATGTCTCAGACTAAGTACAGAAGCGAAATGAAATTGAGCGGAAGTACGAAGTCTGACGTAGTCAGGCTACAAAAGCCATGCTGACCAGTGGAAACTTCTGATTTCAAAGACTTTTCATCAGATCAGTGCCATTCAGACACTCAGCAATGTTATTTAAAAGAATAACTGGGACTGGGTAAACTCCATAAAGATCAGTGCTATTTCACAATACTGACTATTTACTTGCTTACAACATTGTGTTATTTACCTGTAATGCTCAAGACATAAATAAAAATGCAAATTTACTTCCGCATCTTGGTCTTCACTTCAACCTACTGATTGTTTTTGTTCCTACTGCAATTTAATTGTAAATGTTTGACAGCATAGACAAAACTGGTTTGATAAAAGTTTTATTTAGTTAAATGTCAGTCACAGCTGATCAAAAAGTTCCATAAACATTTGTAAGTGTTTTAATTTTCAAGTTCAGTGCCATCAACAGTAAGTTGACGTAACAGACATTAGTTTGGCATAAGTAAAGGGAAGGGTGTAACAGTCCATCAGTCCTAGACAAAAAAGTGACATGTACAGTTTCAATGGGTTCAATATCATCATCATTTGTTAGAAAAGTGTTAGAGGTTAGAGCCCAGGGACCTCCTTGCCACCTCCTCTCCACGGCGAACATAGCTGTCCCCCATGATCCACACAGTGGGAACTGCAAAAATAGAAAGGTAAACATTTCAATACAGTGTAGCCTACAATGTAATTATGCAATACAACACGATAGTGCCATCTAAAGGCCCGTACACACCGGGACGAATATCGGCGCGCGTTATTCGTCAGCGTTTTTCAACGCGTTTTTTGTGTTCACACCCAAGCGATTTTCGCTGACGATGAGCCGAGTGAACATGCAAATTCATTCCCTGACACTAGATGGCGCGTAATGCAAAACAGAAATACCCCGGTACACAAGGTGGCGCTGCGCAACTTTTACGCTTCTGATACTCGCTTTCACCTCCGATGAAGAGAGCAAGTTTTTACGCGCATGTTTACGCGCTTTTCTAAATCAGACAAAGAAAACATGGAAATTTCAAGCACCAGTAGCTCCAGCTCAAGCTCCAGTGATGAGGAACTTATTATTCTGATGAATGAGGAAAGCCGCCGGAAAAGACGCCGATATTGGATACATCCCATAGCTACGAGAAGAGAAGAACATGGGGAGTTTTATCGACTGGTACAAGAGCTGAAAATGTATCATGAGCGTTTTCGGGGGTATTTTAGAATGTCCGTCAGTGAGTTCGAAAATTTACTTCAACAACTGGCTCCCTCGCTGACAAAAGAACAGACACACTACCGTAAACCGATCGATCCAGAACAGCGTTTGGCCGTGTGTTTACGGTGAGTTCGTTTACATTGTTATTCACTTCAATGAATGTAAAAACTTAAGTGAAACGTTGTTAAAAACTAGTATTTGTCTATTCCTATTTCAGTTTTCTGAGCACTGGGGACTCGTACCGCACTATTGCGTCCAGCTTTCGACTTGGTGTGTCAACTGTGGCTTCGATAGTGAGTGAAACCTGTGATGCATTGTGGCATTGCCTCAGAGATGAACATTTGCCAGTGCCTACTGAAGAGATGTGGAGGAATACAGCCAGGAGGTTCCATGAACGATGGAATTTCCCTAACTGCTTGGGAGCCATGGATGGGAAACACGTATACATCCAGGCCCCTGCAAACTCTGGTTCTCTGTACTTTAATTATAAAGGTACGTTCTCCGTTGTATTGCTGGCCTTAGTTGATGCAGATTACCGCTTCCTGGTGGTTGATGTGGGGAGCTATGGCAGCAACAGTGATGGAGGCATCTTTGCTAATTCTGTGTTGGGAAAGGCACTCAGAGATGGAACACTGAATGTCCCCCCAACAAATGAACTTCCAGGTGCTCCTGAGCTGGGAAAAGTTAACCATGTCATTGTGGCGGATGAAGCTTTTCCCCTGAAACCATATCTCCTCCGGCCATACCCTGGACGCCGCCTCCCCACAGACAAGAGAATTTTCAATTATCGTTTGTCTCGGGCACGGCGCATCTCTGAAAATGTGTTTGGCATACTCAGTCAACGCTTCCGGGTTTTCCGAAGAACTTTGCAGGTTCAACCAAGTGTTGTTGACCAAGTTGTCAAAGCTGCTTGTGTTTTGTGCAATTATTTGCGCCCGAAAGGAAACGGTCAGAATCATGCCGCAGAGGATGACCAAGACTGTGAGCAAACACTACAAGGCTTTGAACATTGTAGGGGGCAGCGGGCATCTGTGGAGGCACAGAATGTCAGAGAACTGTACAAGGAGTACTTCAACTCGCCCGCAGGAGAGGTTGCTTGGCAGTATGACCATGTGAACCATGGTCTGGGGAACAGATAAAATCAAACTGTACATTTTGAGCCATGTTGATTACATTTCCCACTGTGAAAACCGCTATTGTGTGTGTCAATTTCTGTGAACTTGAATACACTATAAAATCTTTTTGCAAAATGTAAAGTATTTGGTCACTTATTTACAGCTAAACTTAAGTTGTGATTTTGAAAATGTGTATCTGTAATAAACATTTTTATAAGCATTTTCTTTAAAATCTTCTTTCCCAACATGGTTATGTTCCTGTAGATTGATAACGTGCCTATAAATGCAGTGACTCTGTAATTAGGCACATAGCTATTTTTAACAAAAGGTCAAGATGTACAAATGTTAAATCCCAAAATATGTTACATTAATTTCAAGTAAGTCACGTACACACAATGTCTTTTGAAAAAAATAAACATTTATTTTTTTCAATGAACTACAAGTTGCAATAATCAAAGTAAAAAAGGTAGTCAGAAAAGTTAGTGCAAATAAGTCACAATGACTAGTGCAAGTGAACAATAGTGCACATACACATTCAACCATTTCTTGAATGTAAGTAAAATACAAAGGCATATATATCTATATAAAAAAAACAGTAGAGCAAATAAGTCACAATGACTGCAGTAGTGCACATACACATTCATCTAATTCTTGAATGTTAATAAAATACAATGACATTTCTATATTAAAAAACAGCAGTGCAATGAAGTCAATAACAATAGTGCAAATGCAAAAATGCATATAATAAACTTCTTTTAGGGTAGCCAAGTTGTAGAGCAGCCATAGTTTGTTGGGGTCTGCGGGGTGACCTGACGATAGGACACCGGTGACTGCTGAGTGAAAAAAGCAGAAGAGGCCTGGCCAAACTCAGCATCATGCAACAGCTGATGTATTTTTAATTTGACCGAAGACTGTACGACTGGAGACAATCTCCTTAGTGCTGGTATCAAGCCAAGAGCAAACAAGTAATTATCATCATTTTGTTGCTCTCTTCTTTGCTCTCTGCGCTCCTCTTTCTCTCTTCTGCGTTCCTCTTTCTCACTTTCCCTGGCTTCTTTGGATAAGAGGTACCGGCCAAGGAAGTCTGGTGTCTCTGGCCGTTTTCTTTTTTTTTCAGTACACCTTGTCACAGTTGGGCCGGAGGATGATGATCCTGGAGACGTGCTTGCTGGTGCTTCTTCACTGTCGCTCACTTCTTTTCTGACCACCACTTGGCCAACCTCTTCATCCATATTTTCATGAGGAATATTGCTGTGAACACTGTAAAGACAAATTCAGTTTACATCAGAAACAATAACTCACACTGTGGCCCATGCCACACTTCATAGCCATCATGACAAAATACTCAAGAGCTCAATGTTTAATTACTAATTTAGTTTCGATTCATGCTAATTTTAATGTACCATATGTCTGGCAACACAATTTCAGCAGAGGTTAGCTATACACAGAACACAAACTAATATATTGAACTAGAGTTGTGATCGCATGGTGAACAGGGAACATGCAATGATATCATGTTAATGTTTAATGTCATTGTCAATGCATTATAGTATAGAGGGTTTTCAAGACGCGTCATCAATCCGGAAGTCGGACATTTTGGAGGCACTGAACATAAACAATGCCACTGAACTCAACGGACTCGCAAATTTAGCAGACTATTTCTGCTGAAAAATTGTCTTGTTTTTTTTAGTGTAACAATGTGTTCAGTAGTACATAAACAGTGCAATCCATGCTGTTGTTTACATCCGAGTGCCTCCATAATGGCCGCGCATCCGGAACGTGACGTTGGTGAAAACCCTCTATAGCTCACACAGCTATGTATTGTAATGTACTAATGATAATACCTTCGAAATTCAGTTGATGTTGCGAGGAACTCCATGACCTTCATAAATTTCCACGGCTTCTTGTTTTTGGCAGCCTGTCCACTTCGGCAATCATCTTCGCGCTTTTTTCTTGTATATGTATCGCGCAGGCTTTTCCATTTCTGTTTTACCTCCTCCACTACAGCACACAAATGGCGATCGTCAAACATTTGTGGGAAAAAGTTACAAGCATATGTACATGAAAGACAATTAAGTGAAATTAAACTCACCATCAAGGCTCATTTGATCTGCAATACCACTCCATAGCAGGTCTCTTTTGTCGATATTTTTGTAGTCGCTGTCGCGTTTATCATATAGCTCTTTATGCTCCGAAACCAACGAGACCAGCAGCTCAACATTCATCTTGCCTTGCATCTTCTTCTTCTTCTTCTTTGGCTGCTTAACGGCGGATGCGGACTAACTTTTGCTTTGCATCTTCTTCTTCTTCCGGCAGTATAGACGGTGGCGTATATCTTCTTCGCCGTTACGTTTGTAACCGTTTTGTGTTTGAGCGCCCCCAAGTTGTGTTTTACTGTAACTTCAGAAGCACCAGACACGTGAGCAAAAGCGCCAGTCTCATTGGTCGGAAAGTTTTTGACGCGGCGCGTCAAACTAAAAAAACGAACCCGAGGCGTTTTTTTTAAAATGACGCTTTTACGCGTGGCGTTTTACGCGTCGGTGTGAACACTCACATTGGCGCCCTTTGTTTAGTCACGAGGCGTTAAACGTCGGCGAATAACGCGCGCGAAATTCGTCCCGGTGTGAACAGGCCTTAACAACACTTGTAAATCACCAGTAGTCACGATTGTGATTTTAACAGTAAAAATACATATTGCGCAAACCATCACTCTAAAATGCTATTTAGTTTTACTCATTGCATAATCCATAACAAAACATCCCATGTATATATATATATATATATATATATTATACGTCCCTCGTACGGGAATGGCGTCCATAACGAAAACTGCAGAAAAACAAAATGAATATTAACATGAAACAATTGGAAATGGTGACCAAGTAACGTTATATCAAGATACTGCCGGCTCTTTAATTAAAGTTAGACTGCCACTGACCACTCGAGCAAAATAGCGACAGTGCGCTATTTGAAATGGGTATTTATTTTTTACAGTCTATGGTCAGGCTAACTTATATAAAATAAAATGTCACAACCCTGTCTCTTTTTGTGAGACCAAAGATAGCCCGTTAGATATACACAAGACGAATTATATCTCATGTTCAACCACTAGACAAGAGACCGAGACAGCGGCAACCGTCAAGAGCACTAGCCGAGGTAAGCCTATTCCAGGCGGGGTACAGGAGCGCTCAGCGTCCGGTGATCACCTCTGAAAACGTCAGATCAAATTTTTAAATAGGCGCTATCTTAATAAATAAACCACAGATTTGAGCTTTAAACAACTACATTGTCGACTGAAAAACTATTAAAACTACATTTCGTGACACAATAACAGTAGTATTTTTAAATTTCGCGGCTTTTCAGTTAGCTGCTAACGTTAGCTTATTTTACCTAGAAGTTGCAAACACAACTTGTAGAACTAACTTGTCACATGAGTTTACCCAGATAGTACCTTGCAGGATACATAACTATAAGGTGTCTGAAAATGCCTTTAAGAGACTTACATGACCTTCACGTTACAACTTACCAGCAAATTCAGATGGGTTGTAGGCTACACTTCAGCAGCTGAGGCTGCTTGGCTGAAGAGGCGCGTCCACCGGCCGGGCTCAGTCTCACACAAAGCCCGCCCTTTTACCCATATATGGATTGGCCAGACGATGGGCGGGGCTAGGATTTCCCAAGATTTTCCAAGATGGCGCCACCCATACCCCCCATAAACGGATTCAAAACCGTTCTTCAGAGAGTCTATGGGTGACGTCACAGACGCTTTGTCCATATTTTTTACAGTCTATGCTTACAATTTGTGATTTTCTCCTTCAGTGATTCTGCTTGTTAACATCAGGTGTCTTCATTAATGCTTAATCATCACTAAATTAATCACTTAATTATCTCATTAACTTTAACACTCTTGAGTGTTAATTTAACACTCATATCTGCATCATATCTTCCATCTGAAAGCAGGTGAAGGCAATTTACTACTAATCAAGGAACCGGCTTTACTGACAAGATGCGCATAACAATATCATGCGATATATCGCCCAGCCCTAAAGTAAGCTTGCATTGTATCATGAATACATAATTTTATTTCCACTTGTAAAAATAAAAACAGCCCACGTGTAGGTGTCACTATAGAGCAGAAAGGAGACGAAATTGTGCAATAACTAAGCTTATATGTGTTAGCCATATAGGCGTGTTAGCTGTTCACAAAGCTCGGGTGTTAATGCACGTTAATGGTGGTGCTACCCGCCATAAAATCGAATAAGAAGAAAGCTCGGGTGTTAACTTAGAGTTACCATTAGTAGCTAAATTAATTACTATCAAAACAGCAATAAAGGGAAAGGTAAGTTCTCATCTTACACTGAAGCCCAGTCGAATATTTTTTCGAAAAGGTGGCGGTGCTTGTCTCGCTGCTCCCACACGCGACATCGGCGTTTTCCTCCACCGTCCTGTATTTGGCTGGTTTTAAAATCGTTCTTTTGGTGCGTTTCATCTTTGACAAAAAATAAATAAAAAATTGATAGAAGCCACAAACAAACCAAATCATAAATGTAATCAAAATACTACCTACTGTCTTAACCACTGCTATCCTGTCCTGCTCCGCGCACGTGTGTGAAGTTGCTGTGAAACGATTCAAAAATAAAAGATTCACCGATTCAGAGTCGCGAAGCCTCACTAAAGCTGGGAATCGAGCAAACATTCACTAGTCACTACCATCAAGTAGCTACAATTTGGTATGGATTTTTTGCTTCTTATCCACATAAATGTGTGCGGGTAAACCGCCTAAGTTTTTATTTTTAATGTTTTTATTTTTAATAAAAGTCAGGCGAGACATCATCGCATCCAGCCGCATCTCGACAGTATGGGCAGGGGCAGAGCCCAACCAAAAAAGTCATCCAAATATAGACATCTATATGCACTGAATTAATAATAAATTATAAATGTGTTCAGCATTCTGAAACAAATATTTTTCGAATTTTCTAAACTATTTTAAGTCGTAAAGTGAGCAGGATATATTAAAATGAAGCGCATGAATTCGGCAGGCATGTATTGTATTGATACTAATCAGGGCAGCCGGTCTCAGGGCCCTCCCATAATTTATTTATTTTGTTGTTGTTGCAGAAAAACGATTAGGTCCACTGTCGCGTTTTCCTGTTTGCCTCAGTTTAAAGGTTTTATATTAGTTTTATAATTGTGTAACTTATACCTACTGTCGATTTCTATTACAGGCTTGTGTCTTTTCCGTTTTCGGATTTTAGTCCCAGGACTGCACTTCATTTTCTGTTACGTTAGTCATTCTCCCGTTGTTTGTGTTATTGACACATTTTCAGGTAAGCGATCGAGTTTGCTTAAAGTTGATTTGAATTTAATGTTAGCTGATATTGTTTGATTATATTATTATACATGTACTATTATTTATCAACTAAACTAAATTGATTGTTTGAACAAGCAAAGTTTATAATTATCAATTTAAGTAAACATGCAAAATTTTGTTTTGTTGGTCACACTCCCCATTCTAAAATGGTTAAGTGTGATTCATAATGAGAAAGCCTAGTGTGGCCTTACCTATGTTTCACCCGTTTCAATTGAAACAGGCCCCGCCCTCCAAGGGGGGCCCCAACAGACCAGCAAAATCCCATTCATTTTCTCCGTAGGATATTGATTTTCAGCCATAATGTCTAACCATTCAAGGTAGATTGACCACGACCTACGAGGTTGTGAAATGAAAGTTTCTGCTCCTATAAAAGCCACAAGCTACGGAATCTTGTTATTTGCAAAACACTGACGTCTCTGATTGGACGAACTCGCGGTTACCATGGTGACGTTCACCACCCCCGCGAACGGCTTAAGCGATCTGAAGTTTCATATCGGTAGTTTATGTATTTATACCTTTGCCTTTTTTGCCGTTAGGTTAAAATATTATTTTGAGCAGAAAAATTATTTTAAGAGGAAATGAAACATACGCCAGTGTTGCTGAAAAACGAAAGATATCGGACAACAAAAGAAAAGCTTCAGTCTATCAAAAGTTACTCTGCATGAAAGGGCGAGGCTTATTCCAACATACAACGCTGTATAATTGTATATAGTTTTAATCAAATAAGGTTGGATTATTTCTATGTTGAGCTGCCTATTCATGAAGCTGAAAAATGCACGTAATAAAATAGTATAGCCTACCATTGATGCAAACCAACAGGAATCCTTGGTTTTTCTGCTCTATTATATTTATGTTTTATGTGGGTAGGGGCCCATATTAGCTATTGAAACGGGCCCCCAGATGCTTAAGGCCGCCACTGCCTAGTGTAATTTTGAAACCGGCAAATTTGAAAGTTATGCAATGATCTACATGATATTTGATGATTATACAAATGAATAGGCATTTTGTCTTCTATAGCCATGGGCATGTTGATGGCAGAATTTGTCCACAAAATGGAGAAAGGGGGAAGAAAGCTGATTAAGTGGTTGCAGAAAAAAAGGCTACTTGCTCCAAAGATGAAGTGCCCTGCTTGTAAGCATCACATGAGAATGGCAAAATCAGCCTCTACAAGACTTGGTTATATTTGGTAAGTAACTGTGTACATATTTTGGTTACTTGTGTAATATGATTTAAACATACAACAATACAAACTCTTTGTATCATTGGTAACGTTTATCTAAATGTTGTGCAATATCAAATGTCATGTTTTTTTATTGTTGTATTATTTTTACATTTTTGTCTAATCATTTCCACAGGAGATGTCGAAGAAGCTGCCACGGGGACATTTCAAGATCCATAAAGAAGGGTTCAGTCTTTCAAGGTTCACACATGGATCTTTCAACCTGGCTCAAGATAATGCACAAGTCAGTTTTTTTGTTGTTGAATAAATTAGCTTAAATGCATTATTTTAGCATTTTTATGTGAAACAATAGGTATATTTTTACCTTTAGAGAATTATATATTTTTAGCTCAGTTTTTCTCACAACCTTCTGACATATAACACATTAATTAAATATTATTTTTAATTCAAGAATCACTGGATACATAATGTTGCATTGTTTTATTTTGTGAGTATTTTGAGTATCTCGCATGTGGATTAACACTATTTTGAATTGTCAGTTTTGCTCAAGGTCTCCGGAAAAGACATCTGGACATGATTGAGGAAGGGTTTTGTGGAAGTAGTGCATCAATCACTAAAGTGTATGATACTCTTCGCCACTGCTGCGTCACTGCCATTCAACGACTTAAGAAGAAAAAAAAGATGAGAATTGGTAGACAATCTTTTGTTGTAATTGATGAAAGCAAATTCTGCCACAAAAGAAAGGTACAACACTGAATGCCTAAAGATGTTGACAAGCAAGATAAATATATTTTAAATTAATTTTCTTCCAGTAATTTAATAATAACATGTCTGTTTCATTTTGATTTGAATATTTGTAGTACAACCGTGGACGATTTGGGAGAGCCTGGAGACGAAAACGTTCATGGGTCTTTGGATTGCTGGAGGTGAGGGCCACACGTCGAAGACCAGTTTTGAAGTTGGTCAAAAGCCGTTCCAGAAGGCATCTGCTACCCATCATACAAAAGTATGTAAGAACTGGGAGTCAAATTCTCAGTGATAGCTGGAGAGCATATAATACCTTGCAGCAGCAGCAGGGTTACATTCACTATCAGGTGAACCACAGACGCTTCTTCGTCCATCCACAATCGGGAGCCCACACCCAGCACATGGAACGTGCATGGCGCTCATATAAAGAGATACAGGGGAAACCTCACTGAACATTCACTACAACAAAATCTTTGTCTCATTGAGTGGAACTATTGGCTTGGGAAGGATCACAGACATGGACCCATTGGCCGCTTACTTCATGACATTAAAAAGGTATATAGATTTAAATGAGACGAAACATGATTTTGGTCATAACCAGAAGGAAGTTCCCCGTCCTTGTGTGGTTCTCGGTTGTAAAATCATTATACATGTAGGCCTACTGTATAAAACTCTACTAACCCGAGTTAAAATGTTAGGTTAGTGTTATTTATTTTATTTTTTGGTTATAACATTTTGTCTTTTACTTAAAATTTGTAGAATGCCAAATGACATTACTATGTGTAAAAAACAGAAATTATGAGTTTTAATTTCATACATCATGCAAACCTTTACCATGAAATTTGAATCCTGGCATTTGAAATGTGATGTCTGCACTTGTTTATAAGTATGTTAATATTGCATTCATATACAAAATGAGTAAAGTGTCTTACACTGTTAAATTTATAGAAATAATAAATAGGCACGAGGTATGTAAGTTGCTTTGACTTTTAGTCAAAGTGCAATTACTTTTGAACACTTATGGTCAGATAATAAACTCAGATTTAACTGGATGTTACCACATTATGCTTTAACTTTGAGACAGTTGAGACAGTTCCTCAAATTGAAACTGTATTATTCAAATACAAAAGAAGGAATATATATATTATATATAAAAATAATGTTTTTTGTTTTGTGCAAAAAAAGTTGATTTAAACTTAGGTATTTAATCATTTAGGTAAAATTGGGTGCCCCCTACTGGACATTATTTAACAGTTTTGAACCGGATTATGGAAACGCCAAAAAGCATAATTGAGTTGCTGTGTGAGTCACAGATTCGTGGGGTAGGTTTAAGAATTTTGGGCGAAACAGTCTGGGAAAACAACGAAGAGGGAAACGATCTAAATTATTTTATAAAAGCGAGTATCCCAGGAGCACGTGGGGAGGCCGTGATCCCCGTACTCCGGTCGACAGACATCGACGCCTTGAAAGCAGATAAGACGTTTTCTACACAGAACTTGCTTTGCTTGCGCTTTTCTTTTTTTTTTTGTGCTCTAATGTAACTGGATGAAAAAAACGTATGTCATACTAATATATTTTGAAGAAATAACGTTATTTTTAAGTAAAATAGACAAGTAAGTAACTCGTGCAATGTCATTGCAGCAGAAACAGTTCGTAAGGCCCTTCCTGTTGACGACAATCGGTGAGTAAAATGTTTATTAGCCATAGAATTTCTTTATAAAGTAGTTTCTATTGGATGTTGTTAAAAGAGGTTACATTAGCAACTACAGATAATGCAGTAGTTTTCATTATATTGTGTTGTACCACATTATTTAAATGACTAGGCTAATTAGCCGTTGTATGTTACATGTAATTACCTAAATTAGGTTAAGAGTTATCATGAGAGCAATTTTAAAGTTGCTTACTCCAGTAAGATAAGGCTAACTGGTCAGGTTAGTGATTAACTTAACAGTTTCAGTTTTTTCTTCAGTAGATTTACCATGGGGGACAGTGCACAAGAAATTCCAGAGTACTCCACAGAAGGTAAACTGGGCAAGCTAGATTTATTACTATAACAGTAACGCAATGCCACTGATAACATTTATTGTTATTATTATTGTTGTTGTTGTTGTTGTTGTTCGGGTGTGTGTGTGTGTGTGTGTGTGCTATGCAAGTCAGCTTTGGTAAATGTGTGTGTGTGTGTGTGTACTCTGCAAGTCAGCTTTGTTAAATATTTTGCAGCCAACATCCAATTGTGGTCAAAAGTTTTATAAAGACAATGAGTTTCCAAGTGGAAAATAACAGATTAAGATGGAGACTAGTCAAAGCTGGTCAATAGCAGGAGCTGTTTTAACCAGCTGATACTCTCCCCCCAACCAGGTGTTGTATCTGATGAGGGGAGTAATATTGCTCCTACTGCCTCTGTTCTCTTAAAAAAAATGATGGAAGAGAAGAGTGCCTTGGTGGACCAGAGGGATCAGCTAAGAACAGAGCTGGATCACTTGATGGACTCAGCTGCTCCACCAACTGCACCTGCCCCTCCTCACAGCTACAGTAAGTTGTTTTTAAACATGACGTGCTTTCAAATAATTATAATTCGAGTTTCCTCTGATATGCTTTTGTATAAGTCGTTGTATGATTTTTTTTAAATACATGTAAAGAATTTGTTTAAAAGACGTTAAAGCAGAGACACTTAAAGTACATTTATTTTATTTTAGAGAAACCAACAAAGAGGAGGAGGATTACCACCTCTTCCTCCTCCTCAACATCCTCTTCATTGTCCTCCTCCTCATCTTCCACATCATCTTCTGAGGCGGAAAAGAAGAAAAAGAAGAAGAAGAAGAAGACGAAGAAGACAAATAAACCCAATGAATTTGGGAGGAGGAGTAAGTTGAAATTATAAAATGCTACTTAGCTAACACACTGGCAACTTGTTCACCTACATTACGCAAATTTTGGACATTTAAATCTTGATGTTTTTTGTCACTGAAACAATAATAATTTCTCACTGTATATTTTTTTTCAGCAACCCTAAAGAGGATAAGCGTTTTGGAAAATAGATGTATTGTGTTAGGCTTTACACATTTATGCTATACTCAGGGTACCAGACTGTTTTAAAGCATCACAGTGAAAACTCATCACAGTAATAACTAGGGCTGCACAATATATCGAAATATCGTAAATGTATAAATCGCAATATGCATATCGCAACGCTTTGCAATAATGGGTTATGAACAAAAGACAAAGAGAAAATCACTCACTGCTCTTGGCTGAATAACTTTTGTAGCTTTAATAAGAATCAGTATATATATTTAAGTAATACAGTGAAAACTAAGCAGTGTTTTATTTTTACATTTGATTATTCAGTTCTCTTACGAGAGTATCTCTCGTACTGCGTAATAGCTTACGCTAGGGGAAAAACTCTTTTCCGCGAGATATTGAAGCCAAAAATTATCCTTAATTTTTTATTAATGTAAAATGCTTTGCAGCAGCAAGCAGACATAGGCGAAACAGCTCGCGCGCCTGATGGTTGCTCTGCAGCAAATGCAGCAGCCTATCGAGAGAGACTCTGCGTGACGTAATGACCAATGGGGGCAATTCGCGCCCATATCGTCACGTCCCGCCAGAAGGGGCGTGGTCTCACCCTATAAATATGCTCGTTTTTTACCTCTTCAGCGAAGCACACGCATCGCTGGATCCGGAGTGAGAAGCCCCGCCGTCGAGGCAAGCCTTTCAGCGGGACGAGCTCTGGAGTCGCTGGCCTCGCCGCCTTCAACTGCCGTACCTGCTGCGCTTTCCGGCGTTCTATATCCTTTCATGCTCTGTGTGTATTTACTCTGTTGAGAGTGTTTGCTCGCTTACTTGACGCGACTCACACTTCTCTCACAAAAAGAGCTGCGTCTTTTTAAAGATGCCTTCCTGTGGCTCGTGCCGCGCCCCGCTCAGCGATGGAGACCGGCACGTCATCTGTGTTTCCTGCCTGGGTGAGGATCACGCGGCTCTCGCGCTCGCTGACGGCGGATGCCCTCATTGCGAGCTTTTGCCCATGGTGACTCTGAGGACTCGCCTGGCATCATTCTCCGAGCCTTCACCGCAGCCCGCCGTGGTGCCGCGCCGCAAGAAGCGCCGCGCCGCAAGAAGCGCCGCGCCCAGCGCGCTCCCGAGCTTTCTCCAGCCCGCCAAAGCTCGGCGGTTCGCCCGCCAGCTTCGCCGGCTTCGCTCGAGTCGCTCACTGACGGACAACGGCCGCCGCCTGCCGCCGCGTCCATCCACGAGTTTGACGAACCCACCGAGGCGTGTTCTCTTCTGGCATCCGATAGTGAGGATTGGGCGAGCTCCGTGGATCTCCCCTCCGCTAGCGTTTCCCGCCAGACCACTGGTAAGAGAGCCGGCATTGAGACTGAGCTGATGCGTCTGCTCTCTCAGGCCGTGGAAAGCATCGGCCTCGATTGGGAGGCGCCCGCGCAGCCGCCGCGCAACAGAATGGACGGGCGCTTTCTCGGAAATGACGAGGCTCCGACGAAATCGCGGCCCGCGCCCTTCCTCCCGGAACTTCACGAGGAAGTGATTAAATCGTGGAACGCCCCCTTCTCCGCCAGGCTGCGTACCTCTACCTCTGCTGCTTTCTCCTCGGTGGATGGCGCGAAGGACAGAGGATACCTTTCTGTTCCTCCTGTGGAACCAGCTGTAGCGTCTCATCTCTGCCCGCCCTCCGCTGGACGGCGCGCTCACACGACGCTACCGTCTAAAGCCTGCCGAGTGACGTCAACCATGCACGGTCGCGCTTACACCGCCGCCGGGCAAGCAGTTTCAGCGCTGCACACTATGGCTATCCTGCAGATCTTCCAAGCCGACCTTCTCCTTAAATTGGACGAGGAAGGACCCGGAGCGATCTGCGTGGCGGACCTGAGAAGCGCTACAGACCTCGCTCTTCGCGCTACTAAAGCCGCTGCACAAGCCATAGGACGAAACATGGCCTCTCTCACCGTGGCTGAGAGACACTTATGGCTGACGCTGTACGAGATGACGGAAGCCGAGCGCTCTGTGTTCCTCGACGCGCCCATTTCACAAGCGGGCCTTTTCGGATCTGCCGTCAAAGATTTCGCGGACAGATTCATGGAGGTGCAAAAGACTTCGCAGGCCATGAAGCACTTCCTTCCGAAGCGCTCGAGCTCCGCTGCAGGCCGCTCAAAACAGCCGTCTGCTCGCAGTTCTCAGCCGCAGCCTGCACCGCCCGCCGCCGCCGCTTCACAGCGCCGCCACGCCCGAGACCAAAGACCGCGCTCTCGCTCTGCTGGACGCCGCCCCCCTCAGCGCGGGCCCCGGCCGAGGATTGAGATCAAGCCCGAGGCCTCAAAATCTTCCTAGCCATTCTAGGAAAGCGACGGTGTTCAGATCCCGCTGCGGCCGGATTTCCACCAAAACTTCTCGCTCGGTCAGTTCCAAACATCGCGACTGTCCCAGTGTATTTCGCAGTGAGCCAGCCGGTGTCTCAGCCCGTTTGCCTGCGCACAAAAGCCGTTTTTACGGCTACCCAGATAAATCCAATAAAGAGTGCATTTTCTGGTGTTCCGGCCACGGCCGATGGTGTTATAAGTGTTGTAAGAATGCCCACCCAGTGCCCATTCACACACACAGACACAGCCCGCCACGGTGCAGGGCTAGCACAAATAAAATCGACTCCGGTCGATTGTGCAAACAATGTAGTAAACGCGCCCATGTCACCATGCCCGCTCACACTACATGCTGCGTGTCCCTTGGTTTCTGTAAAAACGAAACCAACACACATTCAGTCGGCCATGAACGACAGTGTTTTCAGTGTAATAAATGTGCCCGCAGCCCCGCGCCCACATTTTCTCACAGACACGCCGATTCCTACGGGATCTCCCCCGCTCGCTTTTTCTGCACAATCTGCCATAAAAAAGCTGAGCGCGGTCAGGCCGCCCGCTGTGATCAGCGCGCCCCCCGCCTCGAACGCTGTAAACACGGTGTTGTGTTCCCAGTATGCCCGGGCTCTCGAGCTGCCGTTTTGCCGCGACCAGAGCTCGGATTTCATTCTGCCCCTAGCTATTCACGCAGATGCGTGGTCAAAGCTTCCCGGGGTATCAGAATGGGTGCTGAACACTATAAAGAGAGGCTATTCGCTACAATTCGCTCGACGCCCGCGCCGTTATACGGCGCGTGTCGAAACTACGGTGAAAAACGAAGTGTCTCATCTACTTCGTGCCGAGATAGCGAAACTACTGAGCAAAGGGGCTATAGAACCTTTATCTCAGGCTCAGAGCGAAGGGGGCCTATACAGCAGATATTTTCTGGTGCCAAAAAAGGATGGGGGTCTCAGACCCATTTTAGATCTACGACAGCTGAACAGAGTGCTTGTCAAACGCCAGTTCAGAATGCTTACGACCAGGAAAATCCTCGCGCAAGTGCGCCACGGGGACTGGTTTATGTCGATAGATCTGAAAGACGCCTATTTCCAAATACAAATAGCGTCCCATCACAGGCGATTCTTGAGATTCGCCTTCGAGGGCCAGGCATATCAATACACAGTCCTGCCGTTCGGCCTGTCCCTAGCACCTCGTACATTTACGAAGTGCATGGACGCGGCGCTCGCACCCCTGAGACTTCAGGGCATGCGAGTCCTGAACTACTTGGACGATTGGCTGATTCTAGCTCGATCACGATCGGAGCTCATAGAACACAGGGCCGCATTACTCGAGCACCTCGAGGAGCTGGGCCTCACAGTCAATTGGGCGAAGAGCTCACTGTCTCCCAGTCAGAAAATTTCCTTTCTGGGAACCGTGTTGGACTCGCTGTCCATGACAGCACGCCTGTCACCAGAGCGCGTGCTAAATATTCAGCGCGGCGTGAAATCCTTCCGCCACGGCGCGATAGTTCCGCTCAAAAGGTTTCAGAAAATGCTGGGGCTGATGGCCTCAGCAGCCTCTGTACTCCAGTTGGGCTTGCTCCGCATGCGCCCACTGCAGATGTGGCTGAAAGCGCGGGTTCCACCCAGGGCATGGACAGCGGGTCTGTTTCGCCTCAGGGTCGACCTTCAGTGTGTTTCAGCTCTGGAACCTTGGAAAATAACCGACTGGTATCAGTCAGGTGTGAGTCTGGGGACCGCTTCGAGTGTGAAGGTGGTGTCTACGGACGCCTCCACCTCGGGGTGGGGAGCGCTGCTCGAGGGCAGACCGCTAGCTGGCCTGTGGTCAGAACGGGAAAAGCTCCTTCACATAAACTGCTTGGAGATGATAGCAGTCGACAAAGCGCTACGGCGTTTTTGTCCCCAGGTAACAGGCCACCACGTCTTGGTCCGGTCGGACAACATGTCAGTGGTGGCATACATAAATCGCCAGGGCGGCGTCAGGTCACGAAACCTTCACAGGCTGACGGAACGCCTCCTGGTCTGGGCTCAGCACAACCTGCTCTCACTGAGAGCAGCGCACGTGCCTGGTCACCTGAATGTGGGACCAGACAGACTGTCCAGGAACAATGTTCCAGCAGGGGAATGGTCGCTGCACCCGCAGACGGTCCAGCTGCTGTGGAAAACGTTCGGCAGAGCACAGATGGACCTATTCGCGTCCCACGAAAACGCTCATTGCCCGGAGTTTTTCTCGAAAAGCAAGGACGCGCTGGCTCATGTTTGGCCCCGCTGCCCCCTATATGCTTTTCCTCCTGTCTCGCTCCTGCCTCAGGTGTTGGAACGAATCAGGGAGAACGGATGCCCAGTGCTGCTCGTAGCTCCGCTCTGGACAAACCAGACGTGGTTCCCTGCCCTGATGCAGCTGACCAGCACTGCCCCATGGCCTGTACCATTGAGGAGAGACCTCCTCTCTCAGGCGGAGGGCTCGATTTGGCACCCTCGCCCGGAGTTGTGGTCCCTGCACGCATGGCCCATCAACGGGTACCCGCTAGCCTCCCAGAAGGAGTGTTAAACACGATCGCGCAGGCTAGAGCTCCGTCTACCAGACGGCTCTACTCCTCGAAATGGTCTGTTTTCTCTGCATGGTGTCAAGCCCAGAGCTTTTCACCTGTGGAATGCGGGGTTTCGAAAGTGCTTTCCTTCCTTCAAGAGCTACTGGATAAGGGCAGGACCCCATCCACGCTCAAAGTATATGTGGCGGCCATAGCAACGTTTGCAAAACCGGTGTCTGGCCAGTCGCTGGGGAAAAACGACTTAGTCGTGCGTTTCCTTAGGGGAGCTCGGAGGCTGAACCCTCCCAGGCCCCCTTCAGTCCCGACGTGGGACCTTTCCACGGTCCTGGAGGCCATGAAAGGCGCCCCGTTCGAGCCAATCCAGCTGGTGGACATGAAACACCTGTCGTTCAAAACAGTGTTTCTCATGGCTCTTGCTTCAGTGAAGCGCATAGGGGACTTACAGGCGCTTTCAGTAAGCGCGTCGTGTATGGAGTTTGGGCCTAATGACTCGAAGGTCATTCTCAAACCAAAGCACGGGTATGTCCCGAAATCCCTCAATACACCGTTCAGGGCCCAGGTAATTTCCCTGTCCGCCCTTCCGGTTCTCAGTGAGGAGGAGGATGCGAGTCTCCTTTGCCCCGTCAGGGCATTGAGAGCTTATGTGTCACGCTCGTCTGTTTTCAGACAGACGGAGCAGCTTTTTGTTTTGTTTGGCGGGCGTTCCAAGGGACTCGCCGCCTCAAAACAGAGCCTATCCAGATGGATAGTGGATGCCATTGCGCTCGCTTACTCTGCGAAGGGCCTACAGTGCCTTTTGGGTGTCAGGGCGCACTCCACGAGAGGCGTGGCCTCTTCGTGGGCATGGTCGAGCGGGGTTTCCCTGCAAGATATCTGTACGGCCGCGGGCTGGGCCTCGCCGTCTACATTTATAAAATACTATAACCTGGAGGTACCCGCCTTACAAGCTAAGCTTTTGGCGGTCTAAAATTCAGTGCTATCTGCCCCGCTGTGCGGCCCAGATGCTGAGTTTACTGCAGCCCCATGAGTGTTGACACACGTATGGCCACCCAGATCAGGCTGAAAGCTTTCACCCTGGCTGCCCGTTTTATTGTCATATAATAGCCCCGCTGGGTGCTTTTTTATAGGGAATGACGCTTCCAGCCTCTCTTCCTACACTCTATGTGAGTTTATGGTGATTATGCACTACATGAGCCCTGGGCTTCGGCCCCCGGGACTTTGGTGTTGGATCCCTGTACGCACGGCGTGTTGCATTGTGTTCCCCTAGCGTAAGCTATTACGCAGTACGAGAGATACTCTCGTAAGAGAACGTACTCGGTTACTAACGTAACCTCGGTTCTCTCTAGAGAGGGAACGAGTACTGCGTATCTTGCCGTGCTTGGAATACGCTCTGGTTCGCTTCAGTGATAAAAACCAGCTTGTATCCGCCTAACGAGCATATTTATAGGGTGAGACCACGCCCCTTCTGGCGGGACGTGACGATATGGGCGCGAATTGCCCCCATTGGTCATTACGTCACGCAGAGTCTCTCTCGATAGGCTGCTGCATTTGCTGCAGAGCAACCAATAGGCGCGCGAGCTGTTTCACCCATGTCTGCTTGCTGCTGCAAAGCGTTTTACATGAATAAAAAATTAAGGATAATTTTTGGCTTCAATATCTCGCGGAAAAGAGTTTTTCCCCTAGCGTAAGCTATTACGCAGTACTCGTTCCCTCTCTAGAGAGAACCGAGGTTACGTTAGTAACCGAGTACGTTTCTGTTGTTAAAGAAAACCTAATGTAGGCCTTCCTGAAACCCTGATCCTGGTTTACACTGATGTTAAAATAACACTTCTTATGCTACAGTAAAACACTGCTGGTCACTTTCAGAAGTTGTAGGGATGTTTTCTTATCACAAAAAGAATGTGAAACACGTATGTAGGTTATATAATTTCATATATATTTTAAAGATAATTAAGTTTATTTCACACACTTTAAGGATTATTAAATATTGCATTATTTAATGAGTTATCGCATATAGCATTTTTCTTCAATATCGTGCAGCCGTAGTAATAACAATATAGAGACAGTATGGCAAAACAGTGTTGAGATTTCATATTGTGTGGGACAACTCATACACTTATAATCTCTACAGATGCGTAGATTTTTTTAATTAATCTGACCGCAAGTTGCCTTGATTGATACATATTAGTACATGCAGAATGTATTCATTCTGATTGATGATTCCAAACATACTGTTTACATTAACGCTACATAAAGTAATCAGATCGATGTGCGTGTTTTGTTGCAAGCATCAAATATATATTTGCACTTGCGTACACCGCACAAACATCCTCTTATATTCAAAACAAATATGCACCTTATAGCTACCTCTTACCTTTACTACTGAAATATCAACTTCAAATTAATATAACTTCAGGCTCTAAATAGGTGAAAGTGAAAACATATGCTTTATGCCATACTTCTTACATTTATCCAGCAGTAGGTCTCTGAATTAGAGTGTGAAGCTCGCTTTGATTGTACAAAGTAGTCTTTAAAACTATTTTATTATCTTTAAACATGTTTAGCAACACCGTGACATCTCTGACAGACCATTTCTGCTTCCCGCTTGTCATGACTCTTAATGACTGCGTCATTAATGAACATGCACAGAACATCCCAGTTTTAGGAAGCAATCTGATCATGTCTATACATGGCAAATATTTTCTTAATGATCAGATAACAAAAGGTTTATACCACCACTTACAATCCGAATAAAATTTCATTCAGATCGAGGTCATTAGGATCATTAGAGGTATTTACATGGTTTTCAATCCAATTGAGGTCTTAATCCGATTACCAAAGGATTATAAAGGTCCATGTTAATGCATAGACTGAGTCAGTGCTTAAGAACGCCTAGTAGCATATAAAACACTAACAATTGTGATATCAATGTGTATGGACTCCATAATGTTATACAGTTATCAAACAACAACACAGTGCAGAAGAGCTGATAACAGTTGTAATAATGACCAAAAATGTCTCTCTGTCTAGTGACAACCCCGGAGCAGGTTACACACCGGTACAAGCGTATACTGAACACGTTCTTGAAAACAAAGAGCATCCCTGAATCCTTGAAAAAGCACAAGGTTGACAAAACAACCGTGGCCTTGTCAAGTATCATTGCAGAGGTATGTATAAGTAAATATGTAATCATAATTGTACTGTTCTTGTTACACAGCTTGCTGTCATGTATATGTGAGTGACCACTTACTACTATTACAATGTTGATATTAGTTACACTTAGTAAAAACTAATGCGGTCTAAAGACATTTTTAATTTTTAAAACTAACCTCTAAAGCAGTCTGGGGGAAAAAATGTGTTGTAGAACATTCACGAAGGAGGTTATTTATAAGAGGACTGTTGTATAAAGCTGCTTTCCCCCTTCACAGTACTGCAAACACTCGCCTCAACCAAAGTCCCTTTCAAGGAAAGTCTGTTCACTTAGCGACCATGTTTGCAATGCCTACGGGCAGCAATTTCGGCATCCAAGACCAAGTCCCATCTACTTGAATTGGGGAATCCAGAATCAATAAAATGCTGGCGAACTCAAAATTAAATAACATATTTCAAATCAGCACAAAATCTGACATGAACTGTTGTATAAATGTTGTTTCTTATACTCAAATATCATTAACCCTTAAACAGGCAACGTGCACACATACTCTTTAGTCTCTTGTAGGAGGCATGATAAATCATTTTTCATCTAAATGTTGTTATCATTATTATAGTTGAGTCTGTTTGGAGTATGTGGGTAGGGATGAACGATACATCTAATTTTCATCGTCATCGCGATATTAACATGCACGATGAACATCGCAAAAGACTGCCTGACACAATGAATAAGGGAAAAAAGTGTATTACATGCGCCAAGCATTCACACGTTTGACCTATCACGTGTAGATATCAAAGCACCTATTAAAGCACTGTAGTACGGTTCAATATGTAGGGAAGGAAGAGAACAGGGTCGGCTTGGGAGACTGGGGTTTATTCCCAAAAACAAAATAAAAGTACAAAGAAAAGGTGTGCACACAACACTGCAACAAAACAACTCAGTCCATAAAGAGTTAATTCCCTCAAGCCGTCTCGCACTCCCGCACTCGGCGCGCGTGCTCTCTCTCTCTCTCTCTCTCTCTCTCTCTCTCTCTCTCTCTCTCTCTCTCTCTCTCTCTCTCTCTCTCTCTCGCTACAGTCCTTTTCCCGTGCTGCTTCACACGCAAACTCGCCCACAGGTCTCCCGGTTGTCTCTCTCCCGAACAATGTTTCATGCGTCTCTCCACGCCAATCACTGAAACAAGACACTTGACCCACTTACGTCGCACCTGTCTCCTCTCTCCTGTCACAGACTTCGCTAGACCATGCCCCCTTGCCACAAGCACTAAGACATGGGAACAGTAGCTATAGCTAACATTCACATTTGAATATTTATCGCAAGTCATATCGTCATCGCAATATTGGACAATGTTATCGCACATCGCAGCTTTTCCTTATATCGTTCAGCCCTATATGTGGGTCACATTCTCGTTCCAGGGCCGGGGCCCTTAGAGAAAATCCTTATAGGCCCTCCTGGCCTCAGGGCCCCAGTACACAGTCCCCCTTCTCAATCTATGTATTTTGAGTTCAAAAATTGTGCAAATGGTAATATTCAAATGTAAAAATATATTTTGTTAAGTTGATTACATCTTTGCATTTTTAACAAGGTATTTTCTTGCAGCGTTTCACACTGCTCATTTTATGGTAGAACAGGGGTGTCCAATCCTGCTCCTGGAGGGCTACCGTCCTGCAGAGTTTAGCTCCAACCCTGATCAAACACAACTGAAAAATCTTACCAAAGTCTTCAGGATTACTTAGAAAATTATTTGTTGTATCATAAATCAGATTAAATGATTGCTTAGGGATGGAGCTAAACCCTGCAGGACAGTAGACCTCAAGGGCTAGAGTTGCCCACCCCTGAGGTTGAAGATGACACTTTTCAGCAGTGAAAAAATATAAGAAATATATAATTTTAGGACACTTAAACCTGTCATACATGCAGTTTATTTAGCACATTTATATATATATATATATATATATATATATATATATATATATATATATATATATATATATATATATATATATATATGTAAGGACTGGGCGAGGGTGGTAATAGCCTGGAATGTAAATTTACACACACACACACACACCCACACACACACACACACACATCCCCCACAAGTGAAGCCTGCTCAGGACAGAGCGTGGTTTCCAGCTACGAGACACTTTTATGACTGATTTGGAATTTGATGTTCAAGAGAAGGAAACTTCTCTTTTAAAAAAAAAGACATTTAACCAGATATATTAGATGTGTTTCTATGTGTGTCCATTTGCCCATGTCACATTGAATGTTCACAGAACTGTGGCTCTCTCTGAATTCTAACCAAGGAGGAGAAATGAATCCTGTATTCTAGGGATGTAACGATTCACTCATCTCACGATGCGATACGATTCACGATACTGGTTTCACGATACGATTTTCTCACGATTTTTTTAACAAATGCGATTTAAGACAAAAGTGTCCCTTTTATTATTTCTCAGACAAAATGCTGCACATTTCTTTTTAATTTAAAATATATTTCTCAAATAATAAAACTACATTAAAAAAATTCCCTTCAAGGTTGTTTCAACTCAGTCTTTCTGTCTGTTTGGTCAAGAGGCTGGACACTGGTACCTTCGCACACTATGTAAAAGACTGTGTAAAATTAGTAGTACCAGATTGACAGGGGTTTTACATTGTAATAAAGGCAAGATTCTAATTTTGTTATAATTTGTTTCATTACACTAGTAAGAGTAAAAAAAAAACACATTTAGAGAAAGAGATAGTAAAATAAATACAACACCTGGTTGCCACGGAAACACTGATGCACCTTGTGATCTCCGTGGCTCTCGCAATTGTAGTATTAATGACTTTTACATGAAAACGGAGGTGACTGGTGTTACTCACGGTGGTGATTATTATTAGTCTACGGAAAGTCAAAATGCCGCCACACCTCCGATTTGAATGAGTCAACGTCAACATCTACGCTTGCCGTCGCCAAAGCCATGTCTACTGTTTGACGGCACGTGCACACCAGTCTATGGCACACACTGGTGCGGCGCGAGCGGAGCAAACCGAGCGTTTTCAGTTCATTCCTATGGAAGTTGAGCTTGGCTCACACAAGATCAAGTTCCATGAATGAAGTGAAAACACTCGCTAGCTTCACGCCAGTGTGTGCTCGCTGCTATTGTGCTATTGTAAAGCGAGGTTCACAACTTCACAGTAGGCTATAGTAAACGCGCCCTGCTGTTTAAAACGTGTATCGCGATTCGTTTAACATTTCAACCG
Organism: Rhinichthys klamathensis goyatoka; assembly: GCF_029890125.1. Classification (NCBI taxonomy): domain Eukaryota; kingdom Metazoa; phylum Chordata; class Actinopteri; order Cypriniformes; family Leuciscidae; genus Rhinichthys; species Rhinichthys klamathensis. Next base: position 10,127,112 of record NW_026606717.1, read on the forward strand.
ACTTGAATCGTCACACATTTTTATCGATTTTCAACCGGTTGCGAGTGAATCGTTACATCCCTACTGTATTCATATATATATATATATATATATATATATATATTATTATATATCCACTTGAGAATTGCATGAACAATGTATCTAAGTTCCCTATTTCATGAATTGCCTTTCTGTGGTTTGGTCTATGTTTCTCGACAACTCTAATGGGATAACGTTTCAAACTTTGCCAACTAAGGTTTAACCAAATCCATTTGTGGCAAGTTTGGTCTCGATAAACTCCAATCTTCGTTCCCCATTTGTTAATTGACATTACATTTTGCTAAACTTTGTGACACATTAGTATTATAAGAATTGTGAAGATTCTTCTCTTAAACAACCGACGAAATTAGGGTTTCAAATGTCTCTCTCTGGAGACAAAGAGCAATAAACCCAAAGTCCCGCCTGTAAACTTCCAACCCTCTAATTGGCCAAGCCAACAGGAAGAGGCTGGATTTCTCCAAAAGTGATAAATGACGCTTTCCCCCTCCGCTCGCTCTCTTCCTCCCTTGTCCTCGTGTCATAATGTAACGTCTCGCCTCCGGGCGAGCTCTTCGCCTTTCTTTTATTTGTTTCTAGTTTAGTTTGTGTTTTTCAGTTGTAGATAAGTCTCTGTGTTTAATTCCAATCGACGATTGAAAAGAAAACCCCGTGACATATCTCTTCAGCAAATCCATCTACAAGGGACCTTTAAACGAGCGCGCGCTCGCTTTGAAGGAGAAACACGCGCACGTGACCGCGTGACGCGCCGAACCGAGCGAAGCACGCGCTTCTTCACTAGCCATGCAAAGATGTAACGTTAACTCCGCGTGATTTCCCCGTAGAGATCTTTATTTCCTTTTTGGTAGTCAAAGTTTTGTTTTCCGTAGTCGACTCAGTTCACTTCCACGAAGTGAAACGAACTTAGCCGAACTATTTCCCTTTGGAAATGTTACACTAAAGACTTTAAACCTCCGTTCAACACGCGCGCCAAGCAGCCCACGTGACGCTTCCTCACACACAAAGGACTCAGCTCACGCGGCCAGACAGGGCCGTACAGGAATGCCTCGACACACAGAGAGACCATAACATAACTTGTGCAAGTATAATCTCTTTATAGAGCTTCTAAGAAGTTTTAAGATGATGTTTCGTGTTGTAATCGGAGAGGTGAATGTCTTCCTGCCAATGAAATTCTGCCAATGTTCTCTGTTCTCTCTCTCCCCATCCCCTTTCCTCTCTCTCTTACTCGCTCACCCGTGTAAGTTATCCATTGTCCAAACTTTACGCATTTCTCGTTCATTGATGTCTTATTGTATTGTTCATTGATGTCTATGTGTTTGTAAATACATATATCCCGTGTAACCGTAGTAAATACATAAGTAGTCATGCCTCTATTAAATTAATTATATATTTATTTGATTGATGTGCTGTCTCTTTGCTCAATTTCAAGTCCCTTAAGTGCAAAAGATCTTATGCTACAAGCTTACTAAAATTAAAAATACCTTAAAGAGTATGTGTTGTGTTTATAGGGCGGGAAACCCAATTCTTCTGGCCAGAGAATTGCGTTTCCTGAAATCCTATAAAGTAAGATGATATTGTGGATCCCACAAATATTATCCTGACAATTGAGCTAATTCATTTTGCCTGTTTTGTGAAACGTGGTCCGTGTAATTAATTGCAATCAACTTGTGGTTAATTTCAAGGATTCACATGCATGCAGGTAAAATGACAGATCCTCCCTTATCGGGAGATTTATTAACATTGTCATGATTCTGCCATCTTGTCTTTGATTTCACTGGTCTTGTGGCAGGATCATGGCAGACCCATGTTTTATGTACAAGCGCATGGTCTGTTATTTGGACCATGTGCTTGTGTTGTCTCGTCTCGTTACCCCGCCCCCTTGTTATCCTCGTCTTGTGATTATTGTCTAGTCAGTTTCACCTGTCCTCGTCATTAGTGTTCCCTATTTAATCCTCTTGTATCTGCTGTCTTTTGTCGGTTCATTGTGATTGTTACCTGAGTGTTAATCCTTGTCAAACCTTTGTCGGAGTCTGTGAGTATCTTGTCAAGAGTTTTAGTCCTGTTGCGCTATTGCCTGTAAAGGTTATTTGTGTCCCTATAGTTATCTGTCTCAGTCTTGTTAGTCTACATAGTCCAGTCTTGTTTTGCCCCCTCGTGGGCTTTGTTTTTCCTGTTTTTGTATCAATAAATCCTGTGTTCATTGCATCTGCTGTCTGCGCCTGGGTTCACCTTCCCCCACATAACAAACATGTAAGACTGATCTAATCCAAACATGTATGAATAATTATTAATTACCAATTAATTATGATATGCAAATTCCCCAAGGATTAGATCCGCCCAGGAGTCTTTACATATATATATATATTTGCATCAAATAAATCATAGGAATATTGATGAGTTTGTCCTTTTTTATACCATAATAGGGCAACGTATCCTAGGAGATACAACTCATAAAATCCATCAAATATTTTAAATATTCCTTTGGATATGTTTTACTTAAGTCCAGATGATATAAAAATTGACATGAAATAATTATTTGCTGATCATTTTCCACTCTTGCCTGTTCCTCATTTGGGAGTCACACTTGTGTTCTTTGCGGTCAAAAGTGACCGGAAACCTGAAAATGAAACTTAAATGATAAAAAAAAAAAAAAAAAAAAAAAAAAAAATTCAATTAATGCAGTATTTCAAATTAATATAGAGACTAGGCTTAGATTAGTAGTTTTTTTTTTACAAAATCACTTGCTTTTAAGATGTGGATTTGAATGTATTTTTTAGAAATTCTCAAATACAATTTGTTTTGTCAAGGTTTATATAAAAAAAAATGGATTTGAAGTGTACACGTCAAACCTGAATGCAGAGAAAGCATTTTGTTACACATAAGATTAAAGTTCAATAAAACTTTAACAAAAATAAACAGGATTGCTTTATCACAGCTTAATCCGTCTGGATTATCTCCATCTCTTATTTCAGTCTTCTGAATCATTTTTGCTGTATGGTAATAGCTGTGTGTGTGTGTCTGTCTGTTTTGCACTCTTGATGTTTTAGAGTTTCACCCGTTCATCGCTATGCATTTATTTTTCTGTATTGTGGCTAATTTGTAGATTGTACACACAAAAATATTCAAATATTTTGGCCCATTTCCCATTCATTTGCTATTATAGTTTAGTTTAGTTTAGTTTAGTTTAGTTTAGTTTAGTTTAGTTTAGAGCTTTATTAATCCCCGTGGGGCAATTAGTTTGAGTTTTATGGTGCCTCACATAAAACACTTACATACATTCAAAAGCACATACATTCAAATAAATAAATAAATAAAGTTTTAAAAATTACCAAAATTTATTACATAGTCATAGACGTATTGCTTCAGGCACGAAGTTAAATTTATAGCGATTTGTAGAACATTATTGTACTAGTGAAACACTTTTTTTTTTGACATTCTGCTAAATATATATAATTCTCTACTTGTGATTACAGGTGGCAATTGCATCAGAGGGGGAAGCCTTTACAGTGCCTCCCTATACTGCAGGGACAACCTTGCAGTCATATGCAAAGGATTTGCTTCATTTTATTTCCTCCTGCCCCCAGCTGAAATTGAAAGTTGAACAAATGAAGGCAGCAAACAAGCTGTTGCCAATAAAGAAGAAATTTAGGCGTTAATTTTTTTTTAAATGGTTAAATTGATGTTCTTTTGTTGATTTGTTCATTCATCATTTGTTGTTTTTACAGTTTCTTGTTATTCGTTTAAAATTGTTAGTATTTAATGTTATAGTTCAGATAAATATTTTTGTTTTAAATAAACTTTGATTTGGTTAAATTAAAGTCTTTCTACAATGTTTTTACAATTTGTAATTTAGTTCTTTGTTGATATTTATTGTTTAGTTATCTTACCCTATAACTACTTGAAACTACATTGTTTTTCTGCAAGCCGTCAGCTCATGGCTCCTAAGAAGTCCCAGAAAGAGTCTGCTGTTGAGGAGGAATATGTTACTGTGAATGTTCTAACGGAAATGTTAGAAACACAGAAAATCTTTTTTAAGGACATGATGGATCTTCAGGAAAAAAACTTTAAAACGTTTTTACAACTTTTTATGGAAACAACAAATAAGCGAGTTGATGATCTTGTAAAAGACGTCACAGAATACAAACGGAGTTTGGATTACACACAAGCGCAGGTGGATAATCAAGAGAAGAACACCGAGGAGATCGTTAAAATGTGCCGAGAAGCACGTGGGGATATAAACAAAGTGTGCGAATTGACGCCATTACTGGATGGGAAAATCGACAATCTTGAGGTGAGGTTGAAAAGGAATAACATTATTATTGACGGAATTCCTGAATTGCAACGTGAGAGTGAGGAAGAAACCGAGAACAAAGTCCGCCGCATAATAGCCGAAAAGTTAGAAATGAATGAAGAACGGATCGAGGTGGAACGAGCCCGTCGTATGGGTGATCCTACAACAGCAGGAAACCGACACAGATCGATAATTGTTACGTTTTTAAGATGGAAAGACAAGGCAGCTGTGATGACCAGGGTAAACAAACTGAGAGGTACGAACATTTACTTTAATGAGGACTATTCTGAAGCCGTAAGGATAAAGCGAAGGGAATTAGTTCCGGTCATGAAGGCTGAACGAGCAAAGGGAAACATTGCTTACATTCGCCATGACAGACTTATTGTTCATTCTCCCTCCCAGAAGACGACAGGTCCAAATGGAAAGATCAGCTAAGAATGTGGGTTTGAGTGAGTACTCACATGGACTATAGGCCTACATATATTTGAACGTGTGTTCATTTTAGATATATATTAATGTCATTTCCAAAGAAAGGCCTAAAAATAGCTCATATAAATATTTGTAGTTTAAGAAACAAAATTCCAGACATAAGTAACATGTTAACGTCTCATAATATTAATATTTTAGCTATTTCTGAAACTCATTTAGACAATACGTTTGATGATGCTACAGTAGAGATACAGGAATATAGTATCTATAGAAGGGATAGGGATGTTTATGGGGGAGGAGTTGCCATGTACATTCAGAGCCACACCCCTGTTAAAATCAGAGAAGATCTAATGTCATGTGATGTTGAAATGTTATGGTTACAAGTTCATCTACCCCATTTAAAGCCTATGTTGATGGGATGCTGTTATAGGCCACCAGGGTCTGGCAATCAGTATCTTGACGATCTGGGAGAAATGTTTGAGCGGGCATGTGATGAAAATAAGGAAATTTATATCCTGGGAGACCTTAACATTAATTTTCTTGCATCTAATTGTTCACTGAAAAAGAAAATTCTTACTATAACTGGGGCTTGTAATCTTGTTCAGGTTATTAACCAGCCAACCAGGGAATGTATTAATAAGACGGGACTAATATCATCCACATGCATAGATCATATTTACACCAATGTAGCTGAACTCTGTTCTAAAGCCGTATCAATTTCGATCGGCTTTAGTGATCATAATTTGGTGGGCTTATCCAGGAAAACTAAAGTTCCAAAGGCGGGGCCAAAAATTGTATATAAAAGAATGTACAAGGGCTTTTGCTGTGATTCATATGTGGAGGATGTTAGAAATATCTGTTGGTCTGATGTCATTCAACAGAAAGACCCAGATACTGCACTTGATGTATTCATGAAATTGCTGGTCCCAGTTATGGATAAACATGCACCTGTTAGGAGGCTGACTGTTAGAACTGCTGGGGCTCCTTGGGTTGATGAGGAATTAAAAGGATATATGGGTCAAAGAGAAAATGCAAGAGAAGTGGCAAAGAAGTCTGGACTGGTATATGATTGGCAAACAGGGACGTGCACAGGGGGGTTGCTCAGGTTGCCCGGGCAACTGCCCATATGCCCTTCTCACTCAAGTTGCCCTTCTCACTCAAGTTGCCCTTCCGAGAAAAAAATTAAATCGTACAATGGATGCAGAATTTCACGTAGGCCTAGATAAAAAAAAAAAAAAAATCGCAAAGCCTCATTCACTTCCATTCGGGCACCGAAAGTGAAAGTCAGTATGAAGGGCAAACGCTGCACGCGACCATAGACTGCACGCGACCGGCGTAGGGCCACGCAAATTACTTAAGGCCACGCCTCCATCTCGTGTCATAGTCATAGCGCGCCGTCAAATGTGTAGCTACAACATCTACGACAAAATGAAGCGAAACTATCCTTCTGGTCACGAAAAGAGGAAGAAGAAAAAAACCATGAGAGTGAATTGCGGGAACAACAATCAGGTAAACTTGTGTTCTCTCCTCTCTAAGTTTGATGTCAGCAAAGTTTGATGTTTTTCGGTCTTGCTAACCTAGCTGGGCAGGCAGTGCATCTCTTGCATCACTTTGTGGCTGACAAAAGTGAGAGTAAAATACAATTATTTATTACGTTTGATTTTGATAAACGACAAAGTGCAACGGTGTTTTTTACTGCAGCTCGGAAAACATAACCGCGTCGCGTGTGTTATCATGCGTTCATATGCGCGTTGCCTAAATGAAACTCGCATTTTTCAAGCAGAAATATGTGGAGACCAGACATACTGTACAATACATGCACGTGAATGATGCCACTCCCAATCAAAGTACACATTATACTTTTAAAACAAGACACTGATTATCAAGTCTCAGTGTAGTTACAAACTCTAAACAACTGCACTAATTATGCAAGATAGAAAGCAATGTATTGACAATTTGACATTGATTGACTATTGATTTATAGGCTATATTGAATTAAAAATGTTGATTAGCTGGACATACTGGTCAAAATGGATGCACATCCCTCAGTAAATAATAACCATAAATCAAGAATTGCTTCAACATGCATAATAATAAAAAAAAATTAAAAAAAAATCATACTGATGCCGAAAATGCCCAGGCTGTAGAAAGAACCAAAGTTAATCCCAAAAGCCAAAGCTCAGGGTTATTATTTATTATTTTCTTCTTATTTATGTTTACGTTAATATTCACTTACTTAATAATATTCACTTATTATCTTAACATTCTATAGAAAATACTCTATTCAATAAATATTGTGTGTTTGAACCTCATTCTGTTCTATATTGTTGTACTTATTCTTTGACTGTTTTGTTTAAAGGAGGGAGGATTGTATGGGAGTGCTGAAGTGTCAGGTGTGACTGTGGCAATGGCAAATGGTTTACATAGCTCACGACATCAGAGGGCCCCTTAGCAGAATTTTGCTTAGGGCCCCAGGGAGGTCAGGATCGGCACTGGGTGTAGCAGTCGATTCTGTTCCTTACCGGAATTCCTGTTCCCTTTACGCAATCATACTACAAATCATGCGTAGTTGCCCAGATGAGCAAAAAGCACAATTGAATGTACGGGAAGCCAAAAGGTTAAAAAAGGATTGTATTTTTTCCGAAATCTAAGCGTTTTATTTTATTTTATTAGAAGCGAGTTTTTCCCCATCTGTCAATTCAATCCAGATTATTTATTTTAAAAAAATAAAATAATAATAATAATAATTAAAAAACAATAAACAATAATATGAGGAACTCTTTTTCTCATGTGTATTTTGGTGACATTTAACATATTTTTAATACATTTTGTATACTGTTTACAAAGTTGTATATCATAAACCTGTCATCTTTGACGTTTGCAATCTTTATAAATAATAATAAGACCATAATATGAGGCATTGCGTTTGGAAATAAACACGATCAGATAAGGCAATTTGTATGGGCAAAATTCAACTGAATATATTCCTTCATATTGCCCGTGAGTTTTGGGGGTAGTGCCCTTTTTTCAGGTCAGAGCAACTGCCCCACAAAATTCCTGTGCACGTCCCTGTTGGCAAATATATTGTAAATTGAGGAATTATGTCACCAACCTGAATAGAAAGAAAAAGAAACTGTACTATGAATCCAGGATAAATTGTATAAAACATGATGGAAAAAAGCTCTGGAGAACCTTAAATAATATCATGGGTAGAAAGAGTAATTTGACCCCATCATGGATTGAAGTTGAAGGATCGTTTATAACTAAACCTGTAGACATTGCAAATTATTTTAATGACTACTTCATTGATAAAGTTGGTAAACTAAGGCAAAAAATGCCAATATCATACTGTGAGTCAACTTATTCATGCATATCAGAAGAAATAATGAATGATAAGAACTGTTCATTTAAATTTAGAGAAGTGACGAGAGAAGAAGTAAAACAAGTACTATTGTCTATTAATAATGACAAGCCACCTGGTACAGACAACCTGGATGGAAAGCTATTGAGGATGGTAGTAGACCACATTGCCACTCCCATATGTCATATCTTTAATCTTAGTCTTGAGAGGAAAGTGTGCCCACAAGTGTGGAAAGAAGCAAAGGTAGTCCCCTTAGCGAAAAATGCTCGTGCTGTTTTTTCTGGCTCTAACAGTCGACCAATCAGTTTGTTACCTGCTATAAGTAAACTTTTAGAAAAAATCGTATTTAACCAGATACAAGGTTATTTCACTATGAATGAATTGTTAAGCAAATACCAGCATGCTTATAGAGAAGGACATTCAACTTGTACAGCTCTTGTACAAATGACAGATGACTGGTTAAAGTATATTGATCACCAAAATATTGTCGGAGCAGTATTATTAGATTTTAGTGCTGCCTTTGACATAATCGACCATAGTTTGTTACTAGGGAAACTCAAATGTTATGGTTTTACACCATCTGCATTAGCATGGGTAGAGAGCTACTTGACAGATAGAACACAGAAGGTGTATTTCAATGGAAGCTTCTCTGAGGTGAGGTCTGTAGCATGTGGGATTCCACAAGGGTCTTCATTAGGACCATTGCTTTTTTCTATCTTTACGAATGATCTCTCACTGGTCTGTAAAAGAGCTTCTGTGTCTATGTATGCGGATGATGTAACACTTTATATGCCTGCACCAGCTTTAGAAAACATTACTGAAGCTCTCAATAATGAGTTGCAGATGGTATTTAATTGGGTCACTGATAATAAACTTGTCTTAAATATAGCCAAGACTAAAAGTATTTTATTTGGAACTAAATGTTCATTAAAAACAAGGCCAATGTTGGATTTAGTACTAAATAATGTTGCTGTCGAGCAGGTAAATGAAACAAAGCTTCTTGGGGTAACCTTAGACTGTACTTTGTCGTGGTCAAGACATATAGAAGAAGTGGTGAAAAAGATGGGGAGAAATATATCTGTAGTTAAAAGGTGTTATTCGTTTTTAACTCCATATTTAACTAAACATGTTTTGCAGACCCTAGTGTTATCACACTTAGATTATTGCTCTGTGGTTTGGTCAGGAACTACAAAGAAGAATTTAGGGAAACTACAGAGGGTTCAGAATAGAGCTGCTCGTTTAGCCCTTTGCTGTACAATAAGGGCTAATGTTAACAAAATGCATGGCAAACTCTTCTGGTTACCGGTTGATAGGAGGTTAAAGGCATCCCTTCTTGGCTTTATAAACAAAATTAATGTATGGAAAACTCCTGACTGTCTGTATAGGCAACTTACTCTGAGTTCTAATGTTCATACATATCTCACGAGGCATGCCGTCATTGGTAAATATATTATTCCAAAATCCAGAACAAACTCAAAACAACGTACAGTGCTGTATAGAGCTATGGTTGAATGGAACTCTCTTCCAGGTCATATTTTTAAAACTCAAAATAATATTGGTTTTAAAAAACAAGTTAAGGAATTTTTTATGTTAGCTTATAGTAGTGGATAAAGCATATTGTGTGTGTGTGTGTGTGTGTGTGTGTGTGTGTGTGTGTGTGTGTGTGTGTGTGTGTGTGTGTGTGTATATGTGTGTGTGTGTATATATGAGTGTGTGTACGTATTTATATATATATATATATGTCTATATATATGTATATTTGTATTCCACGAGAATTTGTTTTAGTGTATGATTGTGCATTGGTTGTGTACATTTTGTAATATGTTAATATTGTATTGATTGTGTAGTGCATTTTATTCGTGTTATGTATTTTTGTGTGGACCCCAGGAAGAGTAGCGGATGCATCTTGTTGCATCAGCTAATGGGGATCCTAATAAATAAATAAATAAATAAATAAATAAACAAGGGGGTAACATGTGCCACTTTAATTTACAGCCCGCAGATGTTGTACTTACTCTGTAACTACGTGAAACATTACTCTGTAACTACGTGAAACAAGGGGGTAACATGTGCCACTTTAATTTACAGCCCGCAGATGTTGTACTTACTCTGTAACTACGTGAAACAAGGGGGTAACATGTGCCACTTTAATTTATAGGTACGTGAAACAAGGGGGTAACAAGTTTGACTTGCACAGTAACAACACTAAACAATGGTATATTTACACCGTAACTAACTACAGAAAATAGTTCTAATTTAGCTTGATGACCAAACAAAATCCTCTAGCCTACTCTTTTTCTTTCTTAAGGTAAGTAGCCTATGTTGAAAATTCTAAATAAAACCATTACAACAACTCAATAACTCATTCCCCTGAATTTCAAGTTTTGTAGTTCAGTAATCTCCATCATGCATGATGATAGAATATGTGTCCCATGGTTAAAAAAATACCCAGACCTATAGATATATTTTAATACCTATGTATTATTCCAAAAAGGTATGTGGTGTATGATTATGATTAAATGATGTATAGCACATTTACTATGAACTGCTGAACACCCAGCACACTTTACAACCATGTCAGAGGTATCTCCTGAATCACCACAGTTTGCAGAATCCACTTGGATGATGTGACGGCAGCCACGGTACAACGACGCCAGTGCGATCACCACACACCAGCTCGCCTATATGTGGAGAGGAGTGTGATCGAGCCAATTCAGTGAATGTGTGTGTCCTCGCTAAATTGCTCTCAACATAAGATTGTTGTTTTGCATGTAGCTAGGCCATATCACATAATATTTGAATAGTTTGCTCGAAGTTATCAATTACTTATTGTAATTATAAATTATTTGTAATTTTCCACGTTTTTTAGCATAGTAGGTCATACATACCATTTAGTATTAAAATAGTTAGCCCTTAGTTATAAAATACTTACTGCATATGTCGCGTCTCCTTTTTTTTCCTACCACCCCGAGGAGCAAACCACACCCACCAATAAAGTTCAGAGGCTTATCAACTGAGTATAAAACAAGGAATTTATTAAAGTCTCAATAGTTAAAATGTCTCTTGAAGCAGGGCATCCGTCTTCTGTTACGGTCCGGAGTTCCCTATACGCTCCCCCCCACTTAAAGGGTGCTGCCACCCAGCTGAGTTAGCTCTTCCCCCAGCGAATAACTGACAGTACGGTGTCACCAGCCTGTTCCCTAGCTCTCAGCTGGCCGCTCAGTCTGTCACGGCCCCGTCAACGAAGCCTGGGGGAAATCCACAGCAAACGTAGAATACTCTTTGAAACAGGAAAACACCGCAACACACCAAGGTTCAAGTGAGGTCTCACCACAATCTTCACACCAAGAATCAGCAGGCGATCGTCTCAGGACAGCGGCAGACAGGCGGCGCCGGCGGCACTGGGATGGCTATTTCATTATGTACCTGCCAGGGAGGAGACGAACTTTTACAATTATAGGCCTGGAGCGGGAGGCTGGGATCCTTAAGCTGCAATGCAGACTGATGGTATTGAGGCAGAGTGCAGGATAGTACAGTAAGGCGGATAAGTTGTTAGCTAAAGCACTAGCAAGACATCAGTATGCACATCCAGTAGGGAAGTCGATAGAATAGTACAGTGAGGCTGGTAAACCGTTAGCTTCAACACTAGCAAGACAACAGTATGCACATCCAGTATGGAAGTCAATAGAATAGCACAGTGAGGCTGATACGTCGTTGGCTACAGCACTAGCAAGACAACAGTAGGCACATCCAGTATGGAAGTCAATAGAATAGCACAGTGGGGCTGGTAAGTCTTTGGCTACAGCACTAGCAAGACAGCAGTATGCACATCCAGTATGGAAGTCAATATAATAGCACAGTGAGGCTGGTAAGTCGTTGGCAACAACACCAGCAAGACAGCAGTATGCAGTATGGACGTCGATAGAATAGCACAATGAGGCTGGTAAGTCGTTGGCTATAGCGCTAGCAAGACAGCAGTTTGCAGTATGGACGTCGATAGAATAGCACAATGAGGCTGGTAAGTCGTTGGCTACAGCACTAGCAAGACAGCAGTATGCACATCCAGTATGGAAGTCAATGGAATAGCACAGTGAGGCTGATACGTCGTTGGCTACAGCACTAGCAAGACAACAGTATGCACATCCAGTATGGAAGTCAATAGAATAGCACAGTGAGGCTGGTAAGTCTTTGGCTACAGCACTAGCAAGACAGCAGTATGCACATCCAGTATGGAAGTCGATATAATAGCACAGTGAGGCTGGTAAGTCGTTGGCAACAACACTAGCAAGACAGCAGTATGCACATCCAGTATGGAAGTCAATGGAATAGCACAGTGAGGCTGATACGTCGTTGGCTACAGCACCAGCAAGACAACAGTATGCACATCCAGTATGGAAGTCAATAGAATAGCACAGTGAGGCTGGTAAGTCTTTGGCTACAGCACTAGCAAGACAGCAGTATGCACATCCAGTACGGAAGTCAATAGAATAGCTCAGTGAGGCTGGTAAGTCGTTGGCTACAGCACTAGCAAGACAGCAGTATGCACGTCCAGTATGGAAGTCAATATAATTGCACAGTGAGGCTGGTAAGTCGTTGGCAACAACACTAGCAAGACAGCAGTATGCAGTATGGACGTCGATAGAATAGCACAATGAGGCTGGTAAGTCGTTGGCTACAGCACTAGCAAGACAGCAGTATGCACATCCAGTATGGAAGTCAATGGAATAGCACAGTGAGGCTGATACATCGTTGGCTACAGCACTAGCAAGACAACAGTATGCACATCCAGTATGGAAGTCAATAGAATAGCACAGTGAGGCTGATACGTCGTTGGCCACAGCACTAGCAAGACAACAGTATGCACATCCAGTATGGAAGTCAATAGAATAGCACAGTGAGGCTGGTAAGTCTTTGGCTACAGCACTAGCAAGACAGCAGTATGCACATCCAGTATGGAAGTCATTAGAATAACACAGTGAGGCTGGTAAGTCGTTGGCTACAGCACTAGTGATCAGTCCAAACTAGACATACTCATGAACTAAACTTTGTTCACAATAACGAGGCGGGGGAGACGGAGGACAGGCACGCATATGTAACCCAGGTTACTAAAGATGTTTTATTTTTTGAAATAGAAAAGAAAGAAACTGACACTTATGTGAATAAACAGTTATTTTATTAAATATCTAGACTGTAAAGAAAAGAGAAAACAAGAATACATAAATTAGAGAAGAGTGATTTGATTAAATGAGACAATGATTGGTCCTAATAGACGAATCAGAGTTGGCCGCCTTAGTGGGTGGAGTCATCGGAGTCGAGAGATGATGCAATGATCATTTTTTCCGAGAGAAGCACCGAGAAAGAAGCACTGAGCGCGATCTGAGAAGAGAAAGAATTAGACTGAGCGAGCTAGTAGTTTGTTTAGAGAGATTTAGAGATATAGAACATAAAGATTTTGAGAAATAGAAACAGAACTTGATGCTGTGATTGATTGATTTTGAGTAAAAGTGAAACTAGCTTTTGTACGTGCATTGAAGTACGGGCCTAAAGCTGAGAGAGCTGCCGCGAACTTTTTCTAATTGATATTAGAGTACTCTTGGTAAGTGAAGTTTTCGTTTTATTGTTATTACCAAGGTTCTTATGTATAAATATCCGATAAAATGTGTTCAAATGCCAAATATGTGTGTTATATTTAGCTAAATTTATGTAAGAGTCAACCTTCTGTAAAAAAAGGGAAAAATAATAGAAGATTTCTTCATAAATGTGTTAAATAAGTGATATTATAAAGGGAGAAGTTATTTTTGATGATTTGTGAAATGTAAATTTGTAGTTTTCGTCGAATAACTGAGTTTGAGCTAACGGATGAGTGTGACGCACGTGAAAATTGAGCAGATGTGGCCTAGCGCGTCATTTGAAATCCTGTTTTTTTAATATAAATGAGAAGTTAATGTGTTAACATTATATGAAAAGTGAAGTTTGAAATGTTAATAGTTGAATATATTGATATTAAGTGTGGTAATATGTGTATTTTTGAGAAAAGTGCCTAATTGTACTTTTGGCCTTGTTTTTTCAAGGTTGGGTTTTTTTTCCTTCCCCCCTTGGGATTTCCATTTTTTTTTTATATCCTTTCTGGATTTTCTTTTGGTTTTGTCTGATATTTTCTATTTGCTGAGTTTGGATGCTGAACGAGAATCAAGGAAGCTGCACGTGAGATGTCCCTGCTTCACAGCGAAAGTTCGAGAGTTGGTGCAAGCAGGAACTGGCGAGCCATGCCCAAATAAGGATCGAACTGCGAATCGAACTGTGAATATTGTGGTAGGATTGAGTACAGGTTTTCTCTTCCTGTTGCTATTGAACTGTGAGTTAACTTGAGTTGCGGAAGAAGGATCTCGTGAAGGAACATTGAACTGGAGCTGAGAACTGAGATAAAATCTCATATCACATTGAGATTTCTGTGAACACTGAGATAATTGGACGGTGATTTATTTTCTTTATTGTTATTTTGTTTCAATTCTATTGTGATTTATTTCTTTTGATTTGTCTATTAAGTGTTCATAATTTCTATTTTTGGGTAATAAGAGTGAACTGAAAGGTAATTTGAAAGGTTGAAATTGAAAAGTTACATTTAAATCAGACCAGAGGAGAAAAGTATTCTTAATATAAATAAGTCAAATTAGGAATAATTCAAATAACTAAAGAAACCTTATATCTTACTTATACCAAAATAAAAGCTAATTAGGTGAAATTAGATTTAAAACTAAATAGAAAGTATAAATTATAGTAGATAAAAAGAAAGAATAAAAGGTTACAATTAGGATTCAAATAAGAGTTTATTTATTTCTGGTTTATTTTCTTTTATGTGATGTGGTAATAATTTAATTTTATTGTCTTTTTGAACATTTTCTTTTTTTTTGTCTTAATTGCTTGTTATTCCTTTTAAATATATCGTACCTGTTTTTCTAACTCAAACAGTGTGTCCCTGTGCTTCTTTGCTCCTAACACAGTCTCTTGAGCGAATTCTGGTCTTCTGATCGCTGGTCCATAGATTGAAGCAGTGTCTTCTTTCACTCCCCTCTGTGTCTTTTACTGAGGAGAGTGAGGGTAACACACTTGCCACGACACGGGTTACAGAAAGTTGGCGAGCCAGCCAGGAGACTGTTGCTTAGCAACAAGGATAGTAGTAGGAAACGAGCTAATTAGTAACCGAAATTTTCTCAGAGTGTTGATCTTACATTGTGACGATGGAAATCATTGAGAGAGAGAGTGTGGACGTAGCAAATGCGCTTCTTGTCAAAGGTCTCACGTTGACCGAAACGGATGATGAGCTGAGTATTTTCTTGCAAAGGTATGGCTCGGTTAAACGTAATTTGATAATTGACGATCAAACGTCTGAGTTCCATCAGCATGCCATTGTAGAATATGCTCACAGCTCTGCAATGCTGGACTTAGCACCAATGTTACCCATAACTTTGGGAAGTCTTTCGAATCCAAGCGTCATGTTCCAAGTACGAGCTTTGGCTAGTGTCCGTAACCAGACGACCAGTGAGAAACCTCTTTCAAATGTGTTTCAGGAGGAGTTGAATGAACTCCAGGAAGTTCACTCTACCAACTGTACTCCAGAGAGAGTGCGAAATGTGAGCTGTGATGATTCTAGGAAAGCAGAAACAGTAGAAATGCGAGATTTAGAATTCAAAAACCCAATCAAGAGACAGACGGGCCCTATGGCCTTTCCAGAAACCACCGTTGATGGTGTTACAGTGACTACTCGTTCTGGTTTCCCCATGTACATTGTAGACCCACCAGGTGTTCAGAAGATGGTTGTAGAGCACATAGTGAAGTCGGCTGATGCTACGATGTTACAGCAAACGTCAGTCCGTCTTAGGAATTTCTCAGGGAGGTGCCCGCGTCCTCCAAATGAACCTGACTTTGACACTTGGCGAGTAAGTGTAGAACTCCTGCTAAGTGATCCGGCTATTTCCGATTTGCAAAGAGTACGTAGGATCCTAGATAGCTTGTTGTCCCCTGCCGCAGACGTAGTGAAGCATGTACGACCTCCCGCTTTGCCTGCGGTGTACCTTGAGTTGCTAGAATCAGTGTATGGTTCTGTAGAGGATGGTGACGAACTGTTGGCCAAGTTTATGGGCACCTTGCAGAACCAAGGTGAAAAGTCATCAGATTTCTTACACCGTTTGCAAGTTCTTCTGAGTTCAACGATTAAGAGGGGAGGCATCGCGGAGAAAGATCATGACCGTTGTCTTTTGAAGCGTAAGGACTGGGCTAAAAGGGTGAATCTGAATAACTAAATACAGCCTGCTAAAGACCCAAAAAGACTGAATGTAACACACACACACACACACACACACACACACACACACACGAGCCCTTCCCTCCCCCAACACACGAGTGAAGCTCCTGTTACAAACTTTATAACCCATCGGAATGTCGCAGAATGTCTCTGAACAAAGAGACGGACATTTCTGTTGGGTAAAGACATAAAAACCATTGAATATATTTTGTTAAATGTATATGTGTTTTTCCCCATGTCACAGTGAAATATCTTTGTTTGGCCACGGCATAAATAGACATTAGAAATACCTTCTTTATGCATATTAAATACCTCTGTATTTTTCCTTTGACTTTCATTTGATGTGTTTGACACCTCTAAAATGCTCATGGAACGGGCTATCTGAATATGCAAAGAGATATAAAGTAAAGTGTATTTTTAATAGGTTTTACCGCCATTGAAGATTCAAACTGTTAAACTATACACCCTCCTTGAACACACCCCTCTACCACGAGGGGCACGTTCTTCCAAACAAAGAACAATAAACCAAGGGTTCCCGCGTGCAACATCCATTCCCCGATTGGCCCAGTGAAAAGGAAGGGGATGGATTTCTCCGAGGTGATAAATGTAGGAGCGCGGCTCCGCCCAATTCTCTCTGGCAGTCTGACCTTCTCAGAGAAACATGTGATGCTAGCGATCTCCTCATGGAGATCTGATCCCACCATGGATCTTTTCTTTTGTTCGTCTAAAGTTCGTTTCTTCTTTAACTTACTCCCGAGTTCGTCTCCCAGGAAAGGAAATGGACTTTGTCGAACTATTTCCTCGGGTAACGTCACCTCAAAGACTTTAAGCCTTTCAAACACTCGCGCCGAATGCCAACGAACGCCACGTGATCCCCCATGGAACAAAGGGGTCACGCGCAAGCGGCCAACCATGCACGCGCCGGGACGGGCCGTGCAAAAACGCTGCGGCCGCGCTCCACACGACGCGCGCAAGCAGGACAGGACCTTCGTTCAACATGCGGGCCGACCGGACCGCGCAAGGAGCCCGCGACACACACAGACTTCATATGCTTTGCAAGTATCATTCCCGTTACAGCTTCTAAGTGTCACGTGTTTAGTTCTGTTTCTGTATTTGGGTTCATGTTTAGTAGTCATGTGTTTAGTCTTGTGGTTTTGTAATGTTCTTGGTTAATTGTTCCCTGCGTGTTAATACTCTTCCCAGGTGTTTCCCATTGACCACACCCTCTCGTTATCATGTTAGCTTATTTAAGCCTGTGTGTCTTGTGTAGTCTTTGTGAGTGCTTTAATGTTTGTGAGCTGGTTGTTTCTGTCCTGACCTTGTTTCTTGTTCCTGAGTTCACGTTTCTGTAGTTAGAGTTTGTATGTTTAATAAATACTGCAAATGGATCCTACTCTCTTGTTCACTTCAACCGGCTGTGACAGAAGCACTCACCAGACAAAGGATCCAGCAGTTTTTTGCTCCCGCCAGGAGAATCGACCGATGGATGAGTATGTGCGGGAGTTTTGTGAATTTTGCCAGGAGGTGGATATTGAGGACGCTGCTTTGAAGGACATGTTTGGTCGGGGAATCGACAAGTTCCTTTATTCACTTATGCCGTTTGATACCCCGCAATACACACTGGCACAGTATGTTGGCTTTGCCCTTTTCATAACCAACTCACCATTCAATGTGGGTTCGGTTCAAGGGGAGCCCCACAAGCTCACTTTATTCCCGAAAGCGGTGATCGCGGCGGAGGAAGCTATCCCGGTGATCGCAGCGGAGGAAGCTGTTCCCGAGATCGCGGCGGAGGAAGCTGTCCCAGTGATCGCGGCGAAGGAAGCTGTCCCGGTGATCGCGGCGGAGGAAGCTGTCCCGGTGATCGTGGCGGAGGAAGCTGTCCCGGTGATCGCGGCGGAGGAAGCTGTCCCGGTGATCGTGGCGGAGGAAGCTGTCCCCGTGATCGCGGCGAAGGAAGCTGTCCCGGTGATCGCGGCGAAGGAAGCTGTCCCGGTGATCGCGGCGAAGGAAGCTGTCCCGGTGATCGTGGCGGAGGAAGCTGTCCCGGTGATCGCGGCGAAGGAAGCTGTCCCGGTGATCGCGGCGAAGGAAGCTGTCCCGGTGATCGCGGCGGAGGAAGCTGTCCCGGTGATCGTGGCGGAGGAAGCTGTCCCGGTGATCGCGGCGGAGGAAGCTGTCCCGGTGATCGCGGCGGAGGAAGCTGTCCCGGTGATCGCGGCGGAGGAAGCTGTCCCGGTAATCGCGGCGGAGGAAGCTGTCCTGGTGATCGCGGCGGAGGAAGCTGTTCCGGTGATCGCGGCGGAGGAAGCTGTCCCGGTGATCGCGGCGGAGGAAGCTGTCCCGGTGATCGTGGCGGAGGAAGCTGTCCCAGTGATCGCGGCGGAGGAAGCTGTCCCGGTGATCGCGGCGGAGGAAGTTGTCCCGGTGATTGCGGCGGAGGGAGCTGTCTCGGTGATCGCGGCAGAGAAAGCTGTTCTTGAGATCACGGCGGAGGAAGCTGTACCTGTGAGCGCGGAGGAGGAGGCCGTCCCTGGATTCGTTGCGGAGAGCGAGGCCGAGTCTGTTCTCGTGCACGCCGTGGAGGTCGCTCGAGGGTTTGTTCCCGAGCACGCCGTAGAGGTCGCTCGAGGGTTTGTTCCCGAGCACGCCGTAGAGGTCGCTCGAGAGTCAGTCTTGGAGCACGTCATGGAGGTCACTCTCAGACTTGACCCGGAACAGGTGGTAGAGGGCGCCACTGAGTTTGTTCCTGAACTGCCTGCCCCACCCTGGTTGCAGGCACAGTTTATTTCATTGTCTTGTCCCTCCCACCTCCCTCTTGGACTCCCTCTGTGTCACCACCACCCGGGACTTATGTTTGTGGAGCGTCTGGTATCCGCTCCATAGAGGGGGGATTCTGTCACGTGTTTAGTTCTGTGTTTCTGTATTTGGGTTCATGTTTAGTAGTCATGTGTTTAGTCTTGTGGTTTTGTAATGTTCTTGGTTAATTGTTCCCTGCGTGTTAATACTCTTCCCAGGTGTTTCCCATTGACCACACCCTCTCGTTATCATGTTAGCTTATTTAAGCCTGTGTGTCTTGTGTAGTCTTTGTGAGTGCTTTAATGTTTGTGAGCTGGTTGTTTCTGTCCTGACCTTGTTTCTTGTTCCTGAGTTCACGTTTCTGTAGTTAGAGTTTGTATGTTTAATAAATACTGCAAATGGATCCTACTCTCTTGTTCACTTCAACCGGCTGTGACACTAAGAAGCCTTACAATGGTGTTTTCGTGTTGTTTCAGAAAGGTTGATGTCGAGGTGAAATTGTACCAGCTCTGTCTCTCTCCCTCGCTCTCTCACCAACTCTCTCACCAACACTCTCACCAACTCTCTCACCAACTTTCTCCCTTTCTCTCTCTCTCTCCAACTCATGTTTACATGGGTACCAATTGTCTAAACGCCCCGCGTCGTCTTAGTTTGTGTTTAATGTTTGTAAATACATGTATCATTGTAGTAAATGCTTAAGTAGTTCAGCTTCATTAAATACATTATATCCTTTTGATTGACTCATTGCCTGTTGCTCATAACCCAAGTCACTGATATGCTTCGATAACGTTACGAGCTCTTTACAGAAATACCTCAGACGGGTATGTGTAAACTTTATAGAGCAAGAAAACTAATTCTTGTGGCCACAGAATTTGTTTTCACAACTCTATAAATTAATTGAGCTAATTAATTTTACCTGTCTTGTAAAACGTGGTCTGTATAATTAGTTACAATTCATTTGTGATTAATTGTGGGGATACACATGTATGCACGCAGGTAAAATGACAAAGCCTCCCTTAATGGGAGATTTATTAACATGTAAGACTGGGCTGATCCAAATCTGTATGAATAATTATTAGTTATTAATTATTAATTATGACATGCAAATTCCCCATGGATCAGACCCAAGCAGAGTCTTTACAAAGCAATTTGTGAGGGGATGTTGGGACAATGGTCTCATTGACAGCCTTCAGTTAGGGAAAAGCGGAGCCCAGCCACTCACTTTCGCTGAGTTGGTTGTGTTAATTCGAACAGAAGAGAGTAAACGTACTTCCAAAGAAGAAAGAATGAAAAAGCACCTTGGGTTGCCAAAAACTCCTGTTGTTTACCCGAAACCTCGAGCTGCCACCCAGCAAGTGGCAGTGTATTCTCATGAAGCACCAAATGCTAGTAGTTCTGAAACAGATTCTCTAAGAAAGCAACTTGCAGAAGCTCAGGCCCAACTTGTTACTTTAGGTGGAAATTCAGATCAGAAACGCCAGAGCGGATGTTCTGAGAAAACAGAATTTGATGCTTTGAGAAAAGTAGTGGAAGAGTTGCGTGCTCAGATAGCCGCTATGCGAGTTTCCATGACTCAAGAAGCAAAACGTGAAGATTCAGATAGCTTAGAAGTCGCTAACCTACGACGACAGGTAGCTGAACTGCAAGCTCAGAATGTTGCTCAGAGAAATTTTAGAGATCACTCCCATGTGACTGCTAGTCCTCGAGTTTTTCCGCCTCAGAGTTTAATAGAGACAGATACTGGTCGAGATGTTAGAAGGGCCCAACCAATGACCAATCGGCCTCGTCCCGGATATTGCTTCCGATGCGGAGAGAATGGTCATTTGGCTGTTGCCTGTGATAATCCAGCAAACCCCTTGAGAGTTGAAGAAAAGCGTCGTAAGTTGAGAGAGCAGCAGGCCCAGTGGGACTCTCTGCAAGGGAATTCTTCCTTGTCTTTAAACCAAGGGACGTCTCTGTAGCGGGGCATACAGAGACGAGGTGTAATTTGAACCGCCCTAAGTGTTATAGACAAGCGGCTGTCACGAGTAACCAGAATAGATCACCATTAAAGAACCTGCCAGAGGGGTTAGTAGGAGTAAAGTGCACAGCCCAAAATGTTATTGGGGGTAAAGAAGTTAGTTGTCTCCTAGACACAGGATCTCAGGTTACTACCATTCCTCAGTCGTTTTACAAGTCGCATCTGTCTGATCATTCGTTGAAGTCATTGGGAAACCTACTAGAGGTAGAAGGGGCCAATGGACAAGCAGTTCCATATCTAGGGTACATAGAGTTGGTCTTGAAGTTTCCGAAAGAGTTTGTGGGTGCAGAAGTTGAAATCCCTACCTTAGCTTTGGTAGTTCCGGATCTCAAGAGTCTGTCGCAAGTTCTAGTAGGTACCAACTCATTGGATGTGCTTTATGGTCACTGTATCAACGAGAAACAGAACAATCCTTGTTCAGACTTTCACGGGTATCAAGCAGTGCTTAGAGTTCTTGAAGCGAGATGGAGACAAGCTGGCAGTGAACCGTTAGGACATGTGAAGTTGATGGGAAGTATACCCGAGGTTGTGCCTGCCGGGAACACAGTAGTCTTGAATGGTTATGTTCAGCTTCGGGAACCTTGCTTAGAGAAATTGATAGCTCTTGAACCGCCTTCAACCCCAGCGTTCAGCGGTCTTTCGGTGGCGAGTTGTGTACACACTTTGCCATCCAGACGATCCTCCCAGCTGTCAGTTCTGCTTAAGAATGACACTCGGACTGATATAACGATTCCTCCTAAAGCTATACTTGCAGAGATCCACGCTGTAGAGAAAGTGATAGAGAGCACCAAGAGTTATTGCGGAGTAGAGTCATCAGCACCTACCTCTGCCAACCTTACCTTTGACTTTGGAGATTCTCATTTGCCTTCACATTGGAAAGAGCAAATTTCGAACCGGCTAAATTCCATGCCTGAAGTTTTCTCTTTGCATGATCTTGACTTCGGTTGTACAAGTCAAGTGAAGCACCAGATTAGATTGACAGATGAGACACCCTTTAAGCATAGGGCGCGTCCAATTCACCCTCAAGACATCGATGCCGTTCGAAAGCATCTTCAGGAATTGATTTCTGCCGGAGTCATTCGCGAGTCCGAGTCTTCCTTTTCTTCGCCCATAGTGGTGGTCCGGAAGAAAGATGGTTCGGTTCGGCTCTGCATCGACTTTCGGAAGTTGAACTCTCAAACGATTAAGGATGCTTACGCGCTACCTAATCTAGAGGAGGTCTTTTCTGTGCTTACTGGTTCCAAATGGTTCTCGGTACTTGATCTGAAGTCTGGATTCTACCAGATCGAAATGGATGAAGCTGATAAGTGTAAGACTGCTTTCGTATGTCCCCTAGGCTTCTGGGAATTCAATAGGATGCCTCAAGGAATCACAAATGCGCCTAGTACATTCCAGAGGTTAATGGAGCGGTGTATGGGTGATCTCCATAGGAAGCAGGTCTTAGTTTTCATTGATGACTTGATTGTCTTTTCAAAGACTTTAGAAGAACATGAGTCGCGGTTGGTACAGGTCCTAAACCGGCTTAAGGAGTACGGGTTAAAGCTAGCGCCTGAAAAATGCCGTTTCTTTCAGACATCAGTCAAGTATTTGGGGCATGTTGTTTCAAAGGACGGAGTAAAGACCGACCCAGTTAAGGTCGAAGCTTTAAAGACTTGGCCGAGACCTACCAACTTGAAAGAGTTAAGAGCTTTCTTAGGCTTCGCGGGGTACTATAGGAGGTTCGTGAGTGACTACTCGAAAATAGTCAAACCTCTCACGGGACTCACTGAGGGGTACCCTCCACTTCGCAGGCACTTTGCGGCCCGCAGTGGGAAACGAGAGGGGGGCGAGTATTTTAACACGAAAGAGCAGTTTGGTGATCGATGGACTGATGCATGTCAGAATGCGTTTGATGATGTTATTTCAAAGTTGACCTCTGCTCCTGTCCTGGGCTTTGCTGACCCCAGACTTCCGTATACGCTTCACACTGATGCTAGTACTACGGGGCTGGGTGCGGCATTGTACCAGGAGCAGGACGGGCAGATGCGAGTGATAGCGTTCGCCAGTAGGGGATTGACAAAAAGTGAGGCGAAATATCCGGCCCATAAGTTGGAATTTCTTGCATTGAAGTGGGCTGTCACAGCTAAGTTTAGTGATTATTTGTATGGTACAGACTTCACTGTTGTAACAGACAGTAATCCTTTGACGTACGTTTTAACATCTGCGAAACTTGATGCTACCAGCTACCGTTGGCTGTCTAGTTTGTCGACCTACACTTTCAAGCTCCAATATAGGGCTGGGAGCCAGAATCAGGATGCGGACGGTCTTTCCCGGCGTCCACATGGTGAGCCTTTAGATGATTTGGTCTCTCAGAAAGAACGAGAAAGAATTGAGAAGTTTACACTTCATCACCTTGCAGATCCTGAAAACAAGTCTGATGTTCTCATGGCTGATGTAGTGAAAGCTATATGTGAAAGGCATCAGGTGATTAGTTCACCTGAAAGTCTCAGTTTGACACACCCTTCTATTACATTAGTTGAGTCTCTCGCTCATTGTGTTAATGCTTTGCCGAAGGAGTTGCAACATGAGACTGAGCATGGGTTGCCTGTTCTTCCCAATCTCTCGGAGGCAGCATTGGCAGAATGGCAAGAGAAGGATCCAGAGCTCAAGGTGATAGTTGAGTGGATGAGAAATGGAACTAAGCCAGGTACCCTGAGGGGTCAGCCATCTGATTTAGCATTGTGGTTGAGAGAATGGAGTCGATTTGAGTTGAAGAACGGAGTGTTGTATAGGAAGAAGCAAGAGAACGGAGTCTCTCACTATCAGTGTTGCCAGTTGGACTAAGAGACATGGTGTTGCGTAGTCTTCACGATGATATGGGGCACTTAGGTATTGAGAGGACTTTAGACTTAGTGAGGTCCAGATTCTTTTGGCCAAGAATGTCCCAAGCCGTGGAGAAGAAGATCAAGACTTGTGAACGTTGCGTGCGTAGAAAAAGACCTCCAGACAGAGCCGCTCCCCTGGTTAACATTCAAACCAGTAGACCCTTGGAATTGGTCTGTATGGACTTCTTGTCATTAGAGCCAGACCGCAGTAATACCAGTAACATATTGGTTATTACGGATCATTTCACGAAATACGCCGTAGCAGTACCGACCCAGAATCAAACGGCTCGTACAGTTGCGAAGTGTCTGTGGGAAAATTTCCTGGTACATTATGGGTTTCCCGAAAAGCTACATAGTGACCAAGGACCTGATTTTGAATCCCGTACAATAAAAGAGTTGTGTCATGTAGCGGGTATTCACAAGATTCGTACTACGCCTTATCACCCCAGGGGTAACCCGGTAGAGCGTTTTAACCGGACGCTTCTCCAAATGTTGGGAACGCTAGAGAATGAGAAGAAGTCTAGGTGGAAGGAGTTTGTAAAGCCCTTGGTACATGCATACAATTGTACGCGTAATGATACAACAGGGTATGCTCCTTACGAGCTTATGTTTGGACGTCTTCCTCGTTTGCCTGTAGATTTAGCTTTTGGATTGCCAGCAGAATCTCCAGCTAAATCTCACTCTCAGTGCGTTAAAGATTTGAAAGAACGGTTGCGAGAGAGCTATGAAATAGCTAAGAAGAATTCTGCTAAGATAGCAAAGCGCAACAAGGGAAGGTTTGATAAACGTGTGGTTGATTCAACCTTGGAAGAGGGTGACAGAGTTCTTGTGCGCAATGTTAGGTTGCGAGGAAAGCACAAGCTCGCAGACAAGTGGGAGCAAGGAGTTCAAGAAGTGGTTAGGAGAGCGGGAGATTTACCGGTGTACACTGTCCGACCAGTTGGGCAGAGTGGTCCCCTCAGGACATTACATCGTGACTTGTTGTTACCTTGTGGATTTTTGCAGCCGAGTCAACATGAGAAACAGCCTAAGCAAAGGGGTCGCAGGCCCAGAACTAGAGCCTGTGCAGATGATAATGATTCACAAGAGCCAGAATCTGAGTGTGAATATGAGTCTGACACTGATCGATTCATTAATCCTGCATTTAGGGATACAATTGATTTTGAAACCCGAGTTTTGGTGAGCCCCGAGCACTTGCCTTGTCGAAATCCTTGTAACGTCCCTGTTGACTTAACTGTGGATGAACCTGTGAGAGAGAACTTACCTGAATCTGGAGAAGCAGAAGCTCCTTCTGTTGAGATAGAACCTGTTCGTGTTGATTTAGAGATTCCAGTGAGAGAAGATCCAGAAATTGATCCCTGTTCTGAGTTTCCTTCCCAGGGAGCTGAAACAGAAATTGGTTGTGAAGGTGAGAACAGAAATGAAGAGAGTCCAGTTTTGATTGAAGCTGGAGATGTTGAACTTGATCAAAGTGAACGAGAGAACGACACAGAGTTTGAAGAGGGAACTATTCCCAGACGTTCGCAGAGAGAGCGAAAACCTGCAAAAAGGCTTGAATATCCCCAGTTAGGGAACCCACCTACCGTAGTGATTCAATCTCTGTTGCAAGGTCTAAGTGTGGCATTCAGTACTGCCTTAGAGGAAGTAAATGCTTCTTCTGTTGATGTACCTGTGGTTTTGATTCAATCCCAAAAATGTGTAGATGCAGCGGGACGTGCATGTATTCAAGAGGGGAGGGTGTAACCCAGGTTACTAAAGATGTTTTATTTTTTGAAATAGAAAAGAAAGAAACTGACACTTATGTGAATAAACAGTTATTTTATTAAATATCTGTAAAGAAAAGAGAAAACAAGAATACATAAATTAGAGAAGAGTGATTTGATTAAATGAGACAATGATTGGTCCTAATAGACGAATCAGAGTTGGCCGCCTTAGTGGGTGGAGTCATCGGAGTCGAGAGATGATGCAATGATCATTTTTTCCGAGAGAAGCACCGAGAAAGAAGCACTGAGCGCGATCTGAGAAGAGAAAGAATTAGACTGAGCGAGCTAGTAGTTTGTTTAGAGAGATTTAGAGATATAGAACATAAAGATTTTGAGAAATAGAAACAGAACTTGATGCTGTGATTGATTGATTTTGAGTAAAAGTGAAACTAGCTTTTGTACGTGCATTGAAGTACGGGCCTAAAGCTGAGAGAGCTGCCGCGAACTTTTTCTAATTGATATTAGAGTACTCTTGGTAAGTGAAGTTTTCGTTTTATTGTTATTACCAAGGTTCTTATGTATAAATATCCGATAAAATGTGTTCAAATGCCAAATATGTGTGTTATATTTAGCTAAATTTATGTAAGAGTCAACCTTCTGTAAAAAAAGGGAAAAATAATAGAAGATTTCTTCATAAATGTGTTAAATAAGTGATATTATAAAGGGAGAAGTTATTTTTGATGATTTGTGAAATGTAAATTTGTAGTTTTCGTCGAATAACTGAGTTTGAGCTAACGGATGAGTGTGACGCACGTGAAAATTGAGCAGATGTGGCCTAGCGCGTCATTTGAAATCCTGTTTTTTTAATATAAATGAGAAGTTAATGTGTTAACATTATATGAAAAGTGAAGTTTGAAATGTTAATAGTTGAATATATTGATATTAAGTGTGGTACTATGTGTATTTTTGAGAAAAGTGCCTAATTGTACTTTTGGCCTTGTTTTTTCAAGGTTGGGTTTTTTTTCCTTCCCCCCTTGGGCTTTCCATTTCTTTTTATATCCTTTCTGGATTTTCTTTTGGTTTTGTCTGATATTTTCTATTTGCTGAGTTTGGATGCTGAACGAGAATCAAGGAAGCTGCACGTGAGATGTCCCTGCTTCACAGCGAAAGTTCGAGAGTTGGTGCAAGCAGGAACTGGCGAGCCATGCCCAAATAAGGATCGAACTGCGAATCGAACTGTGAATATTGTGGTAGGATTGAGTACAGGTTTTCTCTTCCTGTTGCTATTGAACTGTGAGTTAACTTGAGTTGCGGAAGAAGGATCTCGTGAAGGAACATTGAACTGGAGCTGAGAACTGAGATAAAATCTCATATCACATTGAGATTTCTGTGAACACTGAGATAATTGGACGGTGATTTATTTTCTTTATTGTTATTTTGTTTCAATTCTATTGTGATTTATTTCTTTTGATTTGTCTATTAAGTGTTCATAATTTCTATTTTTGGGTAATAAGAGTGAACTGAAAGGTAATTTGAAAGGTTGAAATTGAAAAGTTACATTTAAATCAGACCAGAGGAGAAAAGTATTCTTAATATAAATAAGTCAAATTAGGAATAATTCAAATAACTAAAGAAACCTTATATCTTACTTATACCAAAATAAAAGCTAATTAGGTGAAATTAGATTTAAAACTAAATAGAAAGTATAAATTATAGTAGATAAAAAGAAAGAATAAAAGGTTACAATTAGGATTCAAATAAGAGTTTATTTATTTCTGGTTTATTTTCTTTTATGTGATGTGGTAATAATTTAATTTTATTGTCTTTTTGAACATTTTCTTTTTTTTTGTCTTAATTGCTTGTTATTCCTTTTAAATATATCGTACCTGTTTTTCTAACTCAAACAGTGTGTCCCTGTGCTTCTTTGCTGCTAACACAGTCTCTTGAGCGAATTCTGGTCTTCTGATCGCTGGTCCATAGATTGAAGCAGTGTCTTCTTTCACTCCCCTCTGTGTCTTTTACTGAGGAGAGTGAGGGTAACACACTTGCCACGACACGGGTTACACATATACTGGCAGTATATCTCCAGCGTTATACAACTCAATCCAGCCACTTTATGTAGACATGTGTACTTAGCTTATCGTAGCCCAGCCGATCTCTCTCTTGCCTCGTCCGATTCGATATTCCACAACCCCAGGCAGTCCGGCCTCCACTCCACTCGTGCTCGTTGTCCTCTCTTTATTACAAACTCCACCGTTGCTTCTCCAGCGTGTCCAGCCAGCACTAACGTTACCTCCAGAGCTCGCCGCCAATCCGTCTCGCCCCGCACTCCGTTTTTTTTTTCACATTGAAGACTGTAAATCACATGCTTAAAAACACATTGCCGAGTCTTGTTAACCAATCGCTAAACCCCACACTTTCCTCCTGCACACCTGTCTCTAGTCAGTGATAAGGACATCACGTATTCCCGCCGGCTTTGTTTTGGTCCGTCCTTTAATGTCTCCTCCTTATGGGAAACAAACCTCGGGAATTCTAGTTCCGCCCCACAACATGTGGTCACCTGGTGACATCCTCCCCCACTTAAATGTCCTCGTCCCGAGGACCGTGTTTAGGTAGCCCAGCTACCATACCTCTCTGGAGGTCTACCTTGGTTGACTCGCCGGGCCCGCCTGGGTTCAGGCTCAAGGTCGGGGTTGTTCCCTCCTTCTGTCATGGTAACTGGAGCCCAAGCCCATGCCATCAGTGCTTCTGGTGCGGAGGCCGGCTGTCCTTGCGCCCTGAGGGTCGCTTCAGGGTAGTTGGGACATGGCCGTAACAAATTACGATGTAATACTCGGTCTTGTCCTGATCTCCCCTCAGGTCTCACTTTATAGACTGGCAGGTCTGGCCTAGAACGGCTCACCACCACATATGGTGTCTGCTCCCAGCGATCACTGAGCTTTCCTTTCCCTTGCCGACGGTTGTCCAAGACCAACACCCGCTCCCCAGGAAGCAAAGGTGCATCTCGGGCTGTCCGATCATACTGATGTTTGTTCCGCGCTGCTGCAGCCCCTAGATGTTCAGAAACTTTGTGATAAGCATACTCAAGTTTTTGATGATGTTGACTCACCCATTCCGTCAGGCTCTGGACTCCTTCAGTCCCGGCTGTGCCCAGGAGTAGATCAATGGGAAGGCGCACATGCCGTCCAAACATCAAGTAGGCGGGGGCGTAACTGGTGGAACTATGGACGCTGTTGTTATATGCCTGGATCAACGAGGGGAGGTACTCCACCCACCTACTCTGCTGGTCCACTTCCAAAGTCCCCAACAAGTTCAGTAAGGTCTGATTGAACCTTTCACACCCCCCATTCCCCTGGGGGTGGTATGGTGTGGTATGTGTCTTTCTGCACCCATAGACTTGACACAACTCTCGAATCACGGCCGACTCAAAATTTGGCCCCTGGTCGGAATGCAACACTTCAGGGCAACCAAATGACTGGATCACGTTGTTCCAGAGTGCTTTCGCAGTGGTCAGGGCAGTCTGGTCCACCGTAGGAATTGCCCACGCATACTTAGTAAAAAGGTCTGTTACGACCAAGATGTTCTGGTGTCTGTCCGTTGGTCGTCCCAGGGTCAGAAAGTCTGTAGCTAGAATGTGGAGAGGAGCTTTGGGCACCACTGGGACCAAGGGAGCCCTATCATTGGGTCTGGTCTTTCGGAGGGTACAGCGAACGCATCGCTGAATAAACTGATGCACCGAGGCCTCCATCCGTGGCCAATAGAACGAACGGCGAAGCAAGGACAGGGTCCGCTCCTGGCCCTGATGGCCCATCTGCGAATGGTAAGCCTCTAGCAAGGACTGAATCTGGGTCTGGGGAACTACAATCTGGGAGAGCATGGCGTTAGTCATATGTTCATGAACACTGCGGCATACCACTCCTTCTCGCAGGCTCAAGCGCGTCCACTGCCCCAATAGTTTCCTCACCATCTGGGTCTGAACTCTTCTCTCCGGTGCTGCCGGCAGAGCCCTCTTCTTGAGGTACTGACAGACGGTGGCCAAGTCCGGATCTTCTTTCTGACGGTCCTGCCAACGGCCCGGGTTCCAACCCCAAATGGTAGGGACAGGGCCTTCAACGGTTCCTGGGGCCTCCACAATCCCAACCAGCAACCCACCTTCCTCTGGAACTGTATATGCTGTAATACTGGAAGGGTCTTCGCCTACAGAAGGGAGCCTAGAGAGTACATCTGCATTAACATGTTGCCTAACAGGCCGATATTTGATGTCATAATCAAAGTTAGCCAGCTGGGCTACCCATCTCTGTTCCACCGCCCCCAGTTTAGCAGTGCGCAGATGAACCAGGGGATTATTGTCAGTCACTACAGTCACTTTTGCCCCCCACAGATAGTCCTTAAACTTCTCCGTTAGCGCCCACTTCAGGGCCAAAAGCTCAAGCTTAAAAGAGCTGTAATTCGAGTCATTGCGCTCAGCTGGGTGCAGGCTCCGACTAGCGTAGGCAACCACCCGCTCTGCCCCTCCTTGGTGTTGAGCCAGCACTGCCCCCAGTCCACGATTACTAGCATCAGTGTAGACGATAAAGGGTTTTGTGAAGTCTGCATATGCCAAGATGGGTGCCTGAAGTAGCTCCTGTTTGAGTCTCTGGAATCCCATAGTGCACTCGGGGCTCCACACTATGCGGGGCGACCCTCGACCCCTAGGCCGTCCAGTGCCTACTAGCAGTTCGTTAAGAGGTTTCGCAATTTTGGAGAAGTCTTTTATAAAGCGCCTGTAGTATCCCGCAAACCCCAAGAAGGACCGCACTTGTCGGACAGTGGTTGGCGGCTGCCACTCCTGCACAGCTGCAACCTTCTCTGGGTCGGGGGACACACCTTCAGAGCTCACACAGTGACCAAGGTATTTGACCTCTTTCCGGAAGAGTTGAGACTTCTCTGGCTGCAACTTCAGCCCATACTGTTCCATGGCACGGAATACCTCCTCTAAATGGGTCAGGTGGTTGGTGAAATCTGTAGAGAAGACGATAACATCATCCAAGTACACAAGGGTAGATTCGGCTATCTGGCCCCCCAAACATCGCTGCATGAGCCTCTGGAAGGTGGCCGGGGCATTACACAACCCAAAAGGCATTCTATCCCATTCAAAGAGACCAAAAGGGGTTGTAAATGCTGTCTTCTCCCGATTACCCTCCTCCACTTGCACTTGCCAGTAGCCGCTGGCGAGATCCAAGGTGGAATACCATGCTGCCTGGGTCAGGCTAGTAAGAGAGTCCTCTATTCTAGGGAGG
Source organism: Rhinichthys klamathensis goyatoka (assembly GCF_029890125.1). Classification (NCBI taxonomy): domain Eukaryota; kingdom Metazoa; phylum Chordata; class Actinopteri; order Cypriniformes; family Leuciscidae; genus Rhinichthys; species Rhinichthys klamathensis. The sequence continues at coordinate 10,158,193 of NW_026606717.1, forward strand.
GGGAAAGCATCCTTCCTAGTCACACTGTTTAGCTTTCTGTAATCTACACAGAATCTCCATGCCCCAGTCTTTTTCTGCACTAAGACAATGGGAGCCGACCAGGGACTACTGCTCTCACGGATAATGCCCCCCTCCAGCATACCCTGCAACAAGGTGCGAATCTCCTGATATAACGTAGGCGGTACCGGTCGGTAACGTTCACGGACAGGGGCTGCGTCGCCAGTGGGGATCTGATGTTTGACAACACTAGTACACCCGTAGTCCTCTTCATGAGCAGAGAAGATATGTTGCCACTGGGTCAAAAACTGCTGCAGCTTTACTTTCTGGTCCACCTCCAGAGCTTCCCCCTGCAAGGATTCACAGCACAGATGTTCAGGTACGTCAACCGCCCGCTCATCCACCCTTAGTCCGGTCTGTAGGACTCCAACCTCAACCACCCCGGGACTCACTAAGGTGCAGTGGATGTCTCTACCTTCCCTCACCTGTTCGGCCCCTACAGAGGTAACCTGGGCAAGTCCTTGATGTCGATGGATGGTCACCGGGTATGGCTGTACGTTCCGCACCCTCACTGGGACACGGCCCCGTTGTGTTATGGCCAGGGTGCGGGCTACCTCAACGTTTGGACTCCCACCATGCGGCTCCACGACCACCCAGCCGTCCATTCCATACGTCCGGGCTGGTAGTCTGGCCCAAATCAGGGCCTCACTGCAACCAGGGATGGTGATAGCGTAACGGCATGCTGCCCGAGCGGTGTCTACACGTTCGTTGTAGGCCTTGGCAGTCGAGATCCGACGACAGTCAGCTAAGACCGGTTCCCAGTCCTTATCTTCCAGAGTTCTTGTGTGGCGGGTCCCCGTGGGGCAGCTAGCTGGGAACAGGTTTCTCCAACATACTGTGAGAACATTCATACCTAACAAAGCTCGATGAGCTCCCAAACAGTGGTCTTTGACAATGACTATTCCTCTTTCAGGCACCTGGATGCCTCGTATCTGTAGGTCAGCAACTAAATAGCCCACATACGGTATGTCGAGCCCATTTACACCCCGTAAGGTCAGTCAAGGGATCTCACCCCCCTGTACCTGTGGTTGGTCGAACAGTTCCTTACAAAGGCTTTCAGAGAACAGGGTAACTTGTGATCCTGTATCAACCAAACACCGAACCGTTTGGTCGTTTACACGGATCTCAACTGTAGGGCACTGCCCAACTAAGGCACTCTTCGGATAAAACAAGGGATTATCTGATGACTCCCCGGCCACTCGCCCCACAGTGGCCGGGCGATCTAAAAATCCACTTGGGAGGCGCGTCGAGAGGTGCAATGGCGACTAATATGTCCAGCAAGTCCACAGCGATTACAAATGGGTTGGCCCTGTCCGTCCCACTGAAACCTGGAATTAGATGGTCGGCTCGGCTGCGGTCGACCCCTCCATGCTCCATCGGAGTGGGACCTCTCCCGAGGCAAGGGACCAGGGTGACGGGTATCCCGAAGTTCTGCCAGGAGGGTTCTTGACAGCTCGCTCATCTGCTCCTTTACGTCCTTCATAATTTCCTCCCGTAACTCTCTCTTCCACTCAGCCGTTGGAACTGGATTCAGGGCCGTGGAACTCACAGTCATGCAGTCAGCAACCGGCCCATCAGCTTCCAGCTGGTCCATCTCCAACGCCAAAGCCTCCTTCCGCACGGCTTCAAAAGTCAAAGTTGGGTCCCGCCGTAACTGTAGCTTCAGGGTCTGTCGAATTGGGCCGTCTCGCAACCCCATAATAAACTGATCACGTGCCAAGTGGTCGTCCTCTGCCAAACCGGAATCATCACGGCTCCTCAGCCGAGTAAACAGCTCCCTGACCTGTAGCGAAAAAGAACGGAGTGACTGTTTAGGTACCTGTCGGCAATTAAAGAACTGTGCCCTCAAGGCTGCCGCTGGTGTGTTATCGCCATACAACTCTTGAAGGAGGCCAAAAATCTTTCCAGCCGTGTTACGCTCACCTACAGCGACTGCTAGCACCTCTCTCTTCGCTTCTCCCTCTAGGGATCCCAGCGCGAATTGGACTTGTTGTTGTTCACTCAGTCCCTGTAGGCCCGCAAGGTACTTAGTCTGCGACATCCACTCCACAAACGTCAACTCTGAGCCCCGGCCCCCAAACCTAGGCGCCCACGGGGCACCCATGAACACAGGCATCGCTGCTGGTCGCCGCGCCTCTTCATCCACCATACTGGAGGGGTGGTTGCTCCACTCAGGGCAGTGACCCTGCCGACTACGCCAAATGTCGCGTCTCCTTTTTTTCCCTACCACCCCGAGGAGCAAACCACACCCACCAATAAAGTTCAGAGGCTTGTCAACTGAGTATAAAACAAGTAATTTATTAAAGTCTCAATAGTTAAAATGTCTCTTGAAGCAGGGCATCCGTCTTCTGTTACGGTCCGGAGTTCCCTCCACGCTCCCCCCCACTTAAAGGGTGCTGCCACCCAGCTGAGTTAGCTCTTCCCCCAGCGAATAACTGACAGTACGGTGTCACCAGCCTGTTCCCTAGCTCTCAGCTGGCCGCTCAGTCTGTCACGGCCCCGTCAACGAAGCCTGGGGGAAATCCACAGCAAACGTAGAATACTCTTTGAAACAGGAAAACACCGCAACACAACAAGGTTCAAGTGAGGTCTCACCACAATCTTCACACCAAGAATCAGCAGGCGATCGTCTCAGGACAGCGGCAGACAGGCAGCGCCGGCGGCACTGGGATGGCTATTTCATTATGTACCTGCCAGGGAGGAGGGAGGAGACGAACTTTTACAATTATAGGCCTGGAGCGGGAGGCTGGGATCCTTGAGCTGCAATGCAGACTGATGGTATTGAGGCAGAGTGCAGGATAGTACAGTAAGGCGGATAAGTTGTTAGCTAAAGCACTAGCAAGACATCAGTATGCACATCCAGTAGGGAAGTCGATAGAATAGTACAGTGAGGCTGGTAAACCGTTAGCTTCAACACTAGCAAGACAACAGTATGCACATCCAGTATGGAAGTCAATAGAATAGCACAGTGAGGCTGATACGTCGTTGGCTACAGCACTAGCAAGACAACAGTATGCACATCCAGTATGGAAGTCAATAGAATAGCACAGTGGGGCTGGTAAGTCTTTGGCTACAGCACTAGCAAGACAGCAGTATGCACATCCAGTATGGAAGTCAATATAATAGCACAGTGAGGCTGGTAAGTCGTTGGCAACAACACCAGCAAGACAGCAGTATGCAGTATGGACGTCGATAGAATAGCACAATGAGGCTGGTAAGTCGTTGGCTATAGCGCTAGCAAGACAGCAGTATGCAGTATGGACGTCGATAGAATAGCACAATGAGGCTGGTAAGTCGTTGGCTACAGCACTAGCAAGACAGCAGTATGCACATCCAGTATGGAAGTCAATGGAATAGCAAAGTGAGGCTGATACGTCGTTGGCGACAGCACTAGCAAGACAACAGTATGCACATCCAGTATGGAAGTCAATAGAATAGCACAGTGAGGCTGGTAAGTCTTTGGCTACAGCACTAGCAAGACAGCAGTATGCACATCCAGTATGGAAGTCGATATAATAGCACAGTGAGGCTGGTAAGTCGTTGGCAACAACACTAGCAAGACAGCAGTATGCACATCCAGTATGGAAGTCAATGGAATAGCACAGTGAGGCTGATACGTCGTTGGCTACAGCACCAGCAAGACAACAGTATGCACATCCAGTATGGAAGTCAATAGAATAGCACAGTGAGGCTGGTAAGTCTTTGGCTACAGCACTAGCAAGACAGCAGTATGCACATCCAGTACGGAAGTCAATAGAATAGCTCAGTGAGGCTGGTAAGTCGTTGGCTACAGCACTAGCAAGACAGCAGTATGCACGTCCGGTATGGAAGTCAATATAATAGCACAGTGAGGCTGGTAAGTCGTTGGCAACAACACTAGCAAGACAGCAGTATGCAGTATGGACGTCGATAGAATAGCACAATGAGGCTGGTAAGTCGTTGGCTACAGCACTAGCAAGACAGCAGTATGCACATCCAGTATGGAAGTCAATGGAATAGCACAGTGAGGCTGATACATCGTTGGCTACAGCACTAGCAAGACAACAGTATGCACATCCAGTATGGAAGTCAATAGAATAGCACAGTGAGGCTGATACGTCGTTGGCCACAGCACTAGCAAGACAACAGTATGCACATCCAGTATGGAAGTCAATAGAATAGCACAGTGAGGCTGGTAAGTCTTTGGCTACAGCACTAGCAAGACAGCAGTATGCACATCCAGTATGGAAATCATTAGAATAACACAGTGAGGCTGGTAAGTCGTTGGCTACAGCACTAGTGATCAGTCCAAACTAGACATACTCATGAACTAAACTTTGTTCACAATAACGTGGCGGGGGAGACGGAGGACAGGCACGCATATACTGGCAGTATATCTCCAGCGTTATACAACTCAATCCAGCCACTTTATGTAGACATGTGTACTTAGCTTATCGTAGCCCAGCCGATCTCTCTCTTGCCTCGTCCGATTCGATATTCCACAACCCCAGGCAGTCCGGCCTCCACTCCACTCGTGCTCGTTGTCCTCTCTTTATTACAAACTCCACCGTTGCTTCTCCAGCGTGTCCAGCCAGCACTAACGTTACCTCCGGAGCTCGCCGCCAATCCGTCTCGCCCCGCACTCCGTTTTTTTTTTCACATTGAAGACTGTAAATCACATGCTTAAAAACACATTGCCGAGTCTTGTTAACCAATCGCTAAACCCCACACTTTCCTCCTGCACACCTGTCTCTAGTCAGTGATAAGGACATCACGTATTCCCGCCGGCTTTGTTTTGGTCCGTCCTTTAATGTCTCCTCCTTATGGGAAACAAACCTCGGGAATTCTAGTTCCGCCCCACAACATGTGGTCACCTGGTGACACATATACTATTTGTATTTTTCCTGGTTATTACCCCTTTATTCCACAAATATTATGAATTGTTCCCTTATAATTACACGTACGTACTTTATAGGTACTCTATAATTACCAAAAGGTACGCTGTAAATTCGGTGTACTTACGCAGTCCTTTCCGGGCTGTATTTTTCCTGGTTATTACCCCTTTATTCCACAAATATTATGAATTGTTCCCTTATAATTACACGTACGTACTTTATAGGTACTCTATAATTACCAAAAGGTACGCTGTAAATTCGGTGTACTTACGCAGTACTTTCCGGGCTGTAATCTAAAGCGTTACCAAAAAAAGAGAGGCTATTCGCTACAGTTCGCTCGACGTCCCCGCCGTTACACGGCGCGAGTCGAAACCACGGTAAACAACGAAGTATCTCATCTACTTCGAGCCGAAATAGCGAAACTGCTGAGCAAAGGGGCCATAGAACCTTTATCTCAGGCTCAGAGCGAAGGGGGGCTATACAGCAGATATTTTCTGGTACTGAAAAAAGACGGGGGTCTCAGACCCATTCTAGATCTGCGACAGCTGAACAGAGTGCTTATGAAGCGCCAGTTCAGAATGCTGACAACCAGGAAAATCCTCGCGCAAGTGCGCCAGGGAGACTGGTTTATGTCAATAGATCTGAAAGACGCCTATTTCCAAATACAAATAGCGTCACGTCACAGGCGATTCTTGAGATTCGCCTTCGAGGGCCAGGCATATCAATACACAGTCCTACCGTTCAGCCTATCCCTAGCACCCCGTACATTTACGAAGTGCATGGACGCGGCCCTCGCACCCCTGAGACTTCAGGGCATGCGAGTTTTGAGCTACTTGGACGATTGGCTGATTCTAGCTCGATCACATTCAGAGCTCATAGAACACAGAACCACATTACCCGAGCATCTCGAGAATCTGGGTCTCACAGTCAATTGGGCGAAGAGTTCGCTTTTTCCCAGCCAGAAAATCTCTTTTCTGGGAACAGTGCTGGACTCGCTGTCTATGACAGCACGTCTGTCGCCAGAGCGAGAACTGGACATTCAGAAGGCCGCGAAATCCTTTCGCCGTGGCTCCATAGTCCCGCTCAATAGGTTTCAGAAAATGCTGGGCCTCATGGCCTCGGCATCTTCAGTACTCCAGCTGGGCCTGCTTCGCATACGCCCACTGCAGTTATGGCTGAAAGCGCGAGTTCCGCCCAGGGCATGGACCGCTGGTCGATTTCGCCTCCGGGTTGATCTGAAATGCGTTTCAGCTTTGGAACCTTGGAAGATAACCGACTGGTATCAGTCAGGTGTGAGTCTGGGGACTCCCTCGAGTGTGAAGGTGGTGTCCACGGACGCCTCCACCTCGGGATGGGGAGCGCTGCTCGAGGGCAGACCGTTCTTTGGCCAGTGGTCAGAACGGGAAAAGCTCCTACACATAAACTGTCTGGAAATGATGGCAGTCGACAACGCGCTTCGGCGCTTCTGTCCCCAGATAAAGGGTCACCACGTCTTGGTCCGGTTGGACAACATGTCAGTGGTGGCATACATAAATCGCCAGGGCGGCATCAAGTCCCGAAACCTTTACAGGCTAACGGAACGCCTCCTGGTCTGGGCTCAGCACAACCTGCTTTCACTGGAAGCGGCGCATGTGCCTGGTCACCTGAATCTGGGACCAGACAGACTGTCCAGAAACAATGTCCCAGCAGGGGAATGGTCGCTGCACCCGCAGACGATCCAACTGCTGTGGGAGACATTCGGCAGAGCACAGGTGGACCTGTTCGCGTCCTACGAGAACGCTCACTGTCCGAAATATTTCTCCAAGAGCAAGAACGCGCTGGCCCACGTCTGGCCCCGCTGTCCCCTCTATGCTTTTCCCCCCCGTCTCGCTCCTGCCTCAAGTGCTGGAACGAATCAGGGAAAACAGATGCCCAGTGCTGCTTGTGGCTCCGCTCTGGACAAACCAGACTTGGTTCCCAGTCCTGATGCGGCTGACCAGCACTGCCCCGTGGCCAATACCGTTGAGGAAAGACCTCCTCTCTCAGGCCAAGGGCTCGATTTGGCATCCTCGCCCGCAACTATGGTCCCTACATGCATGGGCCATCAACAGGTACCCGCTAACCTCCCGGAGGGAGAGTTAAACACGATCACGCAGGCGAGGGCCCCGTCTACTAGACGGCTCTACTCCTCGAAATGGTCTGTGTTCTCTGCCTGGTGTCAAGCTCAGGGCTTTTCACCCGTAGACTGCGGGGTCACGGAAGTACTCTCCTTCCTTCAAGAGCTGCTGGATAAGGGCAGGACCCCATCCACGCTCAAAGTGTATGTGGCGGCCATAGCAACGTTTACAAAACCTGTGTCTGGCCAGTCTCTGGGGAAATCGACCTAGTCGTGCGATTCCTTCAAGGGAGCTCGGAGGCTGAACCCTCCCAGACCTCCTTCAGTCCCGGTGTGGGACCTTTCTGCGGTTTTGGAAGCCATGAAAGGTGCCCCGTTCGAGCCAATCCATTTGTCAGACATGAAGCATCTGTCTTTCAAAACGGTGTTTCTTTTGGCTCTCGCTTCAGTGAAGCGCATAGAGGACTTACAAGCGCTTTCAGTAAGCGCGTCATGTATGGAGTTTGGGCCTAATGACTCAAAAGTCATACTCAAACCAAGGCACGGATACGTGCCCAAATCCCTCAACACACCGTTCAGGGCCCAGGTTATTTCCCTGTGCGCTCTCTCGGTTCATGATGAGGAGGAGGATGCGAGTCTCCTTTGCCCTGTCAGGGCACTGAGAGCTTATGTGTCCCGCTCATCTGTCTTCAGACAGACCGAGCAGCTCTTCGTTTTGTTTGGCGGACGCTCCAAGGGACTGGCCGCATCAAAACAGAGCCTATCCAGATGGATAGTCAACGCCATAGCACTGGCTTACACTTCTAAGGGCCTGCAGTGTCCTTTGGGTGTCAGAGCGCACTCCACGAGAGGCATGGTCTCGTCGTGGGCGTGGTATAGTGGGGTTACCTTGCAAGATATCTGTACGGCCGCGGGCTGGGCCTCGCCGTCTACATTTATAAGGTTTTATAACCTAGAGGTTCCCGCCTTACAAGCCAAGCTTCTGTTGGTATAGAATTCAGTGCTATCTGCCCCGCTGTGCCGGCCCAGATGCTGAGTTTTGCTTGTGCATCGCTCGCTGAGCGATAAAACAGCTCCATGGGTGTTGAATAACCCATACTATTACCCAGTTCAGGCTGAACACGTTCACCCTGTCTGTGTGAAACACTGTTAACATAACTAGCTCCTGTAGGATGCTATTTCATGGGGAATGATGCTTGCAGCCTCTCTTCTCCGACTCTCTGTGAGTCTATGGTGATTATGCACTATATGAGCCCCGGGCTACTGCCCTTGGGACTTTGGTGTCGGATCCCAGTACACACGGTGTTTTGCATTGTGTTCACCATAGCGTAAGATATTACGCAGTACGAGAGATACTCTCGTAATAGAACGTACTCGGTTACAAACGTAACCTCGGTTCTCTCTAGAGGGGGAACGAGTACTGCGTATCTTGCCGTGCATACACAGCTCTGGTTCGCTTCGGCGATGAAAACCAGGTGTACCAGCCTTATCGAGCTATATTTCTAGGGCGAGACCACGCCCTTTCTGGCGGGACGTGACGAAATGGGCGCGAAATGCCCCCATTGGATATGTGTCACGCAGGGCCACTCTCGATAGGCTGCTGCTGTTGCCGCAGGGCAGCCAATAGGCGCGCAAGCCGTCTTGCCTATGTCTGCATGCTGCTGCACAGCGTTTTACATTAATTCAAAATTAAGGATAATTTTTGGCTTCAATATCTCGTGGAAAAGAGGTTTTCCCCGTAGCGTAAGATATTACGCAGTACTCGTTCCCTCTCTAGAGAGAACCGAGGTTACGTTAGTAACCGAGTACGTTTGACAATGGACCGACACAGGACAGCAAACAGGTGATAATGGGGAAGCAATAATGACTAAACAAGGATAACAAGGAGGGCGGGGCTAGATGACGAGACAACACAAGCACATGGCCCAACAAAAGGCCATGTGTTTGCACATAAAACATGGGTCTGTCATGATCCTGCCTCAAGACTAATAAAAACACAAGGACTATATGGCACGATCATGACAACATGATTTTACTTTCTCACCTGGTGTCCTAACTGAATATTGGTGGGATAAAAAAAAAACTTATTTCCATAGCTAATGTTTATGACTAATTGTGTTTTTTCCCTTTACATAAAAAAATCTAAACATTTTGCAATTTTCACACATGTGTAAGTATAGTCTATATATATATATATATAGGCTGTACACACACATATCCTAATGATAATAATAACAGGCTGTCAGATTAAAAATAAATCATCCTTATCTCTTGAAGACATGAAAGTGAGTTGCTGTTAACTTTGAGACAATTTATGTAAACTATAGTTTTTATACAATATGTGTTTCATGTGGAAGACACATTCTAAATAATTTTTTGACAGATTATTTGTTTGTTTTATTTGTTTGTTTTATATTCCAGCACAAGCACCAACCCAACAGGTGACCATCAATAAACTCAAAGAAGAAAACTCGTTTTTGAAATCTAAAGTTAATTTCCTTGAAGAAAAATGCAAAGATGTGGAAAATGAGAGGGATTTTCTTCGGAGCAGTTTAACCAATGGTGAGAACTGTTTTGGAGTGTTAGCTATTTTTATTTGTCTACAATTAATATCATTATTATAATTTTTTGGCAAACATTTGCTTAAAAACACCATGTTAGTGTAAAAGAAAAAACATGTGTACTCTCTGTGTAAACTGTAATTTGATGATCATTTCCTTATTTCCATTTTGTTCCAAACTTGTGTGATTTCTGTTTGTGGAAAGCTGGTTTAAAATAATGCCTATTGTAAAAAGCACTACACCGTGAGTCTTCACACTGTTCCTGAAGCCTCCCCAGCAATGCACATTTTGTAGGTCTCCCTTATTTAACATAGTTAAATTAACTCATTGCTGATTAGCACACTATGACCTGAACTGGGTGTGTCCAATAAGGGTGACATTCAAAATGTGCAGTAGGCTTCAGGAATGGTTTGACTGCTCTGCACTAATAAAATTTACTGTAAATGATTTTTTTTTTCCAGCACTGTCAACTAAAGAAACAAAAAAGCCAAAGAGGTCTATTGTGATCACAGATTCTTCTGATGAGGACCATGTGCGAGCAGAAAAGAAAAAGTACAGAAAGGGAAGCAAGAAGAGCTAAAGAGATGACTCTCCTTCGAGTTCCTTACAGTCCTCATCTTCCTCCGACTCTTCTTCAACACCTCATAAGACTAAGAAGTACAAGAAGGAAAAGAAAACACAGAAAAGTGCAAAAAGCAGAAGAGGTATGTTCAATGGCCTTTCAACATTCTTTTTAATTAATGTGCACTTTGTGCTTGCTTCCCTTCCATTCAGAAAATTCAAGTTTGGTTATCTCTTGTACTGTAGATATTGATAACGTACCTTTGTTCCCTGAGAGTAGGAAACTCACACTGCGTAGATGACGCTATGGGGAATGCCCTCCATGTGAACCGGTGTCTGGAAAACTATCCAATCACGGCAATCGAATTTGACCGGCGACAGCCTATAACGTCACTGCTAGTGCGACCCGGAAGTATAAAAGGGGCGACTAGAGAACATGTCATCCACTTCTGAAGGGACTGTTAAGCAGGCATCCCCGAGGCATGGCTAACGATGCAGTGTCTCGTTCCCTGTTCTCAGGGCCAGTGGCGGATTTAGCAAATTGGGGGCCCAAAGCGAAGGTACGTATGGGGGGCCCCCATCCCATCTTTATGAGAACGGAAGAAAAAAAATTACCGACTGAATGGTAGGAAAAGCTAATCTACGGGGAAGTAAAGGTTGGAGAGGAGAAAAAAAAAAACCTTCCCCAACAGAGAATAAGGTTTCAGATAACACCTGTCTTTGCCAAAATGCCAGGAAACCCAGCACTGTTTATTCTTTTTTTTTAAGATCAAATCAATATCAATATAACCAGCAAGACACATAGTTAGGGTAAACCCCCACAAACAGCCATATTAGCAAATATTGCCAAGATGAATAATTGACTTTGTATGAGGTTGCAATTGGCATTGCACATGAGATTGACATTTAAAACATTCTACAAACAAACATTTTTATAGGTTTATATTAGTTTATATATTTTATAATGTAATAATTTCACAGTTAATCTACAAATGAATGTAGAGACAACATAAAGACAATATTTTAAATACTTGTTTAATGGCATCTTTTTATGAATGAAGGTCAGTATCACTGATACTAATACAGCTATTGATGTCTGGGTAAAAATGATTTTTTCCCCCTAATTTTAAACATTAATTATAGCAGCCATCCAACATTACAGTGTAATTGAAAGCCAAAAAATTTACATTTTGTTAGGCTTCAAAAAATATATAACAACTTTTAATTTACGGGAACTTAAAACAATCATCAGATAAACCCATAATAAATGTCATATTTACTTTTGCCCTTTCAGTATAACAGTAACGTTATAACTTACACGTTATCCTCAACTAGCGTCACTTCACAGCTGCTGCTGTAGCGGCATGTGTCCCCAACAGTAGGCGTAAAAAAGTTTGTCATTTTTGGCAGCGTTGCCAAATACATATCGGCGTCTTTTTTCTTTTTTTTTCTTTTATTTGAGCCGCTTGGGTAACTTCGTTTCATTTTCGCGTTTAGACTCGTCTTGCTTCGTTGTGTACTTCCCAGTCCTCCAGTCATGTTTATCTCTCGCGGTTTCGCGCCACGCGCCGTTCGGACTAGTCCATTTTATTGCGAAAGTAGGGGGTGTTATGTGTAGGGACAGATAACCATGAACTGGACATTTTAACTACTACTTTAACATTTCAACGTATTTCTTAAGAATATTAATAACATTTACTATGCCTTTGAAGCGTTCATGATGATAAGGGGCTTTTTCTTTTTTTTTTATATATATTTTTTTGAGGTTGGTTGGGGGGCCCCCCTACTACGACCGCTGGTAGGGGGCCCCAAGCAGCCGCCTACCTATGCCTCTATGTTAAGACCGCCACTGCTCAGGGCACAGAGGTTACAGTCGTAACCTAGACGTTCCCTTTCAAAAGGGAACTCGCACTGCCTCTGTTACTAGCTGCCTCAGCACTAGCTGGACCTGAATTGCCTGGCACAGATGTCTGTCCCTCTTCCCTTGAGAACAGGGCAAACAAGAGCAAAGTTTTCTCAAGGGAAAAAACTCACAGTTGGCACAAGTTGTGTGTGTCATCTGATGTCAATATCTTAGACACGGAACCACACACTTCTTGAAACGCTTATCACTAGCCATAATTGTTCTTACCTTTTTCAGATGATTGTAAATCAGACAAAACAGTCCAGAAGACGAAAAGAGGATGCCATGTTCTCTAGGCGCCGCTTTTATACTTCTGGGTCACTCTAGTAGTGACGTCACAAGCCGGTTAATTTCGATTGCCGTGATTGGATAGTTTTTCAGACCCTGGTTCGCGTAAAGGGGGCGCGTTCCTCAATAGCATCATCGACGCGGTGCGAGTTCACTTTCGAAAGGGAACATGAACTAATGTGACCTTTAGGACATTGGCTCAGTACAAAACATTTTATAGTGTAGCGCAAAAGTAAATTAACAGTATCTTTTAATATTTTGTATAGTATTATATTATACTGTTATGTATTATTTATTATACTCCGAAGCCCTTAAATATGCATGGGTGGCTGTGGCTTTACACTCACTTCAGAATTCAGGTGGTCTGCCTTTACTAGCAAACAAATTCCTATATTTATAAATGTATTTATTAATACAATATATTCTGTAATGTATGAAATGCTACTCCCATGTAGAGTCTGCATATATGCTTTGAGAAAAACTACAAAATTATGTTATTTGGAGGAAATTGTTAAGATAAATGGATTTTAGTGTTTTGTTCTTTGTCAGTATTTTTACCAGAACAAGTCATAGGAAGATACAAAAAGGTCCTGAAGTACCTGTCAAAAGGAGCAACCAAAACGGAGGCATACCAAAAGTGCGGTGTGGATAGGAAAACAATTGTCGATACGTCTGCCATTGCTGAGTTGGAAGCCTGTGACTGTCACGGTTTCAATGTTCTGTTCTGTTCAGTGTTTAGTTCTGTCTTGAGATCTTGTTTCCCCCGTCTTTTGTGACTTTTGGTTCAGTCCTGTTAGTTTTCCCGCTATGTCTGATTAGTAATTCCCTTCACCTGTGTTCTGTTAATCATCCCATTAGTCCCTGTTCATTTAAGCCCTGTGTTTTCCCTCAGTGTTGGTTGGTCGTCGTCCGTGTATGGTTGTGTGTTTTGAAGTCCTGGAGTTCCTTTCCCTTTGTTCTTGTATGTTTATGGAAGTAAAGTTTGTAAATAAATACCTATATCGTAGATTCCGTGTCCTCGTCTTCAGCAGCCTACAGCAACCTGACAGAACGACCAACCATTACTAAAGAAGTAAGGAAACCGAAGATGACCGAGCGGGAGAGAGGACATCCATTTGCGGGGACCCGTTTGGCCATATTTCGTGGGACCCGTGGAGGCCGCAGTGGAGGAGGTGGTCGAGTGGAAGCCCGACACCACTCTATATTCTGGCCTCTTTTCGACCCTGGGTTGGTGATGACCGAGCCTGAGCTTCCCTGCACGCCTGCCGAGCCTGAGCTTCCCTGCACAGTTAAGGTTAATTCCGAGTTTGATGACTTCACCGATCTTCCTCCTCTCATCGGTCCCGAAGTGCCAGAGTTTCCTTCACCGCTGGTTCCGTCCAGCCCAGCCAAGCCCGCACCGCTGGTTCCGTCCAGCCCAGCCAAGCCCTCACCGCTGGTTCCGTCCAGCCCAGCCAAGCCCGCACCGCTGGTTCCGTCCAGCCCAGCCAAGCCCTCACCGCTGGTTCCGTCCAGCCCAGCCAAGCCCTCACCGCTGGTTCCGTCCAGCCCAGCCAAGCCCGCACCGCTGGTTCCGTCCAGCCCAGCCAAGCCCTCACCGCTGGTTCTGTCCAGCCAATCCGAGCCCGTCGCCTGCCCGCCAGAGCCTGAGCCCGTCGCCTGCCCGCCAGAGCCTGAGCCCGTCGCCTGCCCGCCAGAGCCTGAGCCCGTCGCCTGCCCGCCAGAGCCTGAGCCCGTCGCCTGCCCGCCAGAGCCTGAGCCCGTCGCCTGCTCGCCAGAGCCTGAGCCCGTCTCCTGCCCGCCAGAGCCAGAGCCCGCTGATCCTGCGCCAGAGCCCGCTGATCCTGCGCCAGAGCCCGCTGATCCAGCGCCAGAGCCCGCTGATCCTGCGCCAGAGCCCGCTGATCCTGCGCTAGAGTCCACTGATCTTGCGCCAGTCCTGTCCAGCCCAGAGTTTCCTTTGCCACTGGTCCTGCTTAGTTCAAAGTCCTCGTCACTGCTGGTCCTGCCCAGCCCAAGACTCTCGTTGCTGCCGGATCCCCCCTTTCCTGTCAATTTTCCCATTAAAATTTTGGGGGGGCGCCCACCCGAAGGGTCTTCGCCACCGTGGCCGCCTGAAGGGTCTTCACCACCGTGGCCGCCTGAAGGGTCGTCACCGCCCTGGCCGCCTGAAGGGTCTTCACCACCGTGGCCGCCTGAAGGGCCTTCACCACCGTGGCCGCCTGAAGGGCCTTCACCACCGTGGCCGCCTGAAGGGTCTTCACCACCGTGGCCGCCTGAAGGGTCTTCACCACCGTGGCCGTCCGAAGGGTCATCACCGCCCTGGACGTCCGAGGGTCCGACAGCTCCGCCCTGGACGCCCGAGGGTCCGACAGCTTCGCCCTGGACACCCGAGGGTCCGACAGCTCCGCTCTGGACACCCGAGGGTCCGACAGCTCCGCCCTGGACGTCCGAGGGTCCGACAGCTCCGCCCTGGACGCCCGAGGGTCCGACAGCTCCGCCCTGGACGCCCGAGGGTCCGACAGCTCCGCCCTGGACGCCCGAGGGTCCGACAGCTCCACCCTGGACGCCCGAGGGTTCGTCTGCTCAGCCCTGGCCACGCCCACGTCCTGCTCCGCCCTGGCCACGCCCACGTCCAGCTCCGCCGTGGCCACGCCCACATCCAGCTCCGCCATGGCCACGTCCACAGCCGGTTCCACCCCGGTTCCCCAAGCTACCAGCTCCGCCCTGGAGGCTTCCCGTCCCTGCATCACCGTGCCCTCGTCAGCCTCCAGGGCGCCCACCCTCCCACCCCTTTGGATGTTGTACGGCGCGAGGTCGCGCCTTTCGGAGAGGGGGGGGTACTGTCACGGTTTCAATGTTCTGTTCTGTTCAGTGTTTAGTTCTGTCTTGAGATCTTGTTTCCCCCGTCTTTTGTGACTTTTGGTTCAGTCCTGTTAGTTTTCCCGCTATGTCTGATTAGTAATTCCCTTCACCTGTGTTCTGTTAATCATCCCATTAGTCCCTGTTCATTTAAGCCCTGTGTTTTCCCTCAGTGTTGGTTGGTCGTCGTCCGTGTATGGTTGTGTGTTTTGAAGTCCTGGAGTTCCTTTCCCTTTGTTCTTGTATGTTTATGGAAGTAAAGTTTGTAAATAAATACCTATATCGTAGATTCCGTGTCCTCGTCTTCAGCAGCCTACAGCAACCTGACAGTGACATCACAGCGTACAATAAATTACGTGCTGCGTTTCAAAAAGGGCAGAAGCTGTCCGACTTTGCAGACCGTTGCCGACAGTAGTGCACACATGAACCAGTGTGCAGTGCCATAGAGGAAAAAAAGAAAAATGGAGAGCTAATAGACATTCCACAAAAAAAAAAATAACATGTTGCCAGTAGATGTATGTACATTCTTATGTACATTCTGTTTATCCTCACAATCTAATTGTGTTGAATGTTTTTATTTTATTTTATTTAGCCATTATGTTTGACTCAGTTTCTCATCACAGTTTGTTGAATGTGTTGAATGTTTAATTCCAAAATACAGAATTTTTGTTTAGTTTATGGCTAGGTTTCATCATTGTACCAAATTTTATTGAATTTACAATGTTTAATTCAGATATTACATTTTGAACAGTGCTTTATTCTTGCACGCCCAGTTGTGCATTTTTGCATAATGCACTATTTTCTTTTACGATTACATGGAAATCTTCCAGTGCATATAATTAAAAAAATGTTGGACCCAATCACTGCAGTTGTTTTATGTTTTATATAGTTTTTGTGGGGTGACATGTCAGTGAGAAGTTAACATGTTTTTCACTTTAAAATAATGGGCCACATCACTAGTAGTTTCTGCGGGATGACAAGGTAACGCTTGAGTAGTTAGTGAGGAGTTAACATGTTTTTCACAAATAATACAAGTTATTTAATTTTATATTTGACATACTGTACAGGTTCTGTGAGGCACTAATATTCTAACAAACACTGTAATCTGGAAGATGTGGTTTTGCGCTTATCGCAACATAAATGCAGCCAATTTCTTCATTAAAGATGCTAATTGTTTTTGACAAGAGAACATCAATGTTTATATTCATATCCTAAAGAGAAGTCCTCCTCAGGCAGCTACTGTAACATAAAGGTAGGTCTTTGGAGTCTGAGATATATTGAACTGACACTCAATAGAGCTCATAATAGTGAACTAATCCAATCATGAGAGTGTCAGCATCACTTCCTAATTATTTAAGATTTAAAAAAACTATCATTATTAGTATTATTCTAAGTTTAAGTTTGAAATAAACAGAGAACATACGTCCATCCTTTGGCAAGAGTAGTAGTCACAATCTCAACCTGTAGCTAATGTATTGGGGGATATAATATTCATAAACTGGTTTCCACAAAGAACCCATTTGAGGCACACGCTTCTGAAATGTTATGACCATGTTAATAGTAAAACCCTCACAATTCGCCTTTGGCTAAGCCACACCCTAGAATGTAGATTGACCAATCACAGCGCAGCCAAGAACGAGCTCCCACAGAGGTCCGACACTTTTTCACAGTGCTCCATTGACTTTAACACAGGCGTCTCATATTTTTGGTCTCGGCAGGCTATTACTGTCGTAGTTTTATCAAAAATATGGTTAAACGTTTTGCCTGGGGCATTTGTAACACAGATACGCGTTTCCCAGAGGGGTTGGAGGGGGGTGTCCGTTTTTTTCCCTTCCCAAAACCGAAGTCAAATCCTGACAAGTGTCGTCTTTTGATTAAACTGTGTGGACGTCCTCAGTCACAGTCAGCTAAGTTAAACCCCTCAAGGATCAACAAGCACACTTTTTGCTAACCAAAACATCACCTTGTCAGCTAACGTTAACGTTACCTAGCATACCGGTTGTTGATACGCTAGTAACAGTTACACGCTGCTAATAAATACAACGTTATACTCGCGTAGTCCGTTTGCTTTGTAATAACGATTATAGAAGTGAATAGAGACCTACCCAGCTTTGCATGAACAGTGTTGCTCCTTGATATTGTTAGTCCCAGCCTCCGTCTCGATTAGTAGGATATGCGGTGGTTCATTTTTTGACTGTGACCGGTATGCTTTTGCCTCTATTTGGATGCCTTGTTGTTCCTTGCGTTTCCCCTGTATGTCGTGAATATAGCCTTCGAACGTATATTGCAGCCCCTTTTGCCTATATTCTATCGGACACTTTATTTGCTGCTTTATAAAAGTTGATACAATTTCAGCAGGAAGAGCTGTCACAGCATAAGCCATGCTGATACCTAACCAGAGCCCAGATGAAGTTTGTCGGACGTAGCAACAGTAACTAAGGGGGGCGGGGCTTAGCCAAAGGTGAATTGTTCACTTTTTAGACATGTTACTTTTGTGATTAGTAATTACTTGGTTATTATTTCTTAGATCACAAGTAGTTCTCAATGAGGATATATTTCTTTAGTAATAATCAAATACCTACCAAGGAACTACCTTTGTACTAAATTACCTATTACTTACGGCTTAGTTAATATTGCTTCCATATTAGTTAATAGTATTAAGTTCGGTGTTAATGCAGTTCTACCTATTACTTCCTGCATAGCTACTTGTTAACTACGGACCATTATTCTAAAGTGTTACCGAAATTCTGACACATTCTCATATTCAGTTTATTTGTTCCAGTTTACAAGGCACTTGTAAAGACTTTTTGTGAGCACCTACAGTATATAAATAAATGAAGGTTTTCAAGAAACTTTCCCACTATTTTTTTTTTTTACAAAAACATCAAACATTGGGAAATGAATGTAGTCGGTGTAGGTTTAGATGGTAAGAGGTTTGTGGTGGCGGCAGCAGTGGCCGCCGGCCAGAATTTCCAGTAGGCCGCTGCATGCGCATGTTTGGGGAGAAATCTCACTCCAGGCAAATCACCAAAGTTGGCAACCCTGGCACAATCAGAGGAGAGGTAATGACCATCCCAAACCACTTCCTTCACATTACTTTCACCTATACTTGTGTTCATTCGTGTGAAACAAGCAGTTCTTAGGAATGGATTTAATGGTTAATCGGTCAGTAACATAATGCAAATGTTCTTGTCCAGAAAATTATTTTAATCAGAAATGCGTAAGAAATTCAATTTATTCTTGGTCTACTGAGGGAGATGTGGTGCACCCATAAGCTACATAGCTAATCAAGCTGCACCAGAGGTAGAAATTGAAAGCAGGAAATATGCATTGGGGTGCGGTCTAAGCCACCAGGTAAGATGAACAATCAAAGATGTAAACAAACCAGTCAGAATCAATAGTAGCATTACTTACTGTTGTAGAAAAGATTTTCCCTCACAGGTTTATTGGGATTTTAGTAAAATCATGAAGTTACAATTTTAAATGGTTTTACAATGTAAAAATAATAATAATCATTGGCCTGACATATTATACACAGACAAAAAAACACATTAAACAAGGATTGAAGCACATATTAACCAGAAATGTGTTTATAGGACTTTACTATTGCAGGCTTACAAAATGCAGTAAAAATAACAGTTAAAACATTTGTAATATATGATGTAGCAATACTTAATTTTCATGCTTTGCTACTACTGTCCCTGACTGACTCTTACTTTAGTATGTGTGGCTGGAAGTTTGAAAGCATGCTCACCACATACCAGATGTGATTTATAATCCCTAACCGTGTATTAGGAATTTTGCCTGACACTATCTTGAACTTTTTTATTTTAGCGATGGCCCTCTCTACATGCACCCTGTGCTTTGCAATGCACTTGTCACCAGCATATCCCCAGCTGGCATTTGCCTCTCAGACCTTGAAAACGGTTGCAGGTTTAACTTCAGTCCAAGTGCCTGCATCTCTTCCTCGATTAAAAAGCCCTTATCAGCCATAATGCCATCCCCTCTTTGCAAATAGCCACTGTCTATAAGTTTCTCTAGTAACGGGAGGATACCACACTGCCTGACTAGCTCCTTGTCTGACATTGCTTCTGTAAACAGGGCAGATGAAAACATCACAGCACCACGGGGGTCACAGGCAACTAGTGATTTTAGTGTGTTTGTACTTTTGTAGTTTAAATAGGTCTGGCTTTGCAACACCAGTGATGTTGGCTTTTCCATTTTTAGCTCTGTGCAGTCTAATATTGCAAATGTGGTCAGGTAGTCTACTTTGTAAGTTTCTGGCATGTTTTGTGTTATGACGTCTCTGTGAGGCCAAATTGGTAATTCACCTAATACATCAAACATATAATATTGGGGATGAAGCTGGCATGAGAACAGCGAGAGCCAACCTGTCCCGTGGCATCAAGGAAGCAAAAAAGAAATACACTCACAAGATAACCACCCACTTCAAAGACAGCAGGAACGCACAAAGCCTATGGCGGGGCATTCAGGCCATCACGGACTACAAGCCCGCGCCACAGAGCTGTGAGAGCGACATCCCTTTGCTCAATAATTTGAACCACTTCTTTGCTCGCTTTGAAGCACAAAATAGCACCTGCCCACAGAAGATCCCTCCTCCTCCACATGAGCAGCCTCTGTGCCTCTCTGCCGATAGCGTGAAGAGGACATTTGCTGCTATCAACATCCGAAAGGCAGCAGGCCCAGACAACATCCCAGGTTGTGTGCTGAAGGACTGCGCTGAGGAGCTGAAGGATGTCTTTACAAACATCTTTAACACTTCCCTGAAGCAAGCCATCGTTCCATCATGTTTCAAAGCTGCCCCCATCACACCTGTGCCGAAGAAAACTGCTCCATCATGCTTTAATGACTACCGCCCCGTGGCACTGACATCCATCATCATGAAGTGCTTTGAGCGGCTTGTCATGTCACACATCAAATCCATTCTTCCCCCCACCCTGGACCCGTTCCAGTTTGCATACCGTGCCAAACGGTCGACAGAGGATGCAATCTGCTCTACACTCCACCCAGCCCTCACCCATCTGGAAAAAAGAGAATCATATGTGAGATTACTGTTTATAGACTTTAGTTCTGCATTCAACACAATAATACCACAACAACTAATCTGCAAGCTTGACAAACTGGGACTCAGTACTTATCTCTGCAACTGGCTACTGGATTTCCTCTGCCAGAGGCCTCAAGTGGTACGTGTTGGAAATAACATCTCAAGCTGCATCACACTGAGCACGGGGGCCCCTCAAGGCTGCGTGCTCAGTCCGCTGCTCTTCACCCTGCTGACGCATGACTGCACTGCAAATTACAGCGACAACCATATAGTGAAATTTGCTGATGACACTACTCTAGTGGGTCTTATCACCAAGGGCGACGAGACCAAATACAGGTTGGAGATCGACCTTCTGACCACGTGGTGCAGGGACAACAACCTCCTGCTGAATGTCAGCAAAACTAAGGAGATTGTTGTTGATTTCCGGAGAGGCCACACCCAACACCTGCCACTGACCATTAACGGTGCTGTGGTGGAAAGAGTGAGAAGCACCAAATTCCTGGGGGTTCACATCAGTGAAGACCTCTCCTGGACCACCAACACTGCATCACTGGCAAAGAGGGCTCAGCGCCGCCTGTACTTCCTGCGGAAACTCAGGCGGGTAGATGCTCCACCAGCCATCATGATCACATTCTACCGAGGCACCATTGAGAGCATCCTCTCCAGCTGTGTTGCTGTGTGGGGCGGAAGCTGTACTGACTACAACAGAAAGGCCCTGCAGCGCATAGTGAACACAGCTGGAAGGATAATTGGTGCCTCACTCCCACTCCCCTCCCTGAAGGATATTTACACCGCCCACCTCACTCGCAAAGCCATCACAATTGTGAGTGATGCAAGCCACCCCGCTCACAATTTGTTTGAGCAACTGCCCTCTGGTAAGAGGTACAGAAGCCTGCGTGCCCGCACCACCAGACTCACCAACAGCTTCATACACCAGGCTGTTAGGATGCTGAACTCTCTTCCCCTTCTCCCCCCAGTTACATAACATCCTTTGGACTTGCGTTGCTGTTGCTGTCCTGTTTGTCCTGAAAACTGACTTTTGCACTATTATTATATTGACTGTATGCATAAATTGCACATTGCACACTGGAACAACAGACTTTTTGCACTATTTGCACTTTTGCACTATTATATTGACTGTAGGCATACAGTATATTGTCTGTACACCGTGGGATGGAGGAAACGTAATTTCGATCTCTTGTATGTCTTGACATGTGAAGAAATTGACAATAAAGCTGACTTTGATATAATGAATCCAAGAATTTAAAATATTACTTGCTGCTTGCATGTTTATATTAAATCTGAAGGCAAGGCTTTTTAAGTCTTCGTTGTTGCGGAGTTTCATTAAAACAAACAGCAACTGGGTACGGAGGGGCATCTCTGCTATTTGCCAATCATTGTGCTTGTAGTTTAGGGGTACATTTATTTGAGTGGTGTGTGGATCATTTGGAATGTCAAATATTGTGCACAGTTGATTGAATTCATTCATATGTAAACCCTGTACTGTATTCCAACATATTGTGGATTTCACTGCTTTGAAGAAGTTCAGGTGTTAGAGTTTTCTTTTTAAATGTGCCAATTTGTGCTTTAAGGCTTTTTAATTCAGTTTCTTGTAAAGACAATTGCAATTTAATGTTGCTGTTTTCTGCTTCCAATTCCTTCTCCTTTTCAGTGCTCTGACAGGACTGCTCCTCCTCAGGCTCCCTTTCCAGCTGGCATCCAGGAAGTGGGGGGTGCTCAGGACTCTCTGTAAAGAAAAATATGTTTGCACATTAATGATTATAATTTATTGTTCTCACCTTTTACAGCTGCCACTGGTTAGTCAAATTGGAGAGCCTTGTGTTGACCCTGAAGCAGCTACAGTTTAGACAACCAGATGACCTGCCCAACTTTCCCCTGCCATCCCAACCTACCGGCTTCTGCACAGTGCTGAATGAAAGTGCCATGCATCATTACACAGAACTGAGCATTTCTTTGCCTGATTCTATAGCTCTAGAACAGGAGACCAGAGAACAGAGCACAAACAACTTATGGTTTCAGGCAAGGTATGGCCGAATCACATCAACTTCTTTTAAAAAAATATGCTCTAGGAGAGCTGACCATGAAAAACCAGCTAAAAGTTTAAAGAGCGCAGGATCAGTTCAAACTAAGGCCATGAAAAGAGGCATAGAACAAGACCCTATTACAGCGATACATTACACCAAGCTCACAGGTCATCTAGTGTATCCATGTGGTTTTGTTGTAAATCCCAATGCCCCACACCTTGGTACGTCACCTGACCGTAAGGTGATAGAGAGAGGGAGTGAAAGCTCAAACTACAGGCTTTTAGAAATGAAGTGTCCTTCCAAGAATAGCTTCACAGAGTGTCCCTACCTTTGCAAGCAGGCTGATGGCAGCTATAAATTAAAAGAGTGTCATGCCCATCATTATCAAATAATGGGGCAGCTTGGTCTCTCATGTATGTCCTGGTGTGATTTCTTTGTTAAATGTGAAGAAGACTACCACCTAGAGAGAATACACTTTGATGTTGCAAAATGGGAACAAATGAAGTGCAAGCTTGATGCATTCTTCTTTAACTACTATATTATGTGCCAGTGATTCTTATTTTGTTTGGTTCGCAGTGTTGAGCAATTTACTGTAACATTGTAATATATTCTATATTACTCAACAGCATGTTGTTGACTCTCTATATATTTGGATTACATATTACTGTTCATTTTTTTTAACTGAGTTACACTACTGAGTTACTTTTGGCTGTGATAAACTGAATGATAAACTAAAAATGGAAAACAATACAATAAATACATTTACGCCAGTAGTAATGTGAAAAAACCACTTTCAACAGCATGTTGTTGACTCTCTCCTGCATCAGTAGTGGTGGAGGAACCGGAGGAGGCATCCTGCACACAGACTCTGCGTCTGCACACACGTTTTGTACATGAGCATCATCACCCTTTAACTTATTTACAGTAACATATAAATGTAACATGTTGATAAGCACTATTACCATTAGTGCTTATCAACATACATATTTAAAAATTGGCCTACTGTTTTTTGGGCGACTTTCGTCAGCCTCCAAGCTTCTCCTTAGTTGGGTTAGGCCCTTGCACAGCATTTACGGGATTGGGGAACTCAGGGGTAGGTTTTCCGTTCCTAAAATTCTACATGAAAGATAAAAACAAAATTATTTAAAGTTGCTTGTTGGGGCGCTATGTTCGACTTTGTTGTAAACTGACGAAAAATAAAGTTGGGGAGCTCAAAGACCCAACATAACAGCAGCTAATGTAGCTAGCATTAGCTAACATGTTAACTAATGTTGGCTAAAGTTAAAGGGCTCGTTAAACTTAGCTTATGCCGAGTTCAGACTGCACGATTTTCAAAATAATCGGGTCACTGTTGTTTTCACACTGCATGACTATCTGGGGTAACATTCAGTTGTTCACACTGCACGATGGATCGGCGACAGGAGGTTTCACACTGCATGACTTTACAAAAGAAAGAATCGCCGACAACTTCTGCCTGGTCCGCAAACACAACCAAACAAACGCGAGAAGTGATAGGAAATAACGGAAGATCACGCGTACGTGAGACCGGAGTTCTCGCGCGACACTGAATTTGTTATTAAAAATGATAGCCTACAAATTGTCTGTGCACTGATTTGTAGCGAAAACCCCCCCAAAAAAAACAGTTTATGCAGGAAATGGTTGGGAAGACGAGGGGAGCAAGGACTGTGTTTTGCAAAGAGAGTTGGGGGTAAATAAATAATTTTGCAAATGTCCTGCTGTTGCTGCTGGTCATGCAAATGTTTGTGCTTTGTTTCTGTTTGATATAATTGTAAATATAGGCCTATCTATTAAAATACTGACATTCTGGTCTATAACTCCTCCTCCTCCTCCCTGTATCTTGCTCTCTCATTGGCTGTCGGTCATCGCCGATGTAGTTTTCAGTCAGAACACATTCACACAGCAGGATTGTGAATCGCCGACAGGTCCAGATATTTAGCATGCCAAATATCTCACGGGCGTCGGCGACTCGTCGGCGATTCTCTCAGATCGCGTCTCATTCACACTGTGTGATTGTCACTCGCGTGAACGAGCACCGATTTGCCTGTGATTTCGGGCATTTGTCGGCGATTTCTCAAAACCTGTCGGTGAGCCAAAATCGGGGCTAAAATCGTGCAGTCTGAACTCGGCATTAGAGGGTAGGTTAACATTCTGGCAATGATATCCATGGTAATCATAACTTTGGTCCAATTTGTGTTCTTGCCTCTAGTTAGTAGATCTAGACAACATGGTAACTAGTTAGCTGTTAGACTTACCTTTGAGCAGACGTAATTATGCTTCAAAATGTTCGACTCATTTAACTGGGAGTGGGGCCGTCCACACTGTTTGCTCCATTGTAGGCACCGCTCAACGTTGTGTTTTCGGCTTTGGACACGACGCCGTGGGCGCACCACTTCACCGTCTTGCTTGGAGTTAGTGTTTGACGGACCTGCTCACATAGTAACGGTTGCTATGATGTGTGATGGGACAATGGCCGTTTTGGGGGAGGGGCCGGCGAGAGGTCAATTGTTGCCTGTAAATTACTGTTAATTTGACAATACATTTTTTATAGTGTAGGTTTGAGCGTGTCCATTTTTTAAACAAGAAATGAACAGACGTTGGTTGTAGTGTTAATTGTACCTTATTAAGTTTGTAGCTAACTGTGAGACATTAGCTACACCGTCTGAATTGTTTTGGAGCCTCATTTCGAGCCTCAGTTATTATCGGTTAACTTAAGCTTTTTATTAGTACCAGCAGCACTCTTTCTCTCCCCACAGCATTTTTCTGCTTTTTTTTTATATTAGTACTTTCTCTGTGATTCGGGACTGGAGCACAACTCTGGCAGTTGTAGTAGAGCCAGTATTGCACTTACTGAGGCAGGGAGGAGTGGAGCAATAAGACAAGAGTACAATCAAAGGCAAGAGAAAGGGAAGCAGAACAGGAAGTGGTGGCAGTGAAGGCATCATAACGGTAACCAGCAGAGCAGGGGAGGAGCAGAGTGACGGCACTTCGGGCATCATCAGGGACCAACAGAAGAGCAGAGTGATGGTATCTCCCAATAGGACAGTTATTCTCCCAATATTGCCCTCAGCAGGTATGGGGTTTGTCATTTGGGACCCATCTGTTAGACATAATTGTCAAAATAAAATCCAAATTAGCTATTTGCATTGTCCCAAACTGTCGCCACATGTATTATTTTATTGTTAATTTACCACAATGCTGGACATGTTGACTAGTGCTGGGTACTCGATTTCGATTCGATTTTCGATTTCAATTCCCGATTCATTTCTCGATTCGACTCAATGAATATAGATTTAATACAAATACTATATTTATAAAAAAAGAACAGTGAACATAAGTTTACAAGTGGTTAATTAAAACTGCAGTCCGTAGCTTTTTTGGGGTTAAAAATTATCCAAAATACATATTTGAGAAAATACATAACCAGCCAGTGTTCAAAACTATCTGCTTGCCTCAGCTCGTTTCAAAGCGGTAAGCTTGTAATAATGTTTTTAATTTCAGTGGTACTGGTGGATTTCCGCGGGAGATTCGAGCATGTCTTTGCGTCATTACGTCACATCTGTACGCATAAATGTCACAGGCCGGGGCGGCAACCAGACCTTAAACGCCGCCCCTCTCAAAGTGTACCACCCTGAGGAGCCTGACCAGAGAACACCACAGACAGGACAACGTTATAAGATACAAAGTTGTGTTGCTTTATTAGATTAAAATGGTTTCTCAGAACAAGGCATCAATTAATCGATCTCTTCTTTATCTTCCAAGGTCCCAAGGATATAGCGGCTGCGGAAAGGGCTCACGCTGGCGTCGACAATGGTCATGTACCCCACAGCGAATCCTCCAGACAGTCCGTGAACAGCATTCAGGTAAGAACTTCACAACGGATCCTCAGGACAGATTGCAATGGCGGAGAAGTAGGAGGCTCTCTTCAACATGAGCAGTGATAAGGAACTCCACAGCAAATCCTCAGGATCGACGGTGAACAGCACCCAGGTAGGGAACTTCCCAGCAAATCAGCAGGACAGACGGTGAGCAGCGCTCGGGGGAGGGACTCCTCAGCGGATCTTCAGGACAGACAGTGAACAGCACTCAGGTAGGGAACTTCCCAGTGAATCTGCAGAACAGACGGTGAGCAGCGCTCGGGGGAGGGACTCCTCAGCGGATCTTCAGGACAGACAGTGAACAGCACTCAGGTAGGGAACTTCCCAGTGAATCTGGAGAACAGACGGTGAGCAGCACTCAGGTTAGAACTTCACAACGAATCCTCAGGACAGATTACAATGGCGGAGGAGCAAGAGGCTCTATTTGACATGGGCAGTGGTAAGGGATTCCACAGCAAATCCTCAGGACAGACAGTAATCAACGTGCAGGTAAAGGCCCTCTCCAGAACAGGCAAAGCACAGCACACAGATATAAACTCCTTTTCGGGTCAAGTCATCTTAATTTATATAGCGCTTTTAACAATGGATTGTTTCAAAGCAGCTTTACAGAGATAAACATATAATTTAAGGTAACAGAGATTGTTTTGGTTTTATAGCGGTTCTTGAATAATGTTATTTCCAGCTAAAGTTCATTTTGATTGATTCACCTCCGTCGAAATGATCAGACTTTAAACGCGAACCTGTGATTAACGCTGACGGCGTTCACATGCACATTCAGAATTGATTCTATAGTTATGTGCTTTTGAAAATATGTGCGCAGGTTTGTAATTCCATACAACCCATGCCTAAACAAACTACTTGTCTTGCCTATAAATTTTGATACAGAATTTTGTTTTATTTTATCACTTCGGGGTACGCGAACCGAATTCACAACGCTTTATCTGTAGAGTGGGAAAGGGATCCTCCATAGGGAGAGGATAGTTGACACTTCAGCACTGCATTGTCATCGGGTACAGGCGAATCTCCTTCGTCAGATCTGGATACGGCCTGGATCCGGCAGGCTGCGGGAAAACCTCGGGATAAACAAAGACACTAATATTAGCGTAGATGCCATTCTTTTTATGATGTAACGAGTACATCAGGATTTAAGGGAAGTGTTCCCAGTTCCGGCTGACCTAATCTATGCAGCCTAACATTGAATTATAGAAGTCTATAATGTATTATGTGTATGCTAGGTCAAAGAGATGTGTTTTTAGTCTAGCTTTGAACTGACAGAGTGTGTCTGCTTCCCGGACAATGGTAGGAAGACTGTTCCAAAGTTTTGGTGCTAAATAGGAAAAGGATCTACCGCCAGCAGTCGATTTAGATATTCTAGGTTTTGTCAACTGGCCGGAATTTTGAGATCGCAATAGGCGTGAAGGACTATAATGCGTTAAGAGCTCGCTCAAGTACTGCGGAGCTAAACCATTTAGTGCTTTGTAAGTAATCAACAATATTTTAAAATTTATACGATGTTTAATAGGAAGACAATGCAGTGTTGACAGAACCGGGCTAATATGGTCATATTTCCTGGTTCTGGTAAGAACTCGAGCTGCTGCGTTTTGAACTAGCTGTAGTTTATTTATTAAGCGTGCAGTGCAACCACCCAGTAGAGCATTACAATAGTCTAGCCTTGAGGTCATGAACGCATGAACTAATTGTTCCGCATTTCCCAATGAGAGCATATGGCGTATTTTAGATATATTTTTAAGATGGAAAAATGCAGTTTTACAGATACTAGACACGTGGCTTTCAAAAGAAAGGTTGGTATCAAAGAGCACACCCAGGTTCCTAACTGACGACGAAGACTCAACAGAGCAGCCATCAAGTGTTAGACAGTATTCTAGGTTATTACGTGTGGAAGTTTTTTGTCCAATAATTAGAATCTCTGTCTTTTCAGAATTTAGTAGTAGGAAATTACTAGTCATCCAATTTTTTATATCAGCTATGCATTCCGTTAATTTTGTGAATTGGTAAGTTTCGTTAGGTTTTGAAGAAATATACAGCTGAGTATCATCGGCATAACAGTGAAAGCTAACTCCATGTTTCCTAATGATATCTCCTAATGGTAGCATGTACAGAGTGAACAGCAACGGTCCTAGTACTGAGCCTTGTGGTACGCCATACTGAACTTGTGATCGATAAGACATCTCTTCATTTACTGCTACAAACTGATAACGGTCAGTTAAGTATGATTTAACCATGCTAGTGCAATTCCACTAATGCCAACATAGTTTTCTAGTCTATTTAAAAGAATGTGGTCAATTGTGTCAAATGCAGCACTAAGATCGAGTAACACTAATAGAGAGATACAACCACGATCGGATGATAAGAGCAAATCATTTGTGACTCTAATGAGAGCAGTCTCAGTGCTATGGTACGGTCTAAATCCTGACTGAAAATCCTCGCAGATATCATTTCTTTCTAGAAAGGAACACAGTTGTGAGGATACTGCTTTTTCTAATATCTTTGACAGAAAAGGCAGATTCGAGATCGGCCTGTAATTGACTAATTCTGTAGGATCAAGTTGTGTTTTTTTAACAAGCGGTTTTATCATAGCCAGTTTAAAGGTTTTTGGTACGAATCCTAGAGACAAAGATGAATTAATGAAATTAAGAAGAGGATATATGACCTCTGTAAACATCTCTTTCAGTAGCTTAGTCGGTATAGGATCTAACATACAAGTTGTCGATTTAGATGAATTAACGAGTTTGCAGAATTCTTCCTCTCCTATAGCAACAAATGAAACAAATTTTTCCTCAGGAAGACTACAATGCACTCCCTGATGCGATACTGTGGTAGACGGTTGCATAGTTATAATTTTGTCCCTGATATTATCAATCTTATAAGTGAAGAAGTTCATAAAGTCATCACTGCTGTGTTGCTTGGACACTTCTGAGCTTGAAGCTTTCTTTTTCGTTAGTTTAGCCACTGTTTCAAATAAATACCTTGGATTATGTTTATTTTCTTCTAATAGGGTTGAAAAATAAGCAGATCTAGCAGCTTTTAAAGCCTCTCTGTAAGCAATCGAGCTCTCTTTCCATGAAATCTGAAATACCTCTAGTTTCGTTTTCTTCCAGTTGCGCTCCATTTTTCTGGCTGCTCTCTTAAGGGCTTGAGTGTGCTCGTTGTACCATGGCGTTGGACTATTTTCTTTAATCTTCTTTAAGCGCAATGGAGCAACTGCGTCTAAAGTGCTGGAAAAGAGAGAGTTAAAAGTTTCTGTTGCAATATCAAGTTCTTCTAAGCTATCCGGGATGCTGAGATGATGAAACTGATTAGGAAGATTATTGATAAAGCAATCTTTAGTGGCAGAAGTTATAGGTCTAACATATTTATAACACGGAGTCGGCTTTGCAGCCTTGGCTAAATGTAATTTACATGAGACTAGATAATGATCTGAGATGTCATCGCTCTGCTGCAGAATTTCAACGGCATCAACATCTATTCCATGTGATAATATTAATTCTAGAGTATGATTACGACAATGAGTAGGTCCTGACACGTGTTGTCTAACTCCAATTGAGTTTACAATGTCTTTAAATGCCAATCCCAATGCATCTTTTTCATTATCTACATGTATATTAAAATCACCAACAATTAGTACTTTATCTGCAGCCAATACTAATTCTGATAGAAAGTCCGCAAATTCTTTGATAAAATCTTTATGGTGCCCTGGTGGCCTGTATACAGTAGCCAGCATAATTCTCAAATGTGATTTATCGTTTACACAATATATTTTTACATTAAGCACCAATACTTCAAAAGAAGTATATTTAAAACTAGATTTCTTAGTGGTTTTGAAAATATTACTATAAATTACAGCAACACCTCCCCCTTTGCCTATCAGACGAGGTTCATGTTTATAACTGTAATCTTGTGGGGTTGACTCATTTAAAATAATGTAATCGTTTGGTTTTAGCCAGGTTTCTGTCAAACACAGCACATCTAGATTATAATCTGAAATCATATCATTAACTATGAGAGATTTTGAAGTAAGGGATCGAATATTCAGCAACCCAAGCTTTATCATTTGCTCATCTGTATTATATCTGTTTTTTATTTGTTGAACATCAATTACATTTTTAACCTGACCTTTTTTGGATTTCCAAATTCGGGGAACAGACACAGTCTCTATATGATGATATCTAGGTGAAAGAGGCTCTATGTGATGGGATTTATCTGACCTTGGTGACGTGAGGCCGCTAGCAGACGGTCGGTTTAGCCAGTCTGTCTGCTTCCTGACCTGAGCCCCAGATTGTCATGTTTTATCTCTAAGACTATGAGCCAAATTACTAGAGAGAAGAGCAGCACCAGCCCAGGAGGGATGGATACCATCTCTTTTCAACAGGTCAGGCTTGCCCCAAAAACTTTTCCAATTGTCTATGAATTCTATATTATTCTGCGGACACCACTTCGACAGCCAACCATTGAGTGAGGCCAATCTGCTAACTATCTCATCACTCCTGCGTACAGGAAGGGGGCCAGAGCAAATTACAGTGCCTGACATCGTACTTGCGAGTTCACACACCTCTTTAATATTAATTTTGGTGATCTCCGACTGGCGGAGTCGAACATCATTAGTGCCGACATGAATAATGATCTTAGAGAATTTACGATTAGCATTAGCCAGCACTTTTAAATTTGCTTTGATGTCAGGCGCTCTGGCTTCCGGCAAACATGTGACTATGGTGGCTGGTGTCTCTATTTTCACGTTCCGTGTGATCGAATCACCAATTACCAGGGCACAATCAACAGAATTCTCAGTCGGTGTTTCACTGAGTGGGGCAAATCGGTTTGTTATGGGAATCGGAACGGAAGAGTGGTTCTTTGATCCGCGACTAGAACGATCTCTCACTGTCACCCATCTGCCCTGCTGCACGGGCTCTACTTCAGCCGGAACCGTATCATGTAAAGAGTTCACTATGCTAGGCGCATCCAAAACAGTATCTAAAGATCTAGCATTCTTACCATCCTCAATTAAAGTTTGGATGCGTGTCTCTAGTTCTGAAATCTTCTCCGTCAGCCTGACTGTCTCCTTGCATTTATCACATATAAATCCTATATTGCCATCGGAGAAGGCTATACTAAACATATGACATGTGACACAGGTGACAATAACAGGACAAGAAGACATTACTCACTGTTTGTTGACTGGTTCTTACTTACCTGGACTTTATGAACTCAAAGGCGCGGGCGCGCGAGAGAAAATAAATAAATAAATGAGTGCACGGGTGGCGCATTAGCAGGCTAACGTTAGCGAGTTTCTAGCGTGCTGTATTAACAATAACGAAAGCTAGAGATGTAAGGTTAATCTGAGATGTTGGGTAAGCTGTATTTAGTAGTATAAACAACTAGAAATGATAGTAAAAGATAAATGATGGCTCAAAACATAAAGAAATACGAGGCTCAGGCGGAGCTTACAACCTCGGAGCAGACCTCGAAGCAAACAAACACACAGCAGGCAGCGAGGCAGACAGGAGCAATCGATCAGCGATCAGCAATTGTCCCTGGTCAGACAGTGATCAACATGCAGGTAAGAGGCCCTCTTCAGAACAGGCCAAGTGCAGCACTCGGGTGGAACACCCTTTTCAAATCACATCAGCGCATCGGAGAGATAGATGGCTCCTTTCTGCTTAATACCCACTCCACATATAACAGCGAATACAGCCCAGCGTTCCACGGGGTTAGCAAGTCCACTGGTCGAAGTCATGGTTAAAGACAGAACTGTTCTTCCCACACTCGTGTATTCAGAAAAAGACACTCAAGACTTCAAACGTGCTTAGATCACCATAAACACTGCAATTCTCCCACTCACAATAAATTAAGGCCTTTACTCCAACATTCGTCCAGATTCTTCCACTCCCGTGGGACTATGACGTAAGGGCAGCGTGGGAGATTAATATCAGCAGAAGCAACGAGCCTCGAAAAATCACAGCAACACTGGATTTAACTTTTAAGCTGAGACACACAGGTAACATCAGAGGGCTTTAGAGATCATCATAAGTGTGATTTGAGGTACTTAACTGCCCCAGGAATGATCGATGCACATTAATTCTTCAGTCCATAAATGTTCTCCTTCATAAAATCAGCCAAAACTGCAGTCATCTGTCCTGTTCCCCCTTCATCTCTGCCATTTCTTTCCCTTTCTCCCCCCCCTCCTCTCCTTAACACAAAAATGCCTTTTTATATCCATGTTGAGACACATGTTCCAATCGCTGATTGCCTCCCTCACCTCTCGCAGCTGACGCTCGTTTCTTCCTTAAATACCCCGCAATCGGCCATCACATGCAAAACCGGAACCGGCCCGGTGTACCACCGGAAATCACTCCGTGACATAAAGAAGGAGTATCAGCTAGTAGGCTATATTGCGTTTGAGGATGCTGGAGGTGGAGATTAATAGCCTTTTCTCACACCACTTGATATAATTAAACTTATCAATTTGATGGCGGATCCAGAAAGGTTCAAACGACAATCACCAGTGACAACTGGAGACTCACCCGTTGTAAAATGCAAAAGACTTCGTTCGGACTTCAGAGTGGCTAACTTACAGAAAAAAAGAGACTGCAACCGGACCCATGCGAAAACAAGGGTTACATATCGGAAGGACATTACATGTAGTCACGCAATGCTGACGTTGTTAACATTAACAATTTGAGAACAAAGTATAATTTGCATGGTTTTGCGTGATATGATAAGCGATTTTTAGATTTAATCAGCGCGATTTACTGCAATGTCAGAACCAGAACAAAAGTGGATGTTACCTACTTGTTCAGATGACATTTTCCGGTGAAAATTATTAAGTTGGTCATACTTCCAAAAAGAATAATCTGTGATTCTGAATGACAGTATCCACACCAGCGTGGTCACTGACAGCTGCACACTCTCCTCAAACATTGTGTTCATCCGCGCTGTGCTGTGTCGAAGTACAACTCACGTAAAGTTGATGATTCCGCGAATAACTGCAATTGCAGATTTCGAACAGAGATGGCGACAAAGAGGAAAAACTGCGGACTGCAGCATTAATAAAAAAATATATTATAATTATATTGACCTGTATATTAAACTCTTTTTGTACTCTTTTGTCTCACTTGTGTACATTAAAACAGAACCCATCTCTATATTTCAAATGCATACAATGAATAGACCGGATTTTGATGCAAGTTGAAAAATGTATGCTGAAAAAGTCAGAACAGTTGCATGCCTTGATCAAACAGGATCAGGTTATTTTATGTTTAAGATAAAACAATCACAAAATCTCACAGCATTAGCTGTAACATGGAGGCTGCAAGCCTAGGAACAGTGTAGGAAAACTAATACTGGCTTTTGGGTGATAGTTCACCCAAAAATAAAAAATTCTGTCATCATATATGAATGTATCCATCATGTATAAATGTATTTCTTCTGTTGAACACAAAAGAAGATATTTTGAAGAATATGGGTAACCAAACTGTTTTTGGTCTCCATTTACTTTTTTTCAATAGTGGGTACACTCCTTCATGCTTACACCACCACTTCTGAGAGAGGTATAGGTGTAACTTCTCTGTATTTGCCAACTTCTTCCCGTGCCCTGTCTGCAGCAGTAGCACAGACTACTGTAGCCACTGGTGCATAGGCATCTCTAAGCAGATCCAACAGCGTACAGGATTCGTTTGACCTCTTTGGTGGGTTGGGGAGGGGGCACCTTCACCAAGGGATTTTTGCTCCTGTACAGGTGCACTGCCTCCATTACCAGCACTATCAGATCCTTGCTGCTGATAGTTAGAAGCAAGGGAAATGTTAATTAAAATTACATTTGAATTTAATGTTGCCCATCTCCACCATACATACATTTTTATTATTTTGCTTTAATTTATTATATTTATATGCAGTTAATAAATTTTTGTTTTGTTTACATTTTCAGTTTTAAACCTTTATACAACTTACATCATGTACCTTAATTTGCTCCAGAGTGACAATCTCACTGATCAATGTTGTGAATGTCACCTTTATTTTATATATAGCGCTTTTTACAATACAGATTGTGAATGTGCCCTCGCGTTCCTCTTCAGAGATGAAAGGAAGAGTCTTGAAATGAAGGTCCAGGGCAGATACAACATACAGCTTCTCTTTTAGATTTGCATATCTTTCAAGATTAGACAATCACATTTAAATTACATTATGGCATCAACCTCCGCGCCCTCTGGGGGCTTAGAGATGGGATGTCAGTTCTTTGGAGAAGAGGTTCTCCCCCGGCCCTCCACCGGGGGAAGGAGTGGCCCTGCAACCACTTCCTGAAAGAACTGCAACCCACCTCTGAGCTGCCCATAACGGGAGTGCCGCATCGCCTGGTGTTCAGCAGGCTGCGGGACTGGTATGGGCAGGGGCGCCTTCCTGCAACCACCTCCACGGTCATGGCCCGGTGCTGCTGGGGCCGGGCGGAAGTCGCAGGAGGGCGCGTTTGGCGGCATGCGGACTGAGGTGTCTGAGCCGGCGGCTGGGTGGCAGCAGCTGGCCGCGGGGTCAGAACATGTTTGGTAGCCTCAGTCTGCTTCCGGGTGGCCGAGAACTGTTGGGCAGAGTCCTCGACCGCGCGTCCGAAGAGGCCAGCCTGAGATATGGGGGAGTTGAGGAAGCGGGTTCGCTCAGCCTCGCGCATATCAAACAGGTTAATCCAGAGATGTCTGACCACGCATGTGGACATCACCTGACCCAGGGAGCGTGCGGTCACCTTCGTTGCTCGTAGCTCTTGGATGAGCCCTGAATCAGCCCTACCCTCGTGCATGTCATTGAGCACCCTGCAGGATGGCAAAAACATGCAGTGAGGTGGCAGCCTGCCCCGCAGCTCTATAGGATTTTGCCATTGGAGTAGACAAAAAACCTACAGGCATTGGAGGGGTGCTTAGGGTCGCCACGCCAGGTGGAAGCGCTGTGGGGACACAGATGTGTTGCCACAGAACACTCCACGGGGGAACCCCAGTGTACCCTTGGCCGCGGCCTCTGCGAGGGCAGAGAAATCGGAAGAGGCCGCTGAGCAGTCGCGAAAAGTCAAAGGAGACTCCCACAATCTCATGACCTCTTCATGCACGTCCGAGTAGAAAGGATTTGGGTTCGCCTCCCCAAAAACCAATCATCAGCCTTAAGTGCTCGGGACATGGCGGATGGTTCCACACAAGCCCGATACTCGCGGCTGCCCGGGAAAGCATAGCTGTCAACTCTGGATCAGACTCGAGGGTGGCAGCACAGACGAGCCCTCATCCCCAGAGGACTCCAGCTCACCTTGTGATGCGGCGATAGACATGATTTCATCAGCCGGGGAACCGAATGAGATGCTGGGCCCGCCGGCGTCCTCTTAACACGGCTCTGGTCAGCGAACTCATTCAGAACCGCACAGGTTGCAATGTGAAAGAGGGGGTGTGGACCGAGAATATTTCGTCGGTTTAGTTCCAGACCAGCAGTCTTAGGTCACCCTGGCCACCAGCCAAAGTATTCTCTCGCGTGGAGAAAATAGATTGGGGTGTGGATGAGGGGACTCTCGCTCTATTGAGCTCATAGAGTCTCGACCGTTACATTGCGATGGTCATGTTCCAGCTGGGAGAACGCTGTCTGAGCGTGATCGAAGCCCAAACACGTCAAAACAGCGCCCGTGCCCATCAGTTGAATCTATCAGACTACTGCACTCAGAAATACACGGGCAGATCGTCTTTAGAAAGACATGCCGCGTGCACGCTCTTTTTGTGAGAGAAAAGCTCGCAGTAGTGCTGAAGTGCTGAGTTCTCCCCAGACATCACCAGAGTTGCACTCTTCATCGGCCGAAGAGCTTTCACGATGTCCTATATCCACCTCTGTCAGAGTGTATAGATCCTTTTCGCTCCGGCAGACTTCAGGAGAAAGAAGTGCAGTTGAGATTGCCGGTTGCTGCTCCAAAAATCTTTCGAGCATGTCCAGCGTGCTGTTCTACCTGGTCACCATGTCAATTTTAAGTTTGTGACAGGGCAAATTCAGTAGCTTCTGTTTTTCTTTGTAAACTTTGTTAGCGTTAGCGCTCCTGTGAAAGAATGGCACTATGCACCTAACTCGACCTAGCAACCGAGAGATGGCCGTAAGTTTCAGCGCAGCTTGCGATGCCAGATTTATTGTGTAAGCAAAGCAGCCAATATGGAGCAGCTCCATCATGTCGGTCACAATGATCGGGTCTTTCTTAGTAAGCCCCCACTCTTCCAACGCATCTAAAAGCAATGCACATATATTTGCCCCTGTGTGACTAGCCTGCATAGCTTTGGTCTGCAACACATTTGAAATGAGAAGCTAGTCATCTAAATAGTGGCAGGTAATTGTGACATAGGTGTCTTGATGTCTTGACATCCAACCATCGCACATGAGGGCCACTCTGTCCTCTGACTTTAGGGACAGAGAAATGTTCCACTTTACTTCATTAAACAGTCTTGGGATAATCTCTTCGCTTATCCGTTTGCGACTAGGAATAGAATAACGAGGCTCCAGCACATTCAACATGTAACTGAATCCGTCGTTTTCAACTACGCTGTATGGTCTTATATCTTTGCAAATAAAAATGCAATCGATTCAGTGATATTTTGTGCACGAGGTGAATTGTGAGGAATTTTGCTTGTGAATGCATTTGAAATCTTCAGTTGTGTGCTCAGCTGTGGGGTGTTGGAACCTGCAAGTCTGGGTGATGTCTCATCAAATGGTTCCGCAGATTTGTAGTATTACTACAGCATTTCACCTCAGCATAACAAATCACACATATACGTAGCTTTGTTCTTGTCCACACTATCATCATCGTCCTGCTTGCGAAATCTAAAATGCTTTCATACCTCTGACTTTTTATGTGAAGCTGGCATTAATGTCGACAACGCACCTGAAGCGCCATTTTAACCCTCTGGGGTCGGCGGTCGCGCCGGCGATACCAGCTCACTTTTTTCCTTATCAGTGCAAAAGAGACTCAAATTACTCTGTTGATTTTGATCTTACATATAAGTGTTATACATCACTCGATCCTGTTAAGTTTGTATTTTTTTTGTGGAACCTCTCAATAAAAACAAAGTGTTGTGCTTTTCGCCAAATAAAGAAAAATAAACATGATGCGCGTTCTGCGTTCTCTCTGTCAGTGAAGTCCATTCTGAAACGCGTCCGAAAAATGAACTGTAACTAAGTCAATACTTGGCACAGAGATACGAGATGTGTCTTTTTAAAGCTTGTATTCTCTTCTTTTAAATGAAGTAATTTATTTAAAAAAGAAATATTTCCAGTTTATGTAATCCGTTTGAAACCAAGGAGAGGCACAGTTTTTTCGTTCTCAGTTCATTATCTTTAATGAGCCGAGGCCGCCACGCCCCCAGCGCTTTTCACATGGTAAATAGGTGATCTAACGTTATGCATAGCACACTCCCAGCGATCAATGGCATAAAAACCCGAAGTTTTTTCATCAGATTCACAGATAGTTCATCGCGTTTTGAGGATGGCACGCTACCCCGACCCTTCAGATGATTCTGGACAGCGAGGAAGAATTCAATTTTCCTCAGAGGAAGATTATAACTCGGACGACGAACGGCTGCATTTTGAAGAACGAATTGATCCCGCCGAGGATACAAGTTCGGAGTAAGTTGTTTAGTGTTATATAATTCCTTTTCTGATCATATAGAGCTCAAATGAATTTTCAGACTATATTTTGCCTAGCTTTTGACATCTTACAGAAATTGCCTCACAATATCCCTAACATTCGTGTATACGCTCGTGTAAACTTTTTAAATGTGATATTACTCTCTAAACATATTTGTATATTAAATATATATAGTTTTGATTAGCTTATGACACTAATTATCATGCTAAAATACTGCCTTATGCGTTATGTAAATGTTCAGTTAAGGTTAGCCTATGACACTATATCATGCGTAAATAACTGAATACAGGTGTAAATGTTTGAAATGTAGTGATGTGTCGTTCGCGAACGATCCGTTCATTGAGTGTATCACTAAATGTGTGCGGTCTATATGGGCCATCAACAGATATTTCTCCGTCCCATGGCCCAGATATATACATACATTGTGCATCCATACCCATTAATTGTCCATCAGTTTATTTTGGATAATGTATGCTAACAGTATTTTTTTTAATTAATTTTTTTAGGAATGTGTCTGCATCATGCTCTCCTTCGCCAGCACCTCGCAGAGGGACACGCAGGTGTCGTTCAGTTCTCAGTGCGATCGAGAATCATACTGAGTAAGTGCACAGACGTAATATTTTACAGATGAAATTTAGCCTAATTGTGTTTATATCGTCATAATATACATCGTCATAATTATCAGCATGCTCACGCTTTTTTCTTTTTTATAATACAAGTTTGGTCTTTTTTTTCTTGTGATGTGTTAAGTGATAGTAATGACTTTATGTCTTTACATTGTTAGGACATATTTCTATTTTGAATAAATGCTGTTCTTTTTATTCATCAGTGAATCATTCTTAGTTCATCATTCTTTGTTCAGGCTGCCTTCGTGGCACCTTGATGGGGCATTAGCCATTGGGGGAGTGTCTTTTGTCTCCCCTGTTGTGAATCTCATTAATATTCATAGCCATTAACACTCCCACGCATACAGCAGTGCTGACCCCAAAACTAAGTTGCAACATTTAAATTGTTATATTGTTGTTTGTGAAAGTGTGGTCAGGATGATTTTCACATCATTTTGTAGTAAAAATTCTAGCCTACAAGAATAGTAACTCAAAAGTCTTGTGGACAACTATTCAGTATTTGTTAAATGGCCTTATTGCGGTGAATTTTTTTTCCCCAAAACGTACTAACCACGCATAATATTTTTTTTCTATAAAATGCAAACATGTACATCCATTTTGCTCACATATTATTGTAGCAGAGTTTGTGCTGAACACAGCATAATTATATGTTGGCCAATGGTATGTTGTAAGTAACTTAAATAAGCACAAATATTAGGCCATGTCAAAACATCTCAAGGGCCCCAAAAACACCTCAGACCCCAGAGGGTTAAGCACTGAATGAATGACAGGCTCGTCTCTTGCTCCATTGTAACATTGCGCAAGGCAAATACGAGGGTGACATCTAGTGGAGAAGATTAGTAATAAGATTAACAGTAATCTTAAATTAAATGTTTGCGGAAATAAATATGGAAAAAAATGTTGTTTTTTTTCTAGCCCTAATGTTGACTAATGCTGCACACACACATTAACAATCTTGTCAATTGTTGCTTCTTCTTTGTTTTGCCTTTCATCCATTAGGCTCTTCACCAGCCGCATCGGAATTGGACCATCCAGGATATGGAATCGTCCCTTGAGGACCCCAATCACTCTTTCTTTTCTTTTTTAAAAACGACATATCTCATCAGTGTTTTTTTATTGTTGTTGTATTTTATTTTTCTTGTAATTCTAATGAATTATTTAACATATAGAAATATTGACAATGTGAGTAATACACAACCTGTCCAAAATTCGTATCTTTGTGAATTCTGATATTCGAATTCACAAGTGACTCCTCAACATCTTTCCGAGGCAGCTGTTTCCGGCCATGAGTGAAAGCTGGCATGACCAAATGGGCATAGTGAACAGCAAAATCTTCCACAAGAGTAAAACCCCTGTTAGCCAGTATCTGTAATAGAGAATACAAACAATTCATCGATTTAAAAGGGTCAGGGATATTTTCACAAGTAATGTCCCCAGCTAAACCTGCACAAACTAGTACATACCTGGTCTCCTGGCTTGTGGTAGCTGTAAGATAAAAAGCCAGACAGAAATGTTTTTCTATTAAGAAACTAAACGAAAGATTTAAAATTAACTTACAAAATGAAAAAATTCACTCTGTTACAGAATTTAAATATCTTGGATTGATCCTAGATCCTCAACTTAAATTTACTAAACATATAAAGAAAATCTCTAAAACAATACAAAGTAATCTTAACTGTTTTAAACTATAATCAGAAACTATATACCAAGATGGGCAGCCCTGCTGTACATGCATGCTATGGTCGTTTCACATATTACATACTGCATGACAGTTTGGGTGCAAGCAGCTCCGTCTGCAACAATGGTAAATGGTAAATGGACTACATTTATATAGCGCTTTCACAGACCCAATGGCCACCAAAGCGCTTTACATATTGCCTCACATTCACTCACTCATTCATACACCGACGGTCAATTCAAAACACATTGGATCACTTTACAA
Organism: Rhinichthys klamathensis goyatoka; assembly: GCF_029890125.1. Classification (NCBI taxonomy): domain Eukaryota; kingdom Metazoa; phylum Chordata; class Actinopteri; order Cypriniformes; family Leuciscidae; genus Rhinichthys; species Rhinichthys klamathensis. The sequence goes on from NW_026606717.1 coordinate 10,198,630, forward strand.
TCATGCAATAAAAATTATGGATAAAAAGCCAATCCGCTATCATCACTGTCACATCCTCAAGAAATATAATTTATTAAAGGGGTCATATAATGGTACATGCACTTTTACAAGTTGATTGTACTGAAATGTGTGTTGGCAGTGCCTGTACACAACCATCATATAATGATAAAAATTCATCGAGTGTTTTTTTTTTATCTCCTTATTTGTTTTCCCCTGTCTCAAATCGAGCCGTCTGACCATGTGACGTCACGGTCAGACGCCCCTCCCACGATTGTTGATTGACAATGGCGTCTAAGCGATTGTGGTGTTCTATTCTTGGGTGTAATAACGAACACAGCAGTCATTTTGATGTTCCTAAATCCGAACCGCTGAAGACGCAGTGGCTGAGTTTTGTTTTCGAAGGGAATATTCCCCACGATCAACGTCAATGCTTTCATGTCTGCGCAAATCATTTCTTACCAGACTGCTTTATAAACGAGGGTCAATATAAACAGTTGTACCTAACACTGCATAGATAACGTTACGCATCACTGACAAGCCTACATTAACAGAAAAAAAGTTTTTCATGACCATTAGCTGTAACATCAAGCTGTCAATGAACTAACGTATACATAGCTTTCGTATCTCACTACTCTACCCTGCCAGTACATACAAAGATAGATCAACGTAAGTGACATTACGTTAACCAACCATTTAGAAACGTCCTGTTCGAGCCTTAATTGTCGAACTTCTTTGGGGCCGCCATCTTGTTCCGGGTCCGACTCCAGTTTAAATTGATACGGTTGCACAGATGTGTCCTCAGAGACTCCCGCTGCCATTCTTTCTCCAAAATATACCCTCAACTGTTGTCAAGACAACACTCCACGTGTGTTGTGTCAAAACGCCCAACAGAACAGAGGGGCTTTTTAATTTTGTTAATACAGGACATCATTCAAACTGCAAAGTGTTTACTTATTTGTGTACACTCGCAATAAAATACAACATTGTGCTTTTGTCAAACTATAAACTCTTGTCAAACTGTAACCTACAACTGTCACCCAACCAAAAACACACACACAGTTTTAAAAGCAAAACATATTTATCCAACCCCATTTCAAAACAGTCTGTGGGTTCCATTTTTTGGACATTCATCATATCGCATTGGTTTTTATTTCTTGTCCTCAAACAGAGCTCTAATCTGTTTATTTTTAAGTTGCACATTCTACATTGATTAAAAAAGATGTTTTTGATGGTAGTATTATTTTATACGGAAATTTCAGATGAGAATAAAGTTAGGGTTAAATAAAATTAAGGAAAACAAATATATTGATCTGAAATATAGCAAATTAATTTTAAATTCATTCAGGTACAATTACCAAACATATCTCAAGGTCTTTTTGTCTTTTTATTAATTTAATTAATAAACTAATTGTATAAAACTATTGTCAGTGCACTACAAATAAACTGGTTCTAAGCCTTTATTAATAAAAATTCAAGGCTTAAGACATTTATATTTTATATTTTAAATGCCTTCTATATTTTTGTTTTGCTTTTCACTCCATCGTACCGAACCGTGATGTCTGAACCAAGGTATGAACCGAACCGTGACTTCTGTGTACCGTTCCACCCCTAGTATTGTCGTCATACCTATAAATTACGTTAAGCTATGCTAAAAGTGGTACCGCCAGACCCGGAGATCGGCTGAATGGTTTCCAAAACGGTAAAAAACAATTGTTTTACTCGAGGGGAGGTGGAAAATGAGCTTAATTCCCCAAATGGTGGAATATCCCTGTAACGTTAGCTAGGCTTATCGTTAGCCGGGTACCCATGTCTGTCTGAGGGTTTCAGTAAGGTCAACTGCTTTGGTAAGGTCCACATTAGTTGACTGGAGCATCTCAGATAGGAGCCCTATGAAATTTGAGAATGTAGTCCTCTTGCGTCTACAGCTCTCTGTGGATTGGCCTCATCTGAAATTTCATCCAGCACTCTTATTACTGCAGGCAGCCTGTCCATAAAGTTTCTACATGCAGCATAGCGACAGGCCCATCTAGTGTCACTTAACCTTGGAAGTTCTCGTGGTGCTCCACCACTGAACATTTCTTCTTGAACATCCATCCACTTAATGTGAACATATGAGCCTAACATGAATGTGTACAGTCTTTCCAGCAAAGTGAAAAAACATGCAGCTTCTGGGACATTTTTTACACTGAAATATTTTTTACGTGCTCACTTTCTTTAACCACTTTTATCATTTCTGTGTTGCTTTGCTTAAACTTTATAATAAGCAGACGAGGCGCATTTGCTGCTTTAACATTCTTTACTCGACAGCTTTCACATAACACACCAGTGCTACCCGCATGGCTACATCTGTTTACTTCCTCATGCCCATATGAAAAAAACCAGCATGGTTCATATACAGCAACCATATATCTTCCTTACTTAAATTGGACAGAATTACCTTATGTGTTTCATGTAAGACCAATACATGTCCTATACAAAATCAGACCGATTATGGCCCCTTTCATACTAAATAGCACACATACAACTTATAGGGGATTTTTGCGTCATATATGAATACTGTTAAAAGTCTTATATGAGTTGTACATGACAAAAGTATGCAATGGTGTATGGTATTAGTAGAAAACACCCGATATTCATATACAAATCATTTAAAGTTCTTATATTGAATCATATGAGTTTTACATGACAAACATATGCAATCGTATATGGTATTAGTAGAAAATAACTTAAATTCATATACAAATCATTTAAAGTTCTTATATTGAATCATATGCTAGTCAAATTAAAGTCCTATAGGATTTATACACATTTTGTGTCATTTTTTTATACATGTTATATAAAGTGTGTCATACAGATTTCATGTTTAGATGACCAACATCACTTATATGAAATTTGGAAATTGTACAGTGCAGAAGGTGGTTGGAGGATGTAGTGTCAAAATATCTCTGAGCTTTATGAGGACTGGTCATTTTCCTTCAGGATTTGGACAGTAAATTTTAAATCAGGAAATCTCAACACTTTCAAAAGTGTTTCCTCTCGCAACACTGACACCAATATGAACACTAAGAGTAAAATAAGTAAAATATGACTACCACCAATGCAGAGAACAACAACACTGTTACAGAGCTGGGTGCAGCTTTGTGGCAAACACTGGCAGAGTTACAATTCTACACTGTTCTGGTGTCGACCTAACACTTTAAAAGAAGATGAAAATCACTCATCATGGAATTCTTCTCAGCCTTAGGAGTCGAGTATTACACCATCCTGGTGTTGATAGAACACCTTTTTACAAAAAAAACAACACTAGGAGTTACCAGTTTTTCTTATTAGGGTTCTGCATTACCTACTTTAAAGAACTGTAAAATAAACTGACAAATCATTTAATCTGAAAAGAATAAATTCACTTTGAAATAAACACATCACTCTATATTACTCTTTCAAAACTTTATTTCAAAACAATCCAGAAAGTTAAATTGTAACCTTAGTCTGGGATTATAGCAGAATTCTGTTCATTGTAAAGTAAAAAATAAAGGCAAAATGCAAACAGTGGTTTTAACAAACTATTTATTTTATTAACGAACAAGCCCCTTTACATCATAGGTTAACCTTTAAAATAAACAATGAATGCACACTATAGGCATTTCTGTCATCAGAATTATATGAAAGCTGCTTATCAAATGGTCTGTAATACTTCAAATCCTGAACATGTCAGTGAATGTAAGTCCTGTGTCAGTGAAGTTGATTCAGTACCTTCGACTCTGCAACAGTACAGCAGTGCTCGAGTCAACAACATTCAGCAGATGAAGAGCAGTTGCAGGATACGAGTGGATCAGTTGCAGGACACGAGTGGATCAGTTGCAGGACACGAGTGGATCAGTTGCAGGACACGAGTGGATCAGTTGTGTCCAGTTGCTAACAGTAGAGTTTCATAGAGCAGGAATGGCTGCGCAGATTCAACTTTCTCGAAAAAATCCGAAAGAGTGCTGGTTCTCTAGACAACACAACACAAAATCAGACCGATTACAATTAATACAATTTGTGTTTTATAAATACAGCAAGTTTATGTTGGCGCGAATTTGACGAGCTATTCGCGTCTGGTGTGAACGCAGCATAATGATGTACCTTTATAGGGCTTGAAAGTGGTAGTTGCATAGACTGTCAATGGAGGGGCAGGAAGCTCTCAGATTTGAATTTGAATTTTTGATTCAGTTGAATTTTCCTATTGGATGTTTGCGGTGGTTCGTGACGTAAGCGGTTGTTGGTGACGTAAGCAGGTTCCAGCTCACCACGCCCTTGGTACGAGCTACCACGCCCTTGGCAGTATAAAAACCATCTTGTTTCGTCAAAACCACTGCGAGTCAGGAGCTGGAATTGCGAGTATTTAAAACGATCAGGATAGAGTGTTTTAGCATCTATTTAGCATAGCATTTATATAGTTATTTAGATTATTTCGTGTAGCCTATGTAGTTAATTAGCATAGTTGTTAGTGTAGTATTGTTAGAAGCATAGTTAGTTAGTAGTATAGTATTGCATCAGTTAGGATAGCTTCAAGTTAGCGTAGATTTATCTGTATTTAGTACAGTGGTCAGGATGGTAATGCAGTAGAGGTGGAAATGGGCTTCTCCACACAGCTGGCGCTGAAAAGCGACGCAGTGCCAAACGCTGCTCCTCCTGCATGGACTCCACCACCGCAGTCGCGTCTTGATGCGAGAGAGCATGTATGTTTTAATCACAATTTATGGTTAGGCTCAAGTTAATCCTCTGGGGTCGACAAACGCGACGGCACATTTTGCTGGATTTTTTCACATAGCGACAGAATATGAATATGCCGACAGAGAGCGCGCGCTATTGACATCAACTCGACAAAACTCATCAGATGCCGATCGCGATGCGGGAGTTAAGACCGCAGTTTGAGCCAGCGGCTCGAATTGATATGGCCCTGTGTCCACAGACAATTCACCCTCCTCCACTTCAGGTGAAGCTGGGGGAGAAAAGTCCTCGACTTCAAATGACCGCTCTGTTGCAAAGCTACTTGCGTCACTCTCCATTTTAGAGTCTCACAGCAGCTGTCAATCAATCCGTCACTGCGGGTCTCAGGTGCACGCCCCCCGCTCAGCACCGCCCTCGGCTCGTCCCCTCTATCTCTGCTGGGCTCTGCCCACTTTTCCAGCATTTTTCAAATATTGCCAGTGGGTGGAGTCAGGCTCTGACCAGGGGTTTAGTTACCCTTTAAGAATAAATTAAGACACCTACCTTAAGAAATCTCACTAATAGTCAGCCGCTGGAAGAATCTGTGTTCCCTTTTTGTGGCTGTGATGTTGGACAGGTGATGGGCAGATATTTCCCAATCAGTGGAGTCTAAAATTAAACAGCAAGAAAACATCTACCTGTTAAATCATTAAAACAATTCGTTTGAAAACTAATTTTAAGTAAAAAATAAAAATGACTTTTGTAAAGTAATTTGACTGGACAAAAATTAAAAATGAGTGTTAAGAAACACAGAAAATCTAGTTATACCAAATAGCAACAAAGCTATGATTATTTTTTATGTTTGTGCCCATGATTCTCTCATGTTATCTGTTAAATCTTAACATCACCAGGTTCTAGTCTGTACAGTCTTTAAACACCAAGCCTGGTTTAGCCTTAGCCACTCAGTGCATCATAGAAATCCTCCTAGCAAACACAAATAGCTAAATCAATACATTTAAACATGAAAGCATAACCACTAAACATCAATCAAAAGTTATTCTGATAAGTACATTTTGCATAAATATTAATCTGAAAGAATTAGTTACCCATTCTAAGAAAATTGGTCCTCCAAAAAAGGAAATAAAGTGACAATTTCACGTGCATTGTTGGTCTGCAGTCTGTGTTGTTCTTCTGTTTTTCAGTTAACTTATACTAGGTGTGCTGGTAAACGAGAGTAAAAGATAGTTTGAGGATAAATACATACTTTTAATATTTGCACTTCACAAATATTGTCATAAAACACGTATTGTAATGAGTTAAAACACTTACTATTTGTTTTTACTGTTAAAAGCAAAATCCGTGTCAGCACTGCGTCACGACTCAAAGAAGATGCAGGCCTAGTCGTCTGTGGGCCTAGTCTGTGAGAAAGGTTTAGGCGCGCACATCACATACATATCGTTACAAAACAATATAATGCCATGAAATACATGTATTTCTAACTCTGGGGGATAAGGTGAATAGGCTAAAGTCCCCAAAAGTCGGAGTGTTCCTTTAAGAATAGTATACTATCTTAGTACTGTGGTAAAGTTTAGAGAAATTGTCACAAATGAAAATGAAATCTGGTGATGTAGAATTTAAAATAAAAAAAATATTGATATGTAAAATATTCAACTGTATCTTGAATATACTCTAATAAATCATTTTTGTAATGAAAATGTGTGCTTGTGTGTGTGTAGTTTTAAATATTGTGTTTCATCTAATGTTGATTGTACAGTATGACCATGATTGACTAGGCATAGGGCTCCTCTTAGGGCTCCACAAGATAAGAGCAAGAGCATGAGTGAACTGCAGCCTTACACTGATTGGTAAACTGCACTGTGTTTTATTAGTTCACTTTCAAAAAAAAAAAAAAATACAAATTAATTCTGATAATTTACTCACCCTGATGTCATCAAAGTTCCCCTTCAGGGACTACCGCTGCGTGTAATCGCAGTGGGAACGCCCCAGCGTGACGCGTCTGAAGCATGAATGAAATCAGTCAATGGAGAGAATGAGCGTACGGCGAGTGACGTCATAGACCAGGAAGCTATAAATATCCCCTGAGCACACAACACGCCAGCTTAAAAGTTACTGAAGCAGCGACCCAAGGGGATGCCGAGAGTATGGCAGGACACGCAGCGTCCGTCCCTTCGGGGAACTAGGGTTACATACGTAACCCGGGACGTTCCCCTTCAGGGACGACCGCTGCGTGTAATCGCAGTGGGAACGCAATACCCACATCCCCATACGACCAAATCCCCGTCGTGTGTCATCAGGAGACACAAACCGACGAGAGAACCTGAGCCCCTGGAGTGGAGCTAAGGTCAAGGGAATAAAATCTGACGAAAGTGTGCGGTGAGGACCAGCCTGCCGCATCACAAACGTCCTGAAGAGAAGCTCCTGAAAGAAGAGCTGTAGAGGCAGCCATACTCCTGGTGGAATGAGCCCTTACAGCCAAAGGTGAAGGCTGATGGGCCGAACCGTAAGCAAGCGAGATGGCCTCGACCACCCACTTGCTCATCCTTTGCTTAGATGCAGGACACCCTCTCTTAGGTGACCCAAAACAGACAAACAGTTGTTCCGATCTCCTCCACAGAGCAGCTCTGTGGACATACGCATCTAAAGCCCTAACAGGGCACAGCAAATTAAGTTTCCTCTGGTCTGACGTCAGAAAAGGCGGAGGACAGAAAGCCTGCAGAACTATAGGTCTAACCAAAGTGGTCGGCACCTTAGGAACATAACCTGGTCTCGGACAGAGAAAGGCCTTAACCATACCAGGAGCAAATTCCAGGCACGAGGGAGCCACCGAAAGTGCTTGAATATCACCAATCCATTTTAGAGATGAGATAGCAAGAAGAAGGATAGTCTTAAGAGTAAGAAACTTTTCCGAAACTTCCTCGATGGGCTCGAAAGGAGCAAGGGAGAGACGTTCTAAGACGATGGCCAGATCCCAAGCTGGTACCCTTGTGCGAACTGCAGGCCTCAGCCTCAGGGTGCCACGAAGGAAGCGAGATATAAGTGGGTGTTTCCCGAGGGAACCTCCACTTGAAGGGGCGTGGTAAGCAGCTAAGGCCGCCACATACACCTTCAGTGTGGAGTGGGATAACCCTGTGGAGAGACGGTCCTGCAGGAAATCCAGCACTGTACCAACCGGGCAATTAACTGGGTCCTGCTGGCGCTCTCCACACCAAGAGGTGAAAAGTTTCCACCTCGCGGCATATAACTTCCTCGTGGAGGGAGCTCTGGATTGGAGGATGGTCTCAACGACCTCAGCCGAGAGACCAGAATCTATGAGCTGGGCCCCCTCAGAGGCCAAGCCCACAGCCTCCATAGCTCTGGACGGGGGTGAAGGATCGACCCACTCGCCTGAGAGAGCAGATCTCTCCTGATCGCTATCTCTAGGGGAGAGCCGTCGAGGAGAGACACTAGGTCCGAAAACCACACTCGGGCCGGCCAGAACGGGGCTATAAGCAGGAGACTGAGCCCGTCCCGGCGAACCCTCTCCAGAACTCATGGGAGCAGAGCGATCGGGGGAAAAGCGTACAGGCGTGACCTCGGCCACGGATGTACCATAGCATCCAACCCCAGTGGGGCTGGCTGGCTGAGAGAGAACCACAGTGGACAGTGTGATGTCTCTCGGGACGCAAATAGGTCTACCTCGGCACGACCGAAATGTCCCCATAGGAGCTCCACCACCTCGGGGTGAAGACTCCACTCCCCGGGCCTCGGCCCCTGCCTCGACAGGATGTCTGCCCCCTGATTCAAATACCCCGGGAGATAAATAGCTCTGAGAGAGAGAATTTTCCCCTGGGACCACAGAAGGATCTGACGTGCCAGCTTGTAAAGCGGGCGAGAACGCAGACCCCCCTGGTGGTTGATATAGGAAACCACCGATGTGTTGTCTGTCCGGACAAGAACATGGTGGCCTCTTAGGTCCGGGAGGAAATGTTTCAGGGCCTGAAACACTGCCAACATCTCTAGACAATTTATGTGCCATAGACGGTGATGGTCCTCCCACAGACCCTGAGCCGGGCGACCACTCATGATCGCCCCCCAACCCGTGAGAGAGGCATCTGTCGTTAGCATCACGCGACGACAAGGAGCTCCCAACACAGGGCCTTGGGACAGAAACCAAGGATCTTTCCACATAACCAGGGCGCGATGACACCGTCGCGAACTCATGATCATGCGAAGCGGATTTCCCCTCGGGGAGAATCCCCTGGTTCTGAGCCACCACTGTAACGGTCTCATGTGCAGGAGGCCAAAAGGTATCACGTTGGACGCAGCCGCCATGAGACCCAACAGTCTCTGGAACTGTTTTACAGTGGATGACCGGCCTAGCTTGACTTGATGTACTGCGGCGAGAATCGAAGCAACACGAGCAGGTGACAATTGTGCCTGCATCGTCGTTGAATCCCACACTACACCGAGAAAAGTGGTTCTCTGTAATGGAGAAAGAACACTCTTCTTGGCGTTGAGTCTCAACCCCAACCTCTTGATGTGAGCAAGAACGACATCTCGATGCCGAACCGCCTGATGTTCCGATTGAGCTAGAATTAACCAATTGTCTATATAGTTCAGAATACGGATGCCCTGCAGCCTGAGCGGAGCTATAGCTGCATCCATACACTTCGTGAACGTGCGGGGTGACAGTGCTAGGCCAAACGGAAGAACCCGATATTGGTACGCTTCGCCCCCGAAAGCGAACCTCAGGAACTTCCTGTGTTGAGGGAGGATAGATACATGAAAGTAAGCGTCCTTTAGATCTATCGTGACAAACCAGTCCTCGGATCTGATTTGTGACACGATCTGCTTGAGAGTGAGCATCTTGAACTTGAGCTTCCCTACAGTGTGATTTAAGACACGCAGATCTAGAATGGGACGCAGCCCTCCATCTTTTTTCGGAACGATGAAGTACCGGCTGTAGTATCCTAACTCCCTGCTGGGTGGAGGAACCCGTTCTATAGCCCCTTTTTGCAGCAGAGTTTTTACCTCCTGTTCTAATACCAGAGCCTGCTGAACCGAGGTGGACGCGTTCTGAACTGAATAGCGTACCCGTTCTTTATAATATTCAGGACCCACTGAGAAACATTGGGAAGCATTTCCCATTCCGCCAGGAACTCTACTAAGGGAACCAGCCTCTCGAGGCTGGCCTCTGGATGAACATCCCGAGTGACAGACACAGCGCCCTGTAACATACTGGCAGGAAACAGTTGGTCTGAACACTCCACAACCCTCCTCGGAGGGGGCAAGCGTCCCTCGGGAAATCGCTCGCCGAGTCTCTCTACGCCCTGTGTAGGCAGGGTTAGTAGAACAGACCCCTGAGGGCATCGGGAAAGACAGGGCACCGTGTTCTTGTGCGGTGAACTCAAGTCTCTCCCGATGGGGACCACCCTCAGAGTCCTGACGTTCAGCCCGTCAGGACTTTTTCGACGCGGCCTTCCTGGCGACAATGACTGTCCTCAGATCAGTCCTGCCCCCGAGACGGCCGCGACGGAGAGCGCCCCGCCTCGTCCCTCCAGTTTCCCTGCGGGGGGCACGAGACGCGACACTCCGCTTCTGCTGTGCTCTTTTTGAAGAGGAAGAACTCGACGGCTGGGACTGCCCTTTTCGCTCAGCAGCCCCAGTGACACGTATTTTGAGAGGGATAAATTTAGAAAAAGCAGCCGCCTGTTTTTTCTCTTCCTGGAACCTCTCCGTGACCGAGTGAAGAGCGTCACCGAAGAGGCCCGCAGGCGAAACAGGAGCATTTAAAAGGAGAGACTTATCTTTTTCCTTCATCGATGTCTGCCCAGCCGCCGAGTAAGCCTTCCCCACCAGCACAGAGGTATTCTTTAGTGGTCTAGATGGAAGAGCCGGCGCTTTAAGTGAAACCGAAGAAGCAGGAGAGAGATAGCTCGCGAGCGTCTCCTCCGCCTTCGGCATCGTCACATAACCAGCAGATTTAGCACCAAAAATGTTACCATAAGCATTTGACTGATTCGTGTAAATTCTGCTAGAAACCGGTCTAACCCAGGTCTTTGAAACCTCAGCATGAAGGTCTGGGAAGAACGGTAAGCACCGGCGAGAAGGTTGAGGTCGTGCAGACAGAAATCTATCATCTAGTTTGCTTTTAATTTTAGAATCCTGTCTATCAGCTGGCCACTCGATACTGAGCCTTTCAACAGCCCGAGATAACACATCCATCAAACCTTCTTCATTTGCAGTATAATGTGTCACACTAGTTTCCTCTGATGCAAAACTTTCGACATCCAGATCCTCAGAACTGGATAATCTTAATTCAACATCATCATATGCCTCCACCTGGGCGGAAGTAACCGCCGCAGCGCGTGCTTCCGAAGCCGGGTGAGAGGCACCGGATCCCGCCGGAGAAAGCTGAGATAGGGCGGGGCCCGTCTCAACATCGCCGGTGAGATCCATCTGCGAACCCCAAGTCAAGCGCCGCCGCTCTGCCTCAACAGAAGCGGGACCCGAGCCTTGGGGAGCTCGCAGCAAACCACTCTCCTCGAAGAGCGATCGCCGCGAGCGCAGAGTTCTAAGAGGAAAGCGTTCGCAATGCTTACAGTCGACTCCCTCAAGAGCCGACTGGGCATGCTGAACACCCAAACAAGCCACACATAACTCGTGTGAATCCCCACCCGTGATGTATCGAGTACAGGGGGGAACACACTTCCTATACTGCTCGCTCATATTGTTTTTTTTATATATATATATATATAGTGATAAACTCCTGACAGAACAGACAAACACAATTCGACAGATTCAGACACACGCACAGAGCTGCTGAAGTGACAAAAGCTGGCGTGTGTGCCGTCCCTTTGGGGAACTAGGGTTACATACGTAACCCTGAAGTGACGAAAAGTGACGAAAAGCTGAAGTGACGAAAAAGTGAAAACCCTGAAGTGACGAAAAGTTGCTGAAGTGACGAAAGCTGGCGCAGCGTCCGTCCCTTCGGGGAACTAGGGTTACATACGTAACCCGGGACGATATCCATGTCTTTCTATCTTCAGTCGAAAATAAATTAAGGTTTTTGAGGAAACCATTCCAGGATTTTTCTACACAGAATGGACTTCAACGGTAACCAAATATTCAAATGTTCACAGAAGGTTCAAATGTCCGTCTCAATGTAGCTTCAAAGTCTCGACACGATCCCAGTCGAGAAATAAGGGTCTTATCTAGTGAAACGATCGGTCATTTTCTAAAAAATAAATATATATATATATATATATACATTTGAAACTTTTGAAACTTCTTTGAACATTTGAATAGTTGATTGCCATTGAAGTCCATTCTGTGTATAAAAAATTTAAGAAAGAGAGACATGGATATCTTGGATGACATCAGGGTGAGTTTGAAAGTGAGCTAATACTTTAATACTTTAAGATATATGCTGGACATGAATATTAAATTAGCATTATTTTACTACGTTTTTACATCAAGAAAATCTATATGGCTTTTGTACGTAGGACATACAGTATATGACATATATGATTAAAAATACATTAATATTATGCAATTTATATATGTGGATTTTGCAGCATATATGTCCCTTACAATATTCTGTTGGAACATATAAGAATCACAGGTGTTTTTAGCAAACCTTTTTGACTAGCAGTTTGAGCACCATTTTCACTAGTACATTAGATATTGTTGCACCAATTAGATTAAAAAAGGTTAAAGAGAAAACTAAAGCACCATGGTACAACAGTGTTACGCATGATATCAAGAGAGAAACTCGTAACCTAGAGCGTAAATGGAAACAAACTAATTTAGAGGTCTTTAGAATCGCGTGGAAAGACAGTATGTCACGTTATAAAAAGGCTCTAAAAACAGCCAGGGCTGAGCACCTCCGCAAACTAATAGAAAATAACCAAAATAATCCAAGGTTCTTATTTAACACCGTGGCTAGACTAACAAATAAACAGACATCACCAGAGCAAAATATACCGTTACAGTTTAGTAGTAATGATTTTAAGAATTATTTCAATGAGAAAATAGAAAGCATTCGAAACACAATTATAAATGTACAATCCTCTATGGTCTCTTATGATTCAGCCTCAATTATCGTCCCTCAAGAACAACTACACCGCTTTGCAACGATAGGACAGGAAGCGCTAAATAAACTTATTATTGCATCTAAACCAACAACATGCTCATTAGATCCAATACCCACTAAACTACTGAAAGAAGTGTTACCTGTAGTGGAAGAGCCTCTTCTTAATATTATTAACTCGTCTTTATTCTTAGGTCATGTTCCAAGAATATTCAAGTTGGCAGAAATAAAACCTCTCATTAAGAAACCGCAACTAGATCCAAATAACCTAGCAAATTACAGACCCATTTCAAATCTTCCATTTATGTCCAAAATACTAGAAAAAGTTGTATCCGCTCAACTGTGCTCTTTTTTGCAAGAAAATGATATCTATGAAAAATTCCAGTCAGGATTCAGACCGCATCATAGTACAGAAACTGCGCTAGTTAAAATTACAAATGATCTACTCTTAGCTTCTGACCAAGGCTGTATCTCAATACTAGTCCTACTTGATCTTAGCGCCGCGTTCGACACTATAGATCATAAAATACTCTTGGATCGACTACAAAACTACACTGGTGTTTAGGGACAGGCATTAAGCTGGTTTAGATCGTACTTATCTGACCGTTATCATTTTGTCTCTTTACACGGGGGAAAATCAAAGTTAACGTCAGTAGACTACGGAGTACCGCAAGGATCGGTGCTAGGCCCTCTGCTATTCTCAATATATATGCTGCCACTTGGTAATATTATAAGAAAACATGGAATTAATTTCCACTGTTATGCTGATGACACTCAATTATATATTTCATCACGACCAGATGAAAACATTACCTCATCTAAATTGACAGAATGTCTCAAAGATATAAAATGCTGGATGACGTGTAATTTCCTGCTATTAAATTCAGATAAAACGGAGGTATTACTTATTGGTCCTAAAAACTACACACAAAACCTCTTACAATACGACTTTAATATAGAAGGATGCCCTGTTACTTTTTCCACTACAGTAAAAGACCTGGGTGTTATACTAGACCGCAACTTGTCTTTCGAAAATCATATTTCATCTGTTACAAGAACAGCCTTTTTCCACCTTAGAAACATTGCTAAATTACGTAACATGCTATCTGTTTCTGATGCAGAAAAGTTAGTTCATGCATTCATGACCTCGAGACTAGATTACTGTAATGCTTTATTAGCTGGTTGTCCTGCATCCTCAATAAACAAGCTACAGTTAGTGCAAAATGCAGCCGCTAGAGTTCTTACTAGATCAAGAAAATATGATCATATAACACCGATTTTATCATCTCTGCACTGGTTACCTATTAAGTTCCGTATCAATTACAAAGTACTACTACTGACCTATAAAGCCCTTAATGGTTTAGCTCCTATGTACTTAACGGACCTTCTTTCGCCCTACAATCCACCGCGTTCTCTAAGATCACTAAATTCAAGGCTTCTGGTCATTCCTAGGATATCGAAGTCCACGAAAGGAGGGAGGGCATTCTCGCATTTAGCTCCAAAACTCTGGAATAGCCTTCCCGATACGGTCCGATGCTCTGACTCGCTGATACAGTTTAAAACTAGACTAAAGACGTGTCTCTTTAGTCAAGCATTCACATAATGCTTACCTTTTAGTCCTCTGCTATGCCATACGGAACCGTTTGCCACTGAAACTGCTTAACGCACCAGTGGGGCTCGACAGCCTTATAGACAAACGGGTCGGTCCGTATGGTTGCGGTTGGGTTGCGGAGAGTTTGGGTTGCGGAGAGTTGTGAGATTATGGTTTTCTAACACCTACTCCCGTGTAATGGAAATCATTATGAACATCAGCTATGCTAATTATTTCCCATCTGCCTTTCTGCTGTTATCTCGGGACGCTTGTCCCGAGAAAAATGGCGTTCGTAGGCTCCAGTTTGGTATCCTGCCTCTCACGGGGATTTCGGATGCCTCAACGCCTGTGATGAGAAGACCAACGCCTGTGAAGAGACGACTCAACGCCTGCGAAGAGACGACTCAACGCCGGCGATATGTTATCCCCTAAATATTACATGATTAACTAAATGTATTTTTTCCAGGTACTCTCTGATATGCACTTACTGTAAAGCTTCTTTAAAACCCTATGATTGTTAGCCAGAGGAGAACTGGCCCCTGACTAGCCTGGGTTCTCCCAAGGTTTTTTTCTCCATCCAATCTGATGGAGTTTTGGTTCCTTGCCACTGTCGCCTTGCTTTTGGCTTGCTTAGTTGGGGATATTTAATATTCAACAATATTATTGAACTGTGTTGTACTACTTTCATGTTATCACTGTGAAGCTGCTTTGATGCAATCTGTATTGTGAAAAGCGCTATATAAATAAATGTGACTTGACTTGACTTGACTTTTCCATATGGGTGCTTCCGCCCATGCCCGTCATAACTGTGGCCTGCTGGGTAATGGAGTTCTTAACCTAATGTATTCATAACATCACATCTTTCCCCCTTTAATAAAATCATATTTACTTCTACAACAAAATAACATTTATCCCTGTAGAAACATAACCATTTTCAAGTGCTGTTATATTTATATATATGTATATAAACACTTAACTATATATGTAAACAACTTTTTCAGTTTAAACTTTTTTTTCTTTTTTTTTTTTTTATATATATAGACAAACTTAAAGGTTTGTGTTGCTCCTTTGTTCCCCCAACTAAACTAAAGAAACTTTAGCAACTTTCAATCAACCTTTTAGGTGGCTGAACATGTCTCTTAGGTCTAGCATGTATTTCAGCAGCTGGCGATTTCGACAGTTTAGTAGGTGTTGCAGCTGTTGGTGACACAGACACTGCTGTTAGTCCCCTGTCGGTTAGCTCTGTAGCTTCAACCGTGTCCTGCTGAACCATCTCCTGAGCTGTAGTGTCCTTTTCATTCAGCTGTAGTTGAAGATCCGTGCGGTTCCTCCTCAGAAACACTCCATTCTCCATCTGGATCCTGTAAGAGCATGGAGCAACTTCCTCCTCCACCTGTCCCTTTTGTCTCCATGTGCCTGTAGAGATGTCCCTGAGACGCACCATGTCTCCAGGCTTCAGCATTGGCAGGTGTTTTGCCGTTCGATCAAACCAATGTTTTTGTTTCGCTTTCTGTTCCTCCTTTACTTTTCTGACTTTATGAGCACTTTTTGGCGTCAGCAGGTCTTCATTTATTGGTAGGTTAGAGCGAATGCGTCTACTCATCAGCATTTGGGCTGGTGATAGCCCGTTCTGTAGAGGTGCACTCCTATAGATCAGTAAGCTTTTCTGAAAGTCATCTCTGTCCTGCACTTTCTTCATCATGTTTTTCACTGTTTTCACAGAGCTTTCTGCCAAGCCGTTGGACTATGGATAGGTTGGACTCGACGTAGAGTGTTGAAACCCCCATTCTTTGGCAAAGGCAGCAAACTCGCTGCTGGAAAACTGGGGCCCATTGTCCAAAAACACTTCACATGGGACACCATGTCTGGCGAAGACAGCCTTGAGGTAGCTGATGACTGCCTTGCTTGACTGCAGCGCTCCAACTTCTGGATAGTTTGAAAAGTAGTCAGTGACCACTATGTAACTCTTTCCATTACAGTCAAATAGGTCAGTTCCAACCTTGTAGTACGGTCTGTGGGGCACCGGATGAGTCATCAGCGGCTCAGCTTGTTGTTTTGGCCTGTGGGTGCGACAAAGTTCACATGACGCTATTGTCTGGCTGATATCTTGATTGATTCTCGGCCAGTACATTACTTCTCTTGCCCGTCGTTTACACTTGACTTCTCCGAGGTGGCCTTCGTGTATCTTTTGGAGCATTTGTTTACGTAACGATGATGGAATAACAAACTTGCTCCCCTTCAACACTAAGTCATCCACCACAGTGTGCTCAGTTCTGCAGTTCCAGTAGTCTATTATGTTCATGGGGCAATCCTTTTTGTTTTCAGGCCATCCTTTCTGTATTGCACGCTTGAGTTCTTTCATCGTTTCGTCTGCATTTGTTTCTCTCATTATTTGTTCTGTTCTGTCGGCTGTTACTGGCAGATTTGTCACAATCATGTCCACGTATGCCTGTATTTCTGCATTGCTCTCGCTGTCCGTACGTTCCCCTTTATCCACTGCTCTAGACAAGGTGTCGGCGGTGTACATGTATTTCCCTTGTGTATATATCATGTGCACGTCATATTTTTGCACCCTGATTAGCATGCGTTGTATCCGTACAGGACATTCATTCAGAGGTTTGGACATGATGGACACCAGAGGTTTATGGTCAGTTTCTACTTCAAAAGCTTGACCGTAGACATATTGGTGAAAGCGTTCACATGCATACATGCTCGCTAATAGCTCCTTCTCAATTTGAGCGTACCTGGACTCAGCGCTTGCCAAGGCTCTGGATGCATAGGCGACAGGTAGCCACTGCTCGTCGTATTGCTGCAGCAGCACCGCTCCCAGGCCGTACTGTGACGCATCTGCTGAGATCCTTGTTCTCTTTTCTGGGTCATAAAACTTTAACACAGGCTCCTGTGTCAGAGTCTCTTTCAGTTACATGAAACATTTATCCTGCTCATGAGACCAGATCCATTCATTCTTCTGTTCGAGAAGACTCCTGAGAGGTGCTGACTGCGCTGACAGCTCTGGGACAAACTTGGCCAGATAGGTGACCATTCCCAGAAAACGTATGACCTCATCTTTGTTGTTTGGTCTTTCCATGTTGTTGATTGCTGACGTTTTTCTCGGGTCAGGCTTCACTCCCTCTTCACTGACAACATCTCCCTCAAAGGTAAGTGTTTTTACTCCAAACTCACATTTGTCTTTGTTAAGTTTTAGATTCACTTCCCTTGTCTTGTCTAACACTTGTCTCAGTCTTTCATCATGTTCTTCTCGATGCGAGCCCCAGACTATGATGTCAAGTCAAGTCAAGTCAAGTCACATTTATTTATATAGCGCTTTTCACAATACAGATTGCATCAAAGCAGCTTCACAGTGATAACATGAAAGTAGTACAACACAGTTCAATAATATTGTTGAATATTAAATATCCCCAACTAAGCAAGCCAAAAGCAAGGCGACAGTGGCAAGGAACCAAAACTCCATCAGATTGGATGGAGAAAAAAACCTTGGGAGAACCCAGGCTAGTCAGGGGCCAGTTCTCCTCTGGCTAACAATCATAGGGTTTTAAAGAAGCTTTACAGTAAGTCCATATCAGAGAGTACCTGGAAAAAATACATTTAGTTAATCATGTAATATTTAGGGGATAACATATCGCCGGCGTTGAGTCGTCTCTTCGCAGGCGTTGAGTCGTCTCTTCACAGGCGTTGGTCTTCTCATCACAGGCGTTGAGGCATCCGAAATCCCCGTGAGAGGCAGGATACCAAACTGGAGCCTACGAACGCCATTTTTCTCGGGACAAGCGTCCCGAGATAACAGCAGAAAGGCAGATGGGAAATAATTAGCATAGCTGATGTTCATAATGATTTCCATTACACGGGAGTAGGTGTTAGAAAACCATAATCTCACAACTCTCCGTAACCCAAACTCTCCGCAACCCAACCGCAACCATACGGACCGACCCGTTTGTCTATAAGGCTGTCGAGCCCCACTGGTGCGTTAAGCAGTTTCAGTGGCAAACGGTTCCGTATGGCATAGCAGAGGACTAAAAGGTAAGCATTATGTGAATGCTTGACTAAAGAGACACGTCTTTAGTCTAGTTTTAAACTGTGTCAGCGAGTCAGAGCATCGGACCGTATCGGGAAGGCTATTCCAGAGTTTTGGAGCTAAATGCGAGAATGCCCTCCCTCCTTTCGTGGACTTCGATATCCTAGGAATGACCAGAAGCCTTGAATTTAGTGATCTTAGAGAACGCGGTGGATTGTAGGGCGAAAGAAGGTCCGTTAAGTACATAGGAGCTAAACCATTAAGGGCTTTATAGGTCAGTAGTAGTACTTTGTAATTGATACGGAACTTAATAGGTAACCAGTGCAGAGATGATAAAATCGGTGTTATATGATCATATTTTCTTGATCTAGTAAGAACTCTAGCGGCTGCATTTTGCACTAACTGTAGCTTGTTTATTGAGGATGCAGGACAACCAGCTAATAAAGCATTACAGTAATCTAGTCTCGAGGTCATGAATGCATGAACTAACTTTTCTGCATCAGAAACAGATAGCATGTTACGTAATTTAGCAATGTTTCTAAGGTGGAAAAAGGCTGTTCTTGTAACAGATGAAATATGATTTTCGAAAGACAAGTTGCGGTCTAGTATAACACCCAGGTCTTTTACTGTAGTCATCCATCATGGTCTCTACTCCTTGTATGTGCTCGAAGATCATGTGTATAGTCTTATGGTAGACTTCAGGTGCTGACAAGATAACATACGGCAGACGAAGAAACCTGTACCTGCCCTCAGGTGTGTTAAAAGTGCACAGTTTCGAACTCTCCTCGTCCAGCCTCAGCTGCCAGAAACCTGAAGAAGTGTCTAGTTTACTGAACCATTTAGCTCCAGCAAACTGTGCCATGATTTCTTCTCTGGTTGGTAACTTAAAGTGTTCTCTTTTTATCGCTTTGTTTAAGTCCCTTGGGTCCAAGCACGTTCTCAGAGCATCTGTTTTCTTTTGCAAAACAACCAGCGAGCTGACCCATTCAATTGGCTCATCTATTTTCTTGATGACCTCCAATTTTTCCATGCGCGCAAGTTCTTCTTTCAGTTTTCCACGCAACGCGAAAGGGATTTTCCTACAAGGATGCACAACAGGAGGCACACTTTTATCCACACATATTTTGTGTTCTCCAGGTAGACATCCAAGTCCTTCGAAACAGTCCTTATACTCCTCCATGAGTGAGTCATGATCATTTGCAGTATCTGATGTCACTACAAACACTCTTTTGACCAGATTGAGCTTTGTACATGCCTTGAGTCCCAGAATTGGTTGTGCACTCGTATCTACGATCAGCAGCAATGCTCTTATCTGCTGGCCTCTGTGTTTGAAGGTTGCGATGCATCCGCCTTTAACAGGAACACGTTCTCCAGTGTACCCTGTCACTTTTGTTTTTATAGGATGAATTTTGCTTTTCACTGTCATTTTTGTATAGTCTTCAAAAGATAACAGGTTTACATGGGCACCTGTATCTAACTTGAATGGTATTATCGTCTCATTTACCTCTATTGGCACAATCCATTCCTCTTTTTCTGTTTTATGGGCGCGCACCACATCTACAATGAACTCTTTGTCCTCCTCTTCATCCCCACCAACTGCGTGAACTTTCTGTTTAAAAGCTGACTTGCAACATCTTGCAAGTCAGCTGTCATCTCCACATTTACCACATTTGAATTCTTCAGATTTCTCTTTCTGTCCTTTTTGCTTGGTAAATGTTTTCCTTTTCGTCTGTTCTTTATGTACTGCATGCACTGTAGTTTCACCTCTCCGAAGCTCTTTTGCTTGTGCTCGAGTGGTTTCTGCTGCTCTGCACATAGTGACACACTTGTCTAGTGTAAGTCCAGTCTCTCAGAGCAGTCTTTCTCTAAGTGCATTATCCACTGTGCCACAAACAATCCTGTCTCTCACTAGTGAATCTCTCAGGGTGCCAAATTCACATGTTTTGCTTAGTATGTGAAGCTCTGCTAAGTACTGGTCAAAAGGTATTCCTTGCTTTTGATCATGGGTGAAAAACTTATACCTCTCAAATGTCACATTCTGACTAGGCACAAAGTACTCTTCAAACTTTGTCATTAGCTCTGCTAAAGTCAGGTTAGCTTCATCCAGCTGAAAGCTATTATATATGTCCAAATCATCTTCTCCCATAACATGCAAAAGGATGTGAGCTTTCAATTTTTCATCCTCACCCCCTGCTCCGCTTGCAGCTAAATATATATTAAATCTTTGCTTAAAACGCTTCCAATTATCAGAAATGATTACCAGTCAGTTGCATGGAAGTGGGTGGACTTAGCCTCTCCATTACTGAACGTCGGGGTATCAGGACTTCCCCAGCCCTCTCCTGTTACTGGATGTCCTCCGATTCGGGCACAAGATCCTCTTCTACTTGTTCGGTCTGTCCCTCGTCCCCCGCTTCACTTCCACTGCCACCTGTAGCCATCACACGCCATAGCAAACTCTTTTAGCATGTTGCCGTTTTATCACGTTACACTCACGCGACTGGAGATTTTTCTTTTTTTTCCGTCGTTCTCCCGCGGCAAATCTTCCTTTCGTAGCTGCTCACGGCCACTTCTGACACCATGTGTTGCTTTGCTTAAACTTTATAATAAGCAGACGAGGCGTATTTGCTGCTTTAACATTCTTTACTCGACAGCTTTCACATAACACACCAGTGCTACCCGCATGGCTACATCTGTTTACTTCTCACCCGGGGCTTCCGCCCATGCCCGTCATAACTGTGGCCTGCTGGGTAATGGAGTTTGTAGCGTTTTATACGCCCGTATAAATATAACTAATTATTATTCATAACGGATTATGATCCATAATTAATAATTTAATTATTTTCAGAATTTACTGTAGCAGAATCAATAGTATGATAATTTTATCAGTTCATCCAATGAACGGAAAGCATAAACAATGATTAATTCTAGGAAATATAATATCTTCCTGGCCAAGAAAGACTAATTCCCAGCTAACAGCTAAATTAAGAAATAATTCAAGGGTAAAAGCATAAGTAGCTTAGATCGCAGTTCAAGACAATAAATTCGTAAGCACATAACACAAGTAATGCTTCTCTTTTCAAATACAAACAATACTTTATTGATTATAAGCCTATCACTAACACATAAAACTAATATCTAACGCACACAAACAATACCTTATTGATTATAAGACTAACACATAAAACTAATAGTAATAATAGTAATAGTAATAAAACTAACACACACACACACATTCATACGAGTTGCAGAAAGAAAGAGAGTGAGGAAGAATGGGTTTTAGGAGTCAAATGGTGAGATCCCAAGTTTCTATATGCACTTAAAAGACATGACCCGAACGAACCATCAATCATCGATTTAACCCAGGGGTCTCAAACTCAACTTAACTGGGGGCCGCTGGAGGTAGAGTCGGGGTCAGGCTGGGCCGCATCAAGTATTCCACAAAAAATAGTATTCAAGTATTCCAAAAAAGGAGCACAACTGATCCAATTTTCTCAATATTTATTATTAACGTTTCTTCTGAACTGTTCCTCTGAACTTGAACATACCTTTCTGTACATGATTGGTTCTTCATGAGCTGTCCTTCTGACAGTTGAAGTTCATTTTACAAACTTTCTTTGTTTATAACACATATTTGTGATATTTATATTTGCTTATGTCCTTTTTATTTTCTTTATACAACACATTAATGATATTGAATGTTTTTTTTGGAAGGCACATTTCCTTTTATTATACTTAGAAAAACAATTATTGCTTTTGAAATACAAATATTTGCAGTCATGTCTGCCCGTCTTATTGAATTCTTTCTACACCCCACAATGGCCCACGGGCCGCGAGTTTGAGACCACTGATTTAACCCTTCTATCGTTTCTTAGGCAGGTTATTCAATTTTATATTAAAACACCAGTTCAGTTAAGAGTCTGAAGGCTACTTGCTTGTCTTCGTTTGCTTTGGGGATTCCCTTTTGTCGGTGTAAAGGGGTTTCCCGGGTCCGTTGCTTGGCTAGCGGTCTCCTCGTGCCTGCTAGATCTTGGGCAGCCAATCACGTGGTGTGTTGGCGGACGGATGAAAGTCTTTGAACTTGGAAGCGCGTTGCAGTCGAAACGTTTAAACGAAACTTTGCAGCAAAACTTAACTTAGAACCGAGACTTTTAACGAAAAGAAAACAAATGAAAAGAAAGGAAAGTGAGACGAGTTGAGATGGCTTGAATGAAGATGTTTTAAAACCTGATTTTGATTTGGGTCATTTGTCTCTATGCGTCTACATGGTTACTATAACCATCGTCTGCTCCACCCGGCTTGTTGTTCTGCCAAGACCTTTTCCGAGGGAGAGAGCGGGGGGGAGAGAGAGAGCAAGAGCCCCAGAGAACCAGAGAGAGCACAAGAGCAAGAGCGCACGAGTAAGAGAGAGGTTCTGTGTTCGGGTCTAAGATTTTAAACTCAAAGTTTGTCCAACCTCCCGGATGGGTTCTGGCCAATTAGAAGGTTGCCCTATTTTCTTCTTATCGTAAATCATGGGTTATCTGTGATCTCCTTGTTCTCCAGCACTAGCGGAGAGAACAAGAGGCCACAGTTTAGACATTATTACTATTAATAAAATACAAAACATTTTACACAGATTTCAATCGAGCCATCTTTTGAATTAAAAACATACAATCCTGCTGACAGGAAGCACGACACACTTTCATTCACACCTCTAATATTTATAACAATTATGAATTGTAATGGCATCTAAGCATATTTTGCACACACATATAACATAGAATTATGTAGTTGCATGATGTTTGATTATAAGTCCATCGAGAATTGTTCTGGGATGAGTTTTATGGATTTTGATATGTAAAGTGTGTTAGTGTGTAGAGTTTATGGGGTTTAAGCCATTCCAGTCTGAGTTCATGGAATAGTTCATGCTGAAGGCTGTTCTGTTCATCTCTCATGGGACCTCTGGTCCTATGAAAGACGAAGTCTGTTGGTCGCAGGGGTCAGGTGACCTCTTGTTAGGGCCTCTTGTTTCACCATTTCTGAACAGATCTGTTCTTGCCAAATTATAAAACATTGACAACGTTCTTCCTTTAGTTAAACAACAAAAAGTCCTTTTTGGTTGCAGACTCTCTGGGTGTGGTGACTTGAATCTGGAATGTGAAGCCTCTTTCGTGTGATTATGTATGAAAGCTTCAATTGTGTTTGGTTCATTCTCATAGTTGCTACAAGTTCTTAACCTAATGTATTCATAACATCACAATTTCCTCTCTCACCATTTTTGCTAAACACTCCAAAATCTAATTTTGAGTGCATTTGCTTGTGTATTTAGCATTTCTGGAACCCTGTGACAGCCGTTTTTTCACTAAGGCATCATGTTTACTCACAAGATCTAAAATCTCAAGGAAATTTCCCGTTTTTTGAGTTTTCCGATTCATCATGGCCACATTGGGAAATATTCTGAGTGGCTGTCAACAGCAAGGTTTCAGCCAAAGTTTTAATGTACTTTTGATTTTCGATTACTTGTTTCTGATTTTCATCTCCCATCATTCCCAAGACAGTTGTATTTTTCTTGGCCATTCTTTTGAACTCACTCCATGCAATCATCGCATTCACATGTGTGTCTGATCTGGCATGTACACTAAACCCACTGTCTTTGGAAGTGGCCTTCTTCCAGTTAGAATAGCCATTTTCTGATGTGAATACTTTTTTTTTTTAAATGTGCAAAATGTCTGCATGCAAACCAGTATGCTGCATCTTTAGACATGATATATTCAAGCCATGGCCGAGAACTGTACCACTCCCTGTGGAAGCTTCTTTTTGCTGCTCCATGTTGTGTCTTTGGGAATGTCTTTAACCCTCTGGGGTCTGCAATCACGCCGGCGTGATCTGCTCGCTTTTTTTCTTTTCAGTGCAAAAGAGACTCAAATAACTCAGTCGATTTTTGTCATACAGGCAAATGTTATACATCAATCGATCCTGTTAAGTTTCTATTTTTTTTGTGGATACTCACAATAAAAACAAAGTGTTGTGCTTTTCACCAAATAAAGAAAAACAAACATGATGCGAGATCTGCGTTCTCTCTGTCAGTGAAGTCCATTCTGAAACGCGTCCTAAGATTAACTGTAACTCCGCGATTACTTGTCATACAGGCACGAGAGATTTTTCTTTATGAAGCTTGAATTCTCTTCTTTTAAATGAAGTAATTTATATAAAAAACAAATATTCTCAGTTTATGCAATCTGTATGAAAAGAGAGTGCTGTCAGTATTTTTTCCCCCAGCTCATTACACTTCATTACGCGTTAATCTGACACGCCCACGGAGGACGTGCGCTATTCAAACGCAAATGTCGGCAAGCCATGACAATGCCCACATCAGCCGTTCCACCGCGGTGGTAAAATGTGTGGTGTATTTGCTGCCTTTTACCGCTAAGAGGCGCTACAATCATAGACTATGAAAAGTGTTCGTTTATTCCGGTTTATTCTCTCTAATGCGTAATCTGCTGCCGCACCGCGCTGATTCAGAGCGATTGAAAGCTGGTAGCAGATGAATTCAACAAGTGAAACGTGGTTAAAATAATTCATAATCACAATACTGAAATTAGGCTACTGAAATGTAATTGAATAAATAATGAAAACATTTCAACATAAAACATTGCAATAAAAACATTTAGGCTACATCAATGAGGCTTTACAACTTAAACAGCGTACAAACGGTAGCTCTGTGGTTAACGCAACGACACGAGCTTCGAGGAGCTTCAAACGACCCGAGATCGAATCTCAATGTAGCATACATGTTGTCCTACAGCGTTTATATTTTACCACCTTGATGCTTAAATAGCTAACTGTTTATAACTGTTTACTTATTTAAAGTCAAGAGTTTTGTTTAATTATCATTACAACATAAATTTGCTACATTCCTGTAGAACCGCAGCCGCTGCACAAACGACATAAACTGATGAAGGAAGATTGTCAGCCGCTTGCGTCAGAAAATGAAAATGAAGAAGCTCGTCTTTAGTCTGCTAAATTATTGTGTAATGTAAAAGAACACTAAAATTACTTAAGTTTGAAACCAAGTTCGAACATTTCAAGGTTTAAATAAAGTGTCGGGACAGTTTTTTTTATTTAAAACAGGGTTGCATCGGGTTTAGAGTTTATTTCTTTTGCGATGCAAAATAAGAAACACTAGGCTAATCTTATTATTGCGACATTTTAAATTTGTATTGCCAAAGAAATTACAGCTAAATTAAACAATTAAAACAGTACAAAACGAAAATTGTCCAAAGAAACATAATTAAATTAAAAACATGCGTTTTTCTTTGCCTCTCTCGCGCTGGAACTCTTTTTAACAAATTTATTTAGTCTCCCTCGCTGCGCATGCATGATATGATCAATGCATGATAATTATTTAGCCTTTAATTGTTGCTTCAAAGACACAGCATGCCTTGTTGAATTCACCTTACAATAACTTCAATTGAAATTTTGTGTGAAAAAAAAACTTAAAATAGGCTACAATAAATAAACTACAATATTTATAATTTAATAAGATATGGGGCCTACATTTGGACACAGATTTATCCTTACAATAATTTTGTTTGCTCATCAGGCTGGCTATCCGACACTCTCCATATGAAAGAGGAACATTAACACCTTTGTCCAGCAAATGTCCCTCCAACCCCCCACAGGCTATCGGAGTCTGAGGCTGACTTAACACAAAGAGAAGTCGCAATTCACACTTAAATCGCTATTCTAGACAGTGTTGATAATGAAGGAATTAAATGATTTAAGTTACATGTAGCCTAGTGATATTTCTGTCAAAAAAGTTTATTACTAAATATTTCATTATTTCAATAATTAATGAAATAAAACTGGTTTGGGGCAGCTTTTTCCAAGCAAAACTAAATATAATCTGAAAAAACGCTTGTTAATTTGTTGTCATGAACAAAATGTTCAACTTAATATCAAAGTCTACAGGGATCTTTGGATCCTTACAACCAGGCATGCAATTTGTGAATTAAGTTTTTATTTTATTTTGTATTCAAATAAATATCGAAACGGTGCTTCGTGGTAATGCTGCTAAATTAAATAACATTTATAGAATAAATATGAACTTAAATGAAACAATATCGCAACATTTCGACAAATACATTATTATGTTTTTACATTTTAATTCAGGGCGATTTAGCCTACATTTAATTAGAGCGAGATTTTCACCCTTGTCTTGTCATTTTCTCATTGGGAAGCGCATGTTTGAGTAGATCCTCTGTACCTCTCGTTTTCATATGGATTAGCCTACATAATCAGATAACATTTATTAGCCTAAATATTTAGACATTTAAATTCTTTAGACATAGACGATTTCTTATCGTGACTGAGCTGAAGTGGCTTTCGGTTCATTTTTGTGACACGCAGTTCCCGGAGACAGAGAGGACAGATATACTGTTTTTGTCGTTAGCCTAATATGAATACAAGTTTACAGTTTTGAACGATGTAAGCTACTCTACTCTTATCTGTATGACCAAAAAATTACGGAGTCGCCTATTAAGTTATTTTAGCTGTAATAATGAGATAAATAAATTAATCTAAATGAACGCGCCGCCGCGTTTGTCGAACACTAACTCACGATGCCAGAATAAAACCCGACTTTAGAAAAATGCATAGGGCCACTCGGCGTGGTGTGCCAAAACACTTAATTATAAACTTCAATATTTCATTCAAAATAATCTCAACACGCTTTGTGAAATTTTGAAAAGCCGTGCATGCATTCAGGCCACTGGAACTTATGAACAACTGAAACGCTGGCTTTGATTTTATTGTTTGTCGTTTAAACGTGCCTGTTGCATATCTCTATTTTATATATTTGATATTGGTGAAGTAGCCTATAGCATTGATTAGCTGTGGAGGGAGGGGTGTGGGGATTAAAATAATTCAGCAGAAGTAGGGATGTTTAGACCAGAAGGAAATCCCAGTCCCCCCTGGCAAATCACACTTTACTTAAAACCATGTTTTTAAAAACTCTAGGTTGTAGGGAACAGACCTCTCTGCCATGCGCGCGCACGGTTTGGAGCACAATATCTGTCTTGCATGCACGCTCGCTCTAGATAGATTACAGGATATTTTAACTAATTCGCGGTATAACTAGTCGATCACGAGTGGCTCAACAGGTAGATCTATAGATAAACTATATCTTTCAGGAATTTGACCGACCGGGTTGACACTTCAGCGTGAGAAATCGGGGGTGTGGCGTGAGAGCCTGGAATAAAAAATATATATATAGCCTATATAAAAAAAAACTGTATGGTGTAACAGAGTTTTAGAGCTAGACAAATCTCTCTGCAATAATAAATATAAAATTTACAGCAGACCATGTATGTGCGGGATTTGAACCTGTGTCATCTTGATGATGAACCGTAAGTTCTACCGCTCGGCTATGAATTTTGTTACTGAGAAATATCCAAACGTTTGATTCTCACATGAGCGAGAAAACGTTTTGTCTTTAGGCTGTGAGTGTAGGCCTACTTTAGCCTTTTACAGTTTTAAAAGATTATATCTTATCTGTATGACCAACAATTTGTATAGGCTTATTTGGAAATTACCATAACTTGTAGTATTTCATCCTTAGGCTACTGTTAATAGACATTAGCCCCACTTACGTTTTGCTAAATGTCCCTTTGCGCCACCTGGCGGTCATTTCGCGTACGACTTTGAAATGAGACTGGTTTATTTTTACCGCGGTGGATGGCTAAAAATGGTATGTGGATGGCTAAAAGGTGTGACTAAAAATGTGCTTTTGGCTTTCATTTATATTTTGATTGTTTGTATATATATATACTAATGAGCCTTTCATTCAGGGGTGTCACATAAGAAAGAATGCAAGGACAATATATATATAAATAAATAAATATTTATATGCACACACACACATATATATATATATATATATATATGTGTGTGTGTGTGTGTGTGTGTGTATAAATATTTATTTATTTATATATATATTGTCCTTGCATTCTTTCTTGTGTGACACCCCTGAATGAAAGGCTCATTAGTATGCAGTCTGCTCAGGTGAGAACTGCCTAATTATTCATGAGGGGGTTGGGCCGATCCGCCCATCCGCATATTGCCTTTGCAAACAAAAAAATGTTTTTCACAATTTAAAACAATCTATTGTTTTATGTGAATGATTAGGCAGAATGATTTTCAGATCAATTTGAAGCAAATACTCTAGGCGACAACATCCACTAGTCAAAAGTCTTGTGGACAGATATTTAGTATGTTATTTGTGGCCTTATATTAGAAACTTTATTTTTTATTTTTTTCAATAACCACGCATAAACAATATTCTCTCAAAAATACAAACATGTACATACATGTTGCTCACATATTATGGTAGCCCTGTGTGTGCTATATAGAGTGTAATTTCACCTGTGCCATTAATATGTTTATAAGCAACTGAAAAAAGCACAAATGTCAGAGCATGCCAAAACATCTCAAGGACCCCGAAAACACCTCAGACCCCAGAGGGTTAAATCAGACTGCACTGCTGCATCACCGTTGCATTTTGATATATCTTAAAAAAGAAAGAGGAGAGTGCGAAATATAATTATCTAATGCATTTGAACAGTACATGGACATATGCATATAAGTGGCATTACATATTATCCTACTGTACGGCAATTTATATGGAAGAAGAATAAAAACATAGCACGTGGTCCAGGGGGAATTGCAGGTCTACCCTCTTCCTCTCTGTCATAAGATATCGGCAAAAGTTTTTTTTCTAAGGTAAGACGTTCACTTCACCATTGAATAGCTTATTATCCTTATGTGACTGTTAAACGTAACTGGTATCATCACAAACGTTATTCTGTGCCCTAAAAACTGCCATATTTCATGGTATTGTGCCATGCAAGGTCATTGCAAAATCTAGAGAAATGTGCGAGGTGGCCAGCGATAAGTGTTCTATTACGTCACACGCTGTTTAGTTGTTCAGTGTTATGATGACAGGTTAAACGTTGTAATTAGCCAGCATAGGACGCAAATGAAAATAAAATTTGATATTTGTGATATTTAAACTGTGTATTATTAATGAATATGTTTTATAACATGAATGTTATATGGATAACCTAGCATGTTGTCAAATAGGCAAGGTGGTAAAACGGGTACAGTTGATACACCCTTTTTAAGATGTGTGCAGTCACATAGTTCATTTAAAGAGCATATGCAGAGGCTTTGTGTGTGTGTGTGTGTGTGTGTGTGTTAGCTATGCTGTTTATATTGTGTAGCCTGTATGTGGACTTTTTGTTTATGTTATACCTGTTGCAGGATGCCCCGCTACAGAGCTTGGACAACGAATTGGGGACTGCCAGGATACCTTCTAGAGAGGGCCTCAAAAGTGGTAGAGGAGGGCAGATCAATTAAGGAAGGTAGCTGAGAAGTTCAGGATTCCTGTTGCTTCACTGGCCCGATATGTGAAAAAAAGGTGAAAGCTTGCTGATGAGGGCCCAGGTCTGCTGCCCTCAGCTGCAATGCAGTACTTACTAATGACCAGGAGCTCAGCCTGGTGCAGGGCTGCCAACTCTCACGCATTCAGCGTGAGACTCACGCAATTGACCCAATTCTCACGCTCTCACGCCACACCCCCGATTTATCACGCTGAAGTGTCAACCCGGTCGGTCAAATGCCTGAAAGATGAGTTTATCTATGGATCTACCTGTTGAGCCACTCGTGATCGACTAGTTATACCGCAAATTAGTTAAAATATCCCGTAAAGTAGAGCGAGCGTGCATGCGAGACAGATATTGT
Organism: Rhinichthys klamathensis goyatoka; assembly: GCF_029890125.1. Classification (NCBI taxonomy): domain Eukaryota; kingdom Metazoa; phylum Chordata; class Actinopteri; order Cypriniformes; family Leuciscidae; genus Rhinichthys; species Rhinichthys klamathensis. The sequence continues at coordinate 10,228,813 of NW_026606717.1, forward strand.
GCTCCAAACCGCATGCGCGCACGGCAGAGGTAAGCGAGCGAGAGACCTTGCGTGTGCAGACATCCCCCCCCAGACATATATATATATACTCACCTAAAGGATTATTAGGAACACCATACTAATACTGCGTTTGACCCCCTTTCGCCTTCAGAACTGCCTTAATTCTACGTGGCATTGATTCAACAAGGTGCTGTTGTGCGTGTTGTGGCTTCACAAATGCTTTGCTGCATACCTCGGTTGTAACGAGTGGTTATTTCAGCACCAACAACCATGCCACGCTCAAAATTGCTTAAATCACCTTTCTTTCCCATTCTGACATTCAGTTTGGAGTTCAGGAGATTGTCTTGACCAGGACCACACCCCTAAATGCATTGAAGCAACTGCCATGTGATTGGTTGATTAGATAATTGCATTCATGAGAAATTGAACAGGTGTTCCTAATAATCCTTTAGGTGTGTGTATATTGCGTTGCCATAGCTAACAAATTTGAGAATATTTTGAATAAAGCAGATCATCATTCATTCAGCGCTGTTGTGGCTGAGGTGTGTCACGTGACAAGCAATGACGTGTCACTATGGAAACCATAAAGTTACACGTTCTAAATAACGGTCGCATTGAAAAACTCACACTGGGGAGTCAGCCAGAATATTTTAAATGTTCGTGTGAAATTAACAATCAGTGGACCAAAGAATAGAAAAGTGGACAGTGAGTGCCGAGTTTTTAAGGAGTGGACAGCTAAATATTTTTTTCACCGAAGTCCGATCAAAGGCCGTATGTCTTATTTGCCAAGAAACCATTGCAGTTTTCAAAGAATACAATATCAGCCGCCACTTTTCCACCAAGCATACTAACTATGTTAGCAACCAGTCAGAGCAAGAAAGGAAGGCTACTGCTCAGAGGTTAGCAGCCAATTTACAGGCTCAGCAAAATATTTTTCTTCGACAAGCTACTATTCAGGAGTCAAGTATCAAGGCAAGTTATTTGCTGGCATTCAAATTAGCAAATGCCACCAAGCCTTTCTCCTTGAACAGACAGCGACCTAAGCGCATAGGCTACTTGTTGCACGTTACTGTTTTTTTCCTTTTTTGGAAACTCACAGAGAAAAAATATTGTAACCGCTTGCACACCTGTTTAGTTTTTCCTTTGATTTGTCTGCTATTTAGTTTCTTTGCTCCTCTGGATTTGTGGATGTCTCCTGGACTGATTCCGGTTACCGACCTTTATCGCCCGGCTTTCGACTACGCTCCCCTGTCTGCCATGTAAAGAACCCGGCTTTGTTGATTAAATGTTCTGATCTGCCTTTGCTTTTTATGTTTTATTTATTATACTTAAAATAAATTTGTATATTAGTTTTTTTTTTTTCACAAATGTATGACTTTTGGAAGTGCAATTTGATTACCATATGCAGTTTTAATAAAGTTGAATTAACGGAACCTTCTGTCATTTTTACTCTTCTAAGTGTACACTTGCAGGTGTTTTGTTTCTAATTTACTGTTAGGCCCATTAAATAATAAGGATATACAATATTTAAAAAGTATAGAATTATCTAACATCTGACTAATTAAAAATTAACCTCAAAACATAACATGCTAAATGGGGGATATCTATAGCATAAAAAATGTATTGTCAGAACGTCGACTCTCAGTTGTTGAATGTCGCGCAGACGTTGCCACAACGTAAATGTGTTTGCTGGGATAATCTGCTACTGGGCCGGCCCTCTGTCAAATTTTAAAACCCAGTGTGGCCCTTGAGCCAAAAAGTTTGCCCACCCCTGCTTTAAAGGGATATTTCGCCACTGGAAAGATGAATGTGTATTTAACTTGTATTTAGATTGAGAAAAGCCAGAAAATTTATTTTTGGCTCATGTGGATGAAAGACCAAAACTCCCAGAATGCATGTGCTTCGCTGCCCTACAAGGCCACTCCCAAGCCATGCCTACCGGTTACAGAGGGCAGTATCGGAAGAAATTATACAACTAGGCTACTAGTTGACTCGAAACTGAAAAGACTCGTTTTTCCATCGATATTCACCTTCCCAGATGACGAACAGCCTGGGGCATCTGGTACTAAACTATTTGTACATGCAGAGGGTTGAATGGGCGAGCGGGTTGAATACCTATGGGCATGTTGAAAACATGCAGAACTAGCTCCTACTACTGGCTGTAGTCTCTAGCCTCTGGCCAAAAAAGCCTCCGATGACGCTAAATGGTTTTTGCGTCATCTGAGGTTTTCTTTTTCCAGATACACAATGCAGAAATCTCTCGTCTCAGGGGGACATGAGGGAGGGAAGCACGGTTATTCGAAAATACTACCGGGTTTCTACTGATACAAAGCTTAACCCTCTGGGGTCCAAGGTGTTTTTGGGGTCCTTGAGATGTTTTGACATACTCTGACATTTGTGCTTTTTTCAGTTGCTTATAAACATATTACTGGCAAAGGTGTAATTACACTCTATTTAGCACACACAGGGCTACCATAATGTGTTATCAACATGTATGTACATTTTTGTATTTTTGAGAGAATATTGTTTATGCGTGGTTATTGAAAAAACTAAAACTTAAAGTTTCTGAAATAAGGCCACAAAACACATACTAAATATCTGTCCACAAGACTTTTGACTAATGGATGTTGTAGCCTAGAGTTTTTTCTTCAAAATGATCTGAAAATCATCCTGCCTTATAATTCACATAAAACAATAGATTGGTTTAAATTTAAAAATGACACTTTTTGTTTGGAAAGGCAATATGCGCAGGGGTGTGACCTGCTGTGATTCACACCTGAGAAGACAATGGGCCCGCATAATGAGCGCATAATGGGGCTGCATACTAATGACCCTTTCATTCAGGTGTGTCACTGAGCCACAAGAATGCAATGACAATATATATGTATATATATATATATATATATATATATATATATATATATATATACATATATATTGTCATTGCATTCTTGTGGCTCAGTGTATATATATATATATATATATATACAGTATATGCCTATATAATACAAAATTGGTTCACAGTTCCAATTATTTATTTATTTTTCAAATTGTGCTTGCAAATTGTATAATATCAAATGTAAAAATTTCTAGTAATTGTGCAGTTAATTATCATACTGTTTTTACAGAAAGTTTGGGAATCTAATAATTAATTAGTTTGAATATAGCTTACAATCGAACAAACACTATAATAACATCTTAGCAACAAGCTTATTTGATGTGGCAGTATTTTACAGTAAAAACGACATCTTGTCTTTAATATGTAACATATCGTTTTTATGATTAGGACATATAATTGCAGTTTAATACGTTGCTTATACAAAAATATTTTATTTTAACATATTTCAGTTATTTATTTTTTACTCATCTCAGTATTGGAATATAGTTAGGTAAAAGCTGTTCATTCATTCACACACAAAAACGCGATTCAAACAGTCTTTTTGTTTACAGACACTATTCCATATCGCGATTAGCACAAAGCACTTGAAAATAAAGAATGTACCTATTTCCTCGGCTGGATCCGTTGCTCCTCCAAATGAAACTACCGGTAGCCTACTTCTGAGGTAATTTTTTCCAGGATTATTATTAAGATAGTACTATTATTCCTCACAGCTTCGTAATATGAGTCTCTTTCGGTGGTTATCCAGCTGATGTGGGCGTGGATCGCCTCAGAGCATTTGTGTTTGAATAGAGCGCGCGCTCCATGGGCGTGGTCAAATTAACTTTAATGAGCTGAGACGAGAACGACTATCATCTCTCTCTTTTCGTACAGATTATATAAAATGAGAAAAAAAATTTTTTATATAAATTACTTCATTTAAAAGAAGATAATTCAGGCTTCATGCCTGTGTGCCTGTATACCTGTTTGACTGAGTATTTGCAGAGTTACAGATGATTTTTCGGACACGTTTCAGAATGGACTTCACTGACAGAGAGAACGCAGAACGCGCATCATGTTTATTTTTCTTTATTAGGCGAAAAGCACAACACTTTGTTTTTATTATGAGGTTCCACAAAAAAAATACAAACTTAACAGGATCGAATGATGTTCAACACTTATATGTAAGATCAAAATTAACAGAGTAATTTGAGTCTCTTTTGCACTGATAAGGAAAAAAGTGAGCTGGTATCGCCGGCGAGACCGCCGACCCCAGAGAGTTAAAGGACAACTCCGGCGCAAAATGAACCTCGGGTGTAATAACACATTGGTACAGACTAAATCGTTCCCTGAGATTTGTTTTCATGATAATCGAATATAAAGAGTTTTATCTCTAAAAACAGTTTAGCTTATAACGCTAGTATATTGGGCATTGAGTAAGCAAAAAGAGATCGCTAGTTAATACCATTAACAAGGCTCAAATTAGCCCCACACTAACACGGCAGCATAATGAGTGTCCTTACATGCAAACCGAAGCATTGAGAACTTTGTAAGTGTATAGACAGTTTAATAAGAAGATACTTTACACAGACAGTACAGTTAGCGCATACAGACAGCAGCCATCTTGGAAAACAGCCTCGATCAATCGAACCACGAAGGTGAGCGAACAGTACGTGTAGATATTGAAGATAAGATAAATTATATTTATTTTTTTATTTTCTCTGTTGCGTTCAGTGCTTCTCTTATGCGCTCAGTGCTTTCTTCCGGAAACAACGGACCATATGAGATTCCAAGTCACAGTTCAGCTCACGTATCACCGTGTTCGTGGTTTGACTGATCGAGGCTGTTTTCCAAGATGGCTGCTGTCTGTATGCGCTAACTGTACTGTCTGTGTAAAGTATCTTCTTATTAAACTGTCTATACACTTACAAAGTTCTCAATGCTTCGGTTTGCATGTAAGGACACTCATTATGCTGCCGTGTAAGTGTGGGGCTAATTTGAGCCTTGTTAATGGTATTAACTAGCGATCTCTTTTTGCTTACTCGATGCCCAATATACTAGCGTTATAAGCTAAACTGTTTTTAGAGATAAAACTCTTTACATTCGATTATCATGAAAACAAATCTCAGGGAACGATTTAGTCTGTACCAATGTGTTATTACACCTGAGGTTCATTTTGCACCGGAGTTGTCCTTTAATGCTAATCGGTGAAGTATCCCTTTAACTTCAAATCAAATTAAATTATACATGGAATATCTTATCAAAGTTAACTGCAACTGCATTATCAACTAATTTTGTTTTTCTTTATCGTTGTAGATTCGCAAATTGGCTTTTGAATTGGCTGATTTTTACAGATTGTCTTTTTCACAGCAGTGGACTAAAAATGGCAAGGCAAGTGCAAGTTGGTTTATCAACTTTATGCGGAGGTACTTCATTCTCTCCATCAGAAGGCCTCAGGCTACAAGTTTGTACAGATCAACAAACTTTAATGAAGTGAACGTGGGGTCTTTCTTCAAAAATCTGACAACTGTCTTCAGCAGACATGGATTTCAGGCAAAAGATATCTGGAATGTAGATGAGATGGGGCTCGTGACTGTCCAGAAACCTGGTTTTCTTGTTGGAACGAAGGGGGAAAGACGAGTGGGTAGCATAACATCAGCTGAGAGGGGGGTTCTTGTTACCATGGCACTGGCAGGGAATGCTCTTGGTAACATTACCCCACCCCATTTCGTCTTACCTTCCGCATTTAATTCGTGGTAGCCCAGAGGGTCTATCGGCACAGCCAATGGCAGTGGCTGGATGATGGAGAAGGACTTTGTTGTCTTCTTGCAGCATTTTGTACACTACACCAGGGCAACAGAGGAGAGCAAAGTCTTGGCGTATAAATTCGGCGCACACACACACTCGTTCACGATTAGCATAATCCCCATCTATGAATTACATTATATTCCCTTATATTGCATAATGCCGAGTTCACACTGTCCAATTTTAGCCCCCATTTTGACTTGCCGACAGGTTTTGCCAAATCGCCAACAAATGCCTAGCCTGGTAATACCAGACTCTGCTACTTCACTTTGCTTCGTAGACAGAGTCTGGAATGGCATAATAGAGAAGTGTTTACTCTCTCGCTAGGGGGCGCTTGTCTGAAGTTTAAAATCATTGGTTACCCGTAAGCCAATCAGATAAGTTTATATATGACGTATGTTATGTGCCAACACAGCCGCATCGAACCACAGACATCATGCATCGAACTCAAATCTATGATCGAACTTCCACTGTAAACCTGCTGTAAACACTTGATGATGCGAGCGAAATACCGGAGTGAACATGGCTGTAAACGACTTTTGCAGATTATGCGAAGTTAATCTACGCATCCACGGTACAATCAGGGCCTCTAAACTGATATTTGACAGTAGAGAGAAACAAAAAAATATTTGCAGCCAACTGTCAAAGTTAGGATTAGTTCTGTTAAACACAGCTCTTTGTTCATCTCGAGTCTGTCGGAAATGCTGCAACTTAATTGCAAGATTACAGCATGTCATGGCAATATTTAAGACCTGGAAAAGAAAGGAGACACTGACCTGTCAAAAGGCTCCCCAGTTTCTCGCTGACGATCGGTAATATTTGATAAATTAAACTTTTCACAAAGTGAGTAGGGCCACAACATCACCTCCATTCAAAATGTTTAATACACACTCTTCTTGTTCGGGCTTCAGTTTGCTAATGCCGGGAATATTCTCCACAACAGAGCGAATTGCATCCGCGTCTCCATATCCGCGGTCGTTTTCGATTTCCCTGACCTAATCTTAAACTCGGCGCTTAGCGACTACGTCGCGGCTTTCAGCCCGCCCTCTGTTCGTTGATTGGCCGGCTGTTTTCAGGCCGGAGGAAAACGGATAGATAGGCCGCTGTCTCAGACTGAGTACAGAAGCGAAATGAAATTGAGCGGAAGTACGAAGTCTGACGTAGTCAGGCTAACAAATGCCAGAAATCATAGGCAAATCGGTGCTCGTTCACGCGAGTGACGATCACGCAGTGTGAATGATCAAAGACGCGATCCGATGAGTCGGTGACGCCCGTGAGATATTTGGCATGCTAAATTCAAACCTGTCGGCGATTAAAAAAATGACAGAAAATGACATCGGCGATGACCTTCAGCCAATGAGAGCAAGATACAGGGCAGCGGGAGGTTCAGGGAGGAGTTATAGACCAGAATATCAGTATTTTAATAGATATATTTACAATTATATCAAACAGAAACAAAGTACAAACATTTGCTTGACTAGCCACAACAGCAGCACATTGCAAAATTATTTATTTACCTCCAACTCTTTGCCAGAACACTATCCTTGATCCCTGCGTCTCCCCAACTATTTCCTCCTCCATAATCTTTTTTCTTTTTCTCCTTTTCGCTGAAAATCGGCGCACAGACAATTTGGATCGCAAGCTTTCTGCAGTTTATAATTTTTAATAACAATTCCAGTCCTGTGCGAGAACTCCAGTTTGAAGCACGCGTGATCTTGCGTTGTTTCCTTGTCACTTCAAATACAATTGGCACAGTTTGGATGACAAGATGGTGAGTTTTTGCCAAAAGAATTTACTTGTAAGTAAAGAGTAATTTTTTTTTTCATTCCAGTGTTGCACTTTTTATCAACTTTCAGCCGAAAAGGATTATTTTTAACACATCTTTCACCATCTGAAAAAGGAGACCATAACATGTATGTACAAGGACTGTACCTACAAAACGTCCCGGGTTACGTATGTAACCCTAGTTCCCCGAAGGGACGGACGCTGCGTGTAATCGCAGTGGGAACGCCCCCCAGCGTAACGCGTCTGAAGCATGAATGAAATCAGTCAATGGAGCGTCACAGCGAGTGACGTCACCGACCAGGAAGCTATAAATATCCCCTGAATACACAAGCCACCAGCTTCTAATGTTACTGAAGCAAGCGATCCAAGCGGATGCCGAGAGTATGGCAGGACACGCAGCGTCCGTCCCTTCGGGGAACTAGGGTTACATACGTAACCCGGGACGTTCCCCTTCAGGGACTACCGCTGCGTGTAATCGCAGTGGGAACGCAATACCCACATCCCCATACGACCAAATCCCCGTCGTGTGTCATTAGGAGACACAAGCCGACGAGAGAACCTGAGCCCCGGGAGTGGAGCTAAGGTCAAGGGAATAAAATCTGACGAAAGTGTGCGGTGAGGACCAGCCTGCCGCATCACAAACGTCCTGAAGAGAAGCTCCTGAAAGAAGAGCTGTAGAGGCAGCCATACTCCTGGTGGAATGAGCCCTTACAGCCAAAGGTGAAGGCTGATGGGCCGAACCGTAAGCAGGCGAGATGGCCTCGACCACCCACTTGCTCATCCTTTGCTTAGATGCAGGACACCCTTTCTTAGGTGACCCAAAACAGACAAACAGTTGTTCCGATCTCCTCCACAGGGCAGCTCTGTGGACATAAGCATCTAAAGCCCTAACAGGGCACAGCAAATTAAGTTTCCTCTGGTCTGACGTCAGAAAAGGCGGAGGACAGAAAGCCTGCAGAACTATAGGTCTAACAAAAGTAGTCGGCACCTTAGGAACATAACCTGATCTCGGACAGAGAAAGGCCTTAACCATACCAGGAGCAAATTCCAGGCACGAGGGAGCCACCGAAAGTGCTTGAATATCTCCAATTCTTTTTAGAGATGAGATAGCAAGAAGAAGGATAGTCTTAAGAGTAAGAAACTTTTCCGAAACTTCCTCAATGGGTTCGAAAGGAGCAAGGGAGAGACCTTCTAAGACGATGGCCAGATCCCAAGCTGGTACCCTCGTGCGAACTGCAGGCCTCAGCCTCAAGGTGCCACGAAGGAAGCGAGATATAAGTGGGTGTTTCCCGAGGGAACCTCCACTTGAAGGTGCGTGGTAAGCAGCTAAGGCCGCCACATACACCTTCAGTGTGGAGTGGGATAACCCTGTGGAGAGACGGTCCTGCAGGAAATCCAGCACTGTACCAACCGGGCAGTTAACTGGGTCCTGCTGGCGCTCTCCACACCAAGAGGTGAAAAGTTTCCACCTCGCGGCATATAACTTCCTCGTGGAGGGAGCTCTGGATTGGAGGATGGTCTCAACGACCTCAGCCGAAAGACCAGAATCTATGAGCTGGGCCCCCTCAGAGGCCAAGCCCACAGCCTCCATAGCTCTGGACGGGGGTGAAGGATCGACCCACTCGCCTGAGAGAGCAGATCTCTCCTGATCGGTATCTCTAGGGGAGAGCCGTCGAGGAGAGACACTAGGTCCGCAAACCATACTCGGGCCGGCCAGAACGGGGCTATTAGCAGGAGACTGAGCCCGTCCCGGCGAACCCTCTCCAGAACTCCTGGGAGCAGAGCGATCGGGGGAAAAGCGTACAGGCGTGACCTCGGCCACGGATGTACCATCGCATCCAACCCCAGTGGGGCTGGCTGGCTGAGAGAGAACCACAGTGGACAGTGTGATGTCTCTCGGGACGCAAATAGGTCTACCTCGGCACGACCGAAATGTCCCCATAGGAGCTCCACCACCTCGGGGTGAAGACTCCATTCCCCGGGCCTCGGCCCCTGCCTCGACAGGATGTCTGCCCCCTGATTCAAATACCCCGGGAGATAAATAGCTCTGAGAGAGAGAATTTTCCCCTGGGTCCATAGAAGGATCTGACGTGCCAGCTTGTAAAGCGGGCGAGAACGCAGACCCCCCTGATGGTTGATGTAAGAGACCACCGATGTGTTGTCTGTCCGGACAAGGAGCTCCCAACACAGGGCCTTGGGACAGAAACCAAGGATCTTTCCACATAACCAGGGCGCGATGACACCGTCGCAAACTCATGATCATGCGAAGCGGATTTCCCCTCGGGGAGAATCCCTTGGTTCTGAGCCACCACTGTAACGGTCTCATGTGCAGGAGGCCAAAAGGTATCACGTTGGACGCAGCTGCCATGAGACCTAACAGTCTCTGGAACTGTTTTACAGTGGATGACCGGCCTAGCTTGACTTGATCTACTGCGGCGAGAATCGAAGCAACACGAGCAGGTGATAATTGTGCCTGCATCGTCGTCGAATCCCACACTACACCGAGAAAAGTGGTTCTCTGTAATGGAGAAAGAACACTCTTCTTGGCGTTGAGTCTCAACCCCAACCTCTTGATGTGAGCAAGAACGACATCTCGATGCCGAACCGCCTGTTGTTCCGATTGAGCTAGAATTAAGCAATCGTCTATATAGTTCAGAATACGGATGCCCTGCAGCCTGAGCGGAGCTATAGCTGCATCCATACACTTCGTGAACGTGCGGGGTGACAGTGCTAGGCCGAACGGAAGAACCCGATATTGGTACGCTTCGCCCCCGAAAGCGAACCTCAGGAACTTCCTGTGTTGAGGGAGGATAGATACATGGAATTAAGCGTCCTTTAGATCTATCGTGACAAACCAGTCCTCGGATCTGATTTGTGACACGATCTGCTTGAGAGTGAGCATCTTGAATTTGAGCTTCCCTACAGTGCGATTTAAGACACGCAGATCTAGAATGGGACGCAGCCCTCCATCTTTTTTCGGAACGATGAAGTACCGGCTGTAGTATCCTAACTCCCTGCTGGGTGGAGGAACCCGTTCTATAGCCCCTTTTTGCAGCAGAGTTTTTACCTCCTGTTCTAATACCAGAGCCTGCTCGGGGCCCACCACCGTGGGCAGAACCCCTCTGAACCGAGGTGGACGCGTTCTGAACTGAATAGCGTACCCGTTCTTTATAATATTCAGGACCCACTGAGAAACATTGGGAAGCATTTCCCATTCCGCCAGGAACTCTACTAAGGGAACCAGCCTCTCGAGGCTGGCCTCTGGATGAACATCCCGAGTGACAGACACAGCGCCCTGTAACATACTGGCAGGAAACAGCTGGTCTGAGCACTCCACAACCCTCCTCGGAGGGGGCGAGCGTCCCTCGGGAAATCGCTCGCCGAGTCTCTCTACGCCCTGTATAGGCAGGGTTAGTAGAACAGACCCCTGAGGGCATCGAGAAAGACAGGGCACCGTGTTCTTGTGCGGTGAACTCAAGTTTTTCCCGATGGGGACCACCCTCAGAGTCCTGACGTTCAGACCGTCAGGACTTTTTCGACGCGGCCTTCCTGGCGACAATGACTGTCCTCAGATCAGTCCTGCCCCGAGAAGGCCGCGCCGGAGAGCGCCCCGCCTCGTCCCTCCAGTTTGTCTGCGGGGGGGCACGAGACGCGACACTCCGCTTCAGCTGTGCTCTTTTAGATGACGAACTCGACGGCTGGGACTGCCCTCGCTCAGCAGCCCCAGTGACGCGCACTTTGAGAGGGATAAATTTATGAAAAGCAGCCGCCTGTTTTTTTTCTTCCTGGAACCTCTCAGCGACAGAGTGAAGAGCATCACCGAAGAGGCCCGCAGGCGAAACGGGAGCATTTAAAAGTAGAGATTTATCTTTTTCTTTCATAGAGGTTTGACTCAACCATAAATGCCTTTCTGTGGCCACCATGGCTGCCATAGACCGGCCGATAGATTTAGCTGTCTCTCTGGTGGCCCGGAGAGTGAGATCAGCAGTCTTGCCTGAGCTCATTAATCGCATCTGCCGAAATTTCTCCCCCCTCACACACATCTTTGAGCAGGTCGGCCTGATAAGCCTGCATAATGGCCATTGTATGCAAACATGCAGCCGCCTGCCCAGCCGCCGAGTAAGCCTTCCCCACCAGCACAGAAGTATTTTTTAGTGGTCTAGAAGGAAGAGCCGGTGCTTTAAGCGAAGATGCCGAGGCAGGAGAGAGATAGCTCGCGAGCGTCTCCTCCGCCTTCGGCATCGTCACATATCCAGCAGACTTTGCACCAAAAATATTACCATAAGCATTGGATTGATTAGTATATATTCTGCTCGAAACCGGTCTAACCCAGGTCTTTGAAACTTCAGCATGAAGATCTGGGAAGAACGGTAAGCACCGGCGAGAAGGCTGAGGACGTGCTGAGAGAAATCTATCATCTAGTTTGCTTTTATTTCTAGATTCCTGTCTATCAGTTGGCCATTCAATACTGAGTCTTTCAACAGCCCGAGATAACACATCCATCAAACCTTCTTCAGCAGTATAATGAAGTGAGCTAGTTTCCTCTGATGTCAAACTTTCGACATCCAGCTCCTCAGAACTGGATAATCTCAATTCAACATCATCATGTGCCTCCACCCGGGCAGAAGTAACCGCCGCAGCGCGTGCTTCCAGAGCCGGGTGAGAGGCACTGGATCCCGCCGGAGAAAGCTGAGATAGGGCGGGGCCCGTCTCAGCATCGCCGGTGAGATCCATCTGCGAACCCCAGGACAAGCGCCGCCGCTCTGCCTCAACAGAAGCGGGACCCGAGCCCTGGGGAGCTCGCAACAAACCACTCTCCTCAAAGAGCGATCGCCGCGAGCGCAGAGTTCTCAAAGGAAAGCGCTCGCAATGCTCACAATCGACTCCCTCGAGAGCCGACTGGGCATGCTGAACTCCCAAACAAGCCACACATAGCTCGTGTGAATCCCCACCCGTGATGTATCGAGTACAGGGGGGAACACACTTCTTATACTGCTCGCTCATATTGTTTTTTTTATATATATATATATAGTGAAAAACTCCTGACAGAATCAGACAAACACAATCGAAAGATTTCAGACACACACAGAGCGCTGCTGAAGTAACAGAAGCTGGTGGCTTGTGTATTCAGGGGATATTTATAGCTTCCTGGTCGGTGACGTCACTCGCTGTGACGCTCCATTGACTGATTTCATTCATGCTTCAGACGCGTTACGCTGGGGGGCGTTCCCACTGCGATTACACGCAGCGGTAGTCCCTGAAGGGGAACTAATGTTTATGTGCATTTTAAAAGTCACAAACATAGAAGACACTCTGGAGCAAGTAATTTCAAGCCTGGGATTGTTGAAAACAAAATTTTAAACTCTAGCAGTGAGTCATTCAGAAGTATTTAATGTGATATTTCAGATGATGAAATACCTTGCAGCGATGAGCATGTTGACCCTGCAATTGACAGTGATCCTGTGAACTGGGAAAAAGAAATAGAACTTAAACTTGCTTTGGTCCTTTTAAAATTAGAAAACATCTATCTTGTATCTAACACAGCCATCGATGAACTGCTACAAGAGTTAAGCTATTTGATTGTCTCTGTATCACTTCCTATCACACAGAAGACTTTGACTGAAATATTACAGGAACATAGTTGTGAGTTTGACCAATCAATAGTTGAAAAATTAGGTAAGGCATTGTGTGAGTCTAATGCTATTAAAAAAACATTAGGACACAAAGGGACGCTTTCTACTGCGTGGAGAAGAAAGAGTTACTTCAAGAGACACTTTAGTGTGGCTGAACCTGTAGAATTTGTACTTGATCCCAAGGAGAAGAAAACTTTCCAGTATGTTTCTATTCTAAAGTCTTTGCAGCAAATTCTTGAATGCCAGACTGTATTGGATCAGGCTAGGAATTTGAATGACACAGATTAACTGAAATAACCAACTAAACAAAAGGGTTCTGTGCAGGTTTACAAATCATTTTATGATGGTGCCTATTTCAAAGAGAATGATTTTTTATGCCTGCAGAAAACTATTTTATTGAAATTATATGTTGATGAATTTGACATTTGTAATGGGTATGTCACGACGGAAGCATAAAATCTGGGGTATTTATTGGGTTCTGGGCAATTTGCCACCATTGTATCACTCATCTTTGTCTTACATCTACTTGGCTGCTTTAATCAAAAGTGATGATCTAAAGTCATTTGGTTATGAAAACGTATTAAAACCTTTGATTAATGATCTTCTCATTTTAGAACAGAGTGGTATTTTTGTGTCAAAGTTAGGCAGAACAGTAAAGGGGACAGTTCAGTGTGTGGTAGCTGACAACCTTGGGGCACACAGTAATGCTGGATTCGTTGAAAATTTCACAGGGTCTTATGTGTGTAGATTTTACACTGCGGAAACAGTTCAAATTCAGACTACAGAAGTGAACAGTGGACGTTTTTGTCTCAAGACCAAAGAAACTCATGAAGAACACCTAAGACAACTTTAGGAGAATGGACTGGTAAACTATTATAGTGTAAAGAAACAATGTACTTTGTCGAAAAACCTATCATATTTTGATGTGACATCTGGGTTCCCACCGGACATTGTCCATGATCTTTTTGAAGGAATTGTACCTTTTTAGTTGTCGCTTTGTCTTTAGTGTATTATTAAAAAAAAATACTTTACCTTACTTGAACTGAATGCAGCAATAACATCTTTCGATTTTAAGAGGATGGACAAAACAAATAAACCTCATCCAAACCCTCTTTATTTTGGATAAAAGAACTGTTGGAGGGTATGCCCATGAGAACTGGAGTTTATTCCGATTTGTGCCATTGTTGATTGGTCAGAAAGTCCCTTGTTAAGAACCAGCTTGGCATGTTTTAATGGACTTCAAGATGTTTTCCCTGACTTTGATCTCAAACCTAAATACCACTTCTTGGAGCATTATCCACACCTGATTCGTCAATATAGACCGCTTGTTGCGTTATGGACTATGCGTTTTGAAGCGAAACAGTTTTTTTAAGCGAGTTGCAAGAAAATAAAGAACTTTATATTGTGCTCCTTTCGCTTTCTGAGAGACATCAGTATCAGACGGTACATCACTTGTATACATGTACTTTTCCCAGACATCAACTGGAAGTGTCAGATGTTTCCGCAGTTCACATTGATGTCCTTGACAAAGGGATCTCCAGTGGATTGAGAGACAAGTTTTTAAATGTGGACACGTGCACCTAGCTAACAATGTGACACGTAATGGTTTGAACTACAAAAGTAGATGATCTTGATTCATGGATCTGTTGGAGGACTGCCAGACTTTTGTGAAATAATCCAAATGGTTACTATAGAACAAAGATTGATCTTCATTGTAGGGCTGTCGGGGTGAAGGAATTTCCCTTGTGGTTATTTTGAGTGGCTCAAAAGCGCGATATGCAGTATTATCGCCATTTATTTATTTATTTAGATTTATTTATTGCTATATAAATAAGTGTTACGATGTGGTCAGCAGCATGCACAAACACAAGGACATTTTAAGTAACCAATGTAACCGAAACTCTGTGTATTGAAAGGCTGTCACTCAGCGTGCATTGTTACGGCAACGGACTGTTTTTGAGTGAGTCAGTAAACTGTTAATTTAATGAACATGTTCAAAAACTTCACTTAATAGAGATCAATGGCATTGATTCAATGCATGACTCACATTTTTTCCCCCCGCGGCTTCCTCGCGCTGTGGAATGCTGACCATTCATGGTAAATACCCTTAAGGTGATGATACACAGGGCAACTCTTTGAGCAATGTTGCTGGGCAATCTTGCCGAGCGATTGTTGCTTGGGCACTTTCCCATTGAAAATGGGCAATACATTTCTATCTGGATCATTTAGATCGGTCGTGGGCCCTGTGTCTCATCTGGTTGCCCGTTGACGCCGACATTGCCCAGCAACATTGCTCAAAAAGTTGCCCTGTGTATCATCACCTTTAAAGGGCACATATTATGGAATTTTGAATATTACCTTTCATGTAGTGTGTAACATAGATCTAATGGCGCTTTTCCACTGCATGGTACGGTACGGCACGGTTCGGTACAGCACGCTTTGGTGCTTTTCCACTGCATGGTACGGTATGGCTCGGCTCGGTACGGCTCACTTGTGGCGCTTTTCCACTGCATGGTACGGTACGGCTTGCTTCGGCTCGCTTTAAATGGTACCATCTCTGTCGAGGTTCCAAGCGTACCGTACCGATACTAAAATGTGACGTGAACACACTGCAGATCACCGATTGGTCAGACAGAATCGTCACTACCAGCGTCATTGTATTTGCGAGACATCAAACCCGCAAGATTTAAATAGCCAGTAACAGCCATCGCTGTAGCAGCTGTTTTAAAACTACTTGCTTGACTTGCTTGAAGAAAAAAGAAAGAAAGAAAACTTCCAAAAAAAGAAATGGCTGAATCGTGGTCAGTGGACGAAGTGCAGACGTTCCTCTCGTTGGTTGCCGAGGAGCGGATAAACTATAACGGTCAGACTATAATCCAGGGGCGTAGCCAGAATTTTATTTTTGGGGGGTCCCGTCTTTAAATGAGGGGGCAACATATATATAACGTTGGTTGCCGGGGAGCGGATAAACCTAAACGGTCAGACTATAATCCAGGGGCGTAGCCAGAATTTTATTTTTGGGGGGGTCCCGTCTTTAAATGAGGGGGCAACATATATATATATATATATATATATATATATTTATAGGTGCTTTTAGGTGCTTTATTGGCAGCGCCACCCTTACATGTTACATGAGTCGCCACCGCATCACCGCACCCACCAGAATAGGCCTGTATATATATAGCCAGAATTTTATATATACAGGCCTATTCTGGTGGGTGCGGTGATGCGGTGGCGACTCATGTAACATGTAAGGGTGGCGCTGCCAATAAAGCACCTAAAAGCTGTCACAAAGAACCGGCAAAAGTAATGATTATGAATATGTAAAATATAGCAAGGAGATATTTTAATTGTTTATTAATAAACAAGTGTTTTCTTTGTCGGCTAAGATGAAGTTGACGATGCTGACTCGCGATCTTCAGTAGTGAACGCGCCAGAGAGAAATGCACATTTCATAAGGATTACATAAGCAGAGAGCAGTAGTCTGTTTTCTTTCGTTTTGAATTGTTCTGTTAAAAAGTAGACAAGTAGGCTACCTTATATGCTGAGTTTCGGTTCATTTATGAGACGAGCTCCAGTTCACGCGCCGGCGCCTCCCGTTTCCTATCGTCTGCTATATTTACTTCTTATTTATTAAATCCAGGCAATTGGTTGATGAAACTGATTAAAATTAAGATACAATTAATACAAAACGAAATTCAGGTTAAAGAAAGGTTTTGTGCTTTCTGTTTGATGTCTCTGTGAAAGTTTTAAAGCATCTTTTAGTGCCGCTTTCAGAGATCTCACGTCCGTAACGCAGAACACGTCCGTAACATTGTTTTTTCCTCATAAATGCGAACACGAAAAATAAAATCAAATAAAATGAATATTTTATGTACTGTGGAGACTGAGAGCCAACCCTTCTTCATCCGTTGGGTAGTATTAGCCTACTTTGGTTTGCGCAGTGTAATTCACATAATCACTAAAAAATATTTTGCCTCCTAAAGTTTTTTTTTTTTTTAAGCAATCAGAAATCTGAGGGCACTGCTATAATCCCACCCACTTTGAAGCGGTACTAACTGCAGTGGAAAAGCAAACCGAGCTAAAGCGAACCGAGCCGTGCCGTGCCGAGTCGTACCACACTGTGGAAAAGCAAAGCGAGCCAAACCGTGCCGTGCCGAGCCGAACCGTACTGAGCCGTACCAACAGTGGAAAAGCGTCATAAGTGAACAAAAACATCCTGCAAAGTTTTATATATGAAAGTTCACCGTAAAAAAAGTTATTGTCTCTCAAAAGTATGAGTCGACTCTGAGTCAATTTAATGAATCGTTTTTCCAATGAGTCATTTTCCTTTTCGTTGTGACGTCAAGACGAAAAATTATCAAATTGGCCGCGCCCACTCATTGTGCGCGCAGACACCAGGGTAAACTTGAAAACATGTTCAGCGCAGCTTCTAGGTCTCCAATGTCTTTTTTTTTTAAATATGTGAAGTGTGAAGGCCAAATCAAATTTAGAAATGAACAATCCATAAATGTACACAATTATTCATTCAATTTATTTAAGGTTACCTGTAAAAGCAGGGAAGTGCCTGGATCCTTGTTGAAGAGATTAAATTACATATTGAGAAATCATATTTCCCCAGCAAACATCCTTAATGAATAACGCATTTACAAAATACAGTGTAATGCTCTCTATAGTGATGCTTCAAATACATACCAAGGACTCAGGACGAGTCTCTAGCTTGCGGTGCTTCTCTGCCTTCTTGGTGTATGCATGTTCCTTAGAAACAATTAAATTCATAAAATAAAGGACAATGGTGAACTTATATCTACAATTTAATGTTGTTCAAAAAGGTACACTTGACACTGTAACAATAAATTACTCATAATTCTTGAATTGACACTTACTTGCATGACTTGTTCAAGTTTCCGTTTCCTTGGAATGCGGAAAACTGGCTGAAGTTTCCCCATAACCACAGCCTTTGCCATGTCTGTCCAGTGAGCAAACTTTCTACCATGCCTGCAAACAGGGACAATAATTCCCTGGCACCAGCCCATGTATATACTGTATAAATATAAACTGAAAATAACTTTTGTAAACATGTGCAGGTAGGGGCAGAATGGCAATAAATATAAATATATATATATATATATGCAGCAGACTTTGTGAAAATATTTTTCTATTTTTGTCATTCCTATGGCCATGACTATACACTAGTACCATTTTGAATAATCCAAAACCACATTATTAAAACATATAAGACAGTACCCTTCCAAGTCCAGGTTCTCCATAAGGATGACACACCACCACCTTCTGAATTCAGCCATGTCATGCTGTAGTTTCAGAACAGATTCAATTAGACAGGATTTACTTTTAATATTTTTTCTTGAAGGCAAAAACATCAAAGTTTGCAATTGAAATTCAAATACTTACAATGGAGAAATCAAAAGGAGAGTCTGTCACTATATACCATGCGTACTGAAAGACAAAAAAAGTGAAAAAAATAAGTCTAGAACCTTGACATAAGGTTATAAACACTTAATACATTTGTAAAATCTGACCATCAGAATGAAGATGCCACAGTCATTCCCGTAAGGTTGTGGAGGAAGTCCCTATTTCAAGAGAAAATAAAACATGATCAGCTCCAAAACTGGAAACATGACATATTCAAATTAAATCATTCACCTTATTGGTTGGAAAACACTGCTTAAAAACTATTACCTTTATGTCCACGCCAGTTCTCTCTGTCCAAATCCCATTCCCATTTTGCAAGGTCACTAATAATAATAATAATAATAATACATCAGACTTTTATAGCGCTTTTCAGGACACTCAAAGACGCTTCACATGGGGAAATAATAACAAAACAAAAACAAAAAGTGGGTTTTAAGGAAAAGCTAGTTTGAACAAGTGGGTTTTAAGTACTGATTTGAAGTCTGTTAGTGAATCGGAGTTTCTAATGGATGTAGGGAGTGAGTTCCAGAGGGTGGGGGCGGCAATAGCGAAGGCTCGATCCCCCAAGGTCCGGCGATTTGAGCGGATGATTGGGGTAAGTCGGTTCATGCCAGATGAGCAGAGTTGGCGGGTGGGTTGGTGCTGTTCTAGGAGCTCAGTGAGGTAGGGCGGTGCCAGGTTATGGAGGGACTTGTAGGTGAGGAGAAGGAGCTTATATTGAATGCGGTAATGAACAGGTAGCCAATGTAGCTGCTGGAGAACAGGGGTGATGTGTTCTCGGGACCGGGTGCGGGTGAGGAGGCGGGCGGCTGAGTTCTGGATGTTCAGGTACTAAGAAACCAAAATCAAAAATGTAGTCTTACTAAATACATAAATTCAAGATACTCACAGACGGTCAAACATGAGTAGAATGCAAGATACAAATCTTTATCATGCATTAAAAAAAAAAATATATATATATAATTATATATTAATATATATATATATATATATTAGTGCTGGGCAATGATTCAAAATTTTAATCGCGATTAATCGCATTCATTTATTGCGATTAATCGCATTGTTACGCGCAAGAGTGAATAATGAATTCTAAAGTAGTGTATTGCGCACTTTTGATTTAAATGTACTGCTATATACACAAAAGTGCAATAACATGTGGTTTGCAAAAACATTAAACAAATAAGGTGCTTTATACCAGCAGTATTCCCTTTACACAGTAGCAATAAAATATTTATTGTAAATCTCAACTTAAACATTAATGTAATCAAATCAAATATTAAAACAAAGCTATGCCACTGCCAGGGCATTACCTTTTATCTAGCTTGTTAAAACGAGTCCAGTTTTCTTGTTTTTTTTCTGAACAGGTATCAACAGGTATCTTTTATCAGGGAGCAGCAGAAACAGTCTATGTAGTCAGAGGTCATGACCACTACTACTGATATAAGTCGACCAACGTTACTTCTCTGATCTTAGGTTTGGTCATGACATGGTTTCCCACGTACACTAAGATTACATTAAACAGATGTAAAGCACAATTTATACTTCTGCGTCGAACTCACGCCGTAGCTACATACCTGCTGTGTGTAGCGCGCGTACCCTGACGTGCACCTCTCCAAAAATGTAACAATGCGTCAATTCTACGCGTACAGCAAGCGCTGTGATTGCTAGAACCGCTCCCCGGGTTTCACATGCATGCTCCCTCTGCATGTGTAATTGCGCGTCAAGGGGGACAACGACGCAGAAGTAAATAAAAACCAACGCGTAGTCTATAGCGTAGAGGCTCCGGCGTAGGTCCGACGCAGAATTATAAATCAGCCTAGAGTGAGGTGAAGTGGTCGAGCACAGGTGCAGCGACAAGCGGGTGCGTTCCTGTGAAACTGTTGCGGTCATGCTCGCCTCACTCACGCGCCCGCGCCCTCCCGTTGCCGAAGTTGAATTGACGACGCGCAGCACAAATCATTGGAAGAGAGACTGATCCTCGGCTCGCTGTTTGTGAGTTTCCACAATCTAAATAGTTATCAGGACGTCATCAACAGAAGGGAATTCACATGGCAGAGCATCTCCGCTAAACTAAACGCAGGCCTATCAGGTAAAGTTATGTATAATTTTAATTTAAGTTAAAAAGGCTACAGCTGCATAGCGCACAGAAGCCGTTGCCATGGTTACTATCCATAGAGCGCCTGTCATTCACTCGCGGAGCGCTGTCCCTGTTCACCTGAGAGAACCTGCCAAAGCCTCTCCACTGCTTGTTTGGGTGGGTTATTTGCTGGCTGACCAACATCCCACCCCTCCTGTGATGCATGGTTTGACTGTAGGCCTATGTGTATTCAGAGCCAGTGAGCAACGGACTTTCAAAATAATAATAAAAAAAACTGCGTTAACGTGCGATAAAAAAATTGTCGGCATTAATTAATAAATGCGTTAACGCGATAATAACGCGTTAACTTGCCCAGCCCTAATATACAGGGGCGCCGTATAGGGGGGAAAAGTTAGGACAATTCCAACGGCCCCTGACTGACAGGGGCCCCAACAAATAGGTAAAAACTAATAAGAATATATATATATTATACACTATATAAACCATCAACATTGAGTATATTTCTAATTATAATGTCTTTGATTTTACTTATTTTGGCAATAAAAGTTAAATATCCCCATAACCATTGACCAAAAAGTAAACATCCATATTGACCGACCACCCCCTGTATCTGCATGAAATGGTTTGGTCCTGCCTAAGCGCGCGCACTCATCAGTGACGGTGTTTAATTGCAGACAGATCGCGTCGATGCGCCAGAAAACAATGACCACAATGTTGCATTGTTAAATAAAATCTGGTTCTCAAAAAAGGAAAGAGAGAGAGGAAAGACAAAAGAAAGGGTGTCAATCTGTAACCCAGTTTTTCACCAAGAAAGGTGAGTAGCCTTTGAGTGGTCTGAGTGGTATTAACCTGTTGTCCATAGTGAAATAAGCTAGCTAGCTGCAGGCTACTGTTAGCCTACGTTTATTTAATCAACATTTAATCAGTGCAGGGAAACGTTTAGCAAGATATTCATATTAAATCATTGTCCATGCCCCTTTTAGCAGACTCAACAACAGATGAGTCAGTAGCACCCCAGTCTCCCCATAACTGCACCCTCCCTGTCCCTGTCCAGGTGAAGAAGGTGAGCAGCATTGTGTTAATGACTTAGCATCATTCCAGGGAGTGTGTGTGGGGTTCTCTGTCTCTCTTGCTCTTTTTACCATAACAAAAAAGAAAATGAAATATTTATTAATGACAGAAATCAAACACAAATTATTTTCTCACATAATGACCATTATGACAGACATAAATAAAAAACAATAAAAAAACAACCTCCTGTCTGTGCTGGATGCAGTTAGAAACAATTAGTAGCTTACCTCAACCTGCATGTAAGTTACAGACAGTATTAAAATAATCCAGTTTGATGCGTTCATTTAGACTGAATTTTGAGATGATGATATTAATTTATTTTGATTAAAAAGTTAATATATATTTAGTTATTTATTTTTTTATCTGTCTTTAATTTTGCAATAAAAATACATTGAGACTGTAAAGGATTGCCTTAAAGCTGCTGTAGGTAACTTTTGAAAAAATGTATTTGCTAAAACTGTCATTATGTCCTGACAGTAGAATATGAGACAGATAATCTGTGTAAAAATCAAGCTCCTCTGGCTCCTCCCAGTGGTCCTATTGCCATTTGCAAGAAATACACGCTCCCGGTCAGAAACAACCAATCAGAGCCAGGAGGAATGTCTTAGCAGTGTCAATCACGGTCGTGTACGCGCTGATCACACCCCTCTCTTGCACAGCGCGAGCCGTCGTTCAAACTCAAGATTGCCGGCGTGCTGCAGCTGTGCTTATGACGGAGAAACAACCTAAACTGCCAATTCTCGAGTGACACCTGCTCATAAAACAAAGAGGTAAAAGGAAAAAGACCGATGACGATAAACAAGCGAAAAAGAAAGAATTACACAGAGCCCATTGACTCGGTGTCAAAACTCTAGCCGCATAACATGTAGATAAAATGTCACGGACTCTGCTAAGCAACAATTGAAACCTGCTAATTCACTGGCTTGTCATGTTGCTGAAATAATGTACTAGCACACCTTATCTAGCATTATATATCCCTAGAATAATTACTTAGATACTGTAACGTTAGTTACCGTTATATTAACGTTATCTTACTAGCTATTTATAACTTATAGAAAGAGTGCAACATTATAAAGTTACATGTAGGCTATTGCAAAATACATAATGATTTGAGGACCAAGTTTGTAGTCAAAGTATGGGCAGGCCATAGTCAATGTAAAGCATATTATTGACGTTTAGTCCCTATTAGTGAATGTGCCATATAACTTTTTATCCGCTGTTATCGGTGGCCCTGTTTACTAGCCTGCGCGTTCACGACAGGCTCCGCTGTGGAGGACGAGCTGTGGAGGGAGGGCTGTAGCGCAGCAGAGAGCAAGGGGGTGGGACCTGTAAGTTGTGCTTGTTCAAATTTTCAGGCTAAGTCAACGTTTTCTCAAAACTCCCTACTGCAGCTTTAAGGACATTTTTATGGTGGCTTTTAATCTTGCATCTGTATGCATACTGTATGCAGACTTGCATTTACAAATCACCAGCAGTAAATAGTGCTAGTACTAGTATTGAACTACAAGAAACAAGACAGTTGCAAGCCTTTAATTAGAGTTATGTAAAGCTTTTGATGGGACAGTTAGGTCCTAGAGATGTGGTGACAACAGCTGCGCAGAGGGGGCCCAATGTGATTTTTTTGTCATGGGGCCCAAAATTCCTGGCGGCGCCCCTGCTAATATATATATATATATATATATATATATATATATATATATATATACAGTATATACACACAAGGACCAAGGAACATGGCCAGAAACACGCAAAAACAGAACATACTGTATATGGTCAGCAGAACAGGACCATTAGGTAACATCTATAGGTCAGGGGAACGTGACCGCCAAATAACATGCATTCCTCAGATGACCTTATAACATGTTGATATCCCTCATGTTGAAACCCTTGTGGTTTGTATGGATATTTGGAGTCCAGTAACAAAATTTCTTGTTGTTGTGTTCTCAAAACCTATAGAGAACATGCACACTTTGATGAAAAGTAGATAACTTATAGTGACAATAGAACAATGACCTAGCAGACTAACACTCCCAAATTTAGTGAACTCTAACCAAACATTACATTGTTAGAATTCAAAATATAAGATTAACATTTTAATATTATTTCATTGTCTATGGATTAAATCCTGTGTACATGTTAACCAGTCACCAACTGTGTCAAGTATAGATTAAGGCTCAATCACAATTCACCCCTTGGCCCTACCCCTTGTTTTCGAGTGTACCCCTTGGCCCTTAAAACAGAGTTACAAGGGCCAAGGGGTTGAAATATTCCCCTACGAAATGGAACAACCCTTCATGAACCCGATACGTCATCAGTCGTCGGCGATGGCTCTGCCGTTACGGAGTTTTTATAGGATTTCTCCATGACAACGACTGACAATCAGCGCAGCTGCTCTTAACTTTGAGGAAATCAAATCCTATAATCAAAAGGATGATTATAACATTCCTTCCTCGAAATGTATGTCTTTTCTGATTCGGAAAGGTAATTTATTATACAATTTCTTGATTTAAATGACTATATTATTATTATAAGAGTAAATAAAGTGCATGTGGTGTCATCTGGGGCTAAATTTAAATGTTTAACCGTTTGTGAAGCCATCTCGCCGGTGATTTGCGATGCATTCTGTGAACTTTCTCGTAACCCTCCGTTTGGAGTGTGCCTCTGAAAAATCTCCGTTTCGAGGGCTATGTAGCCCTACCCCTTCGCCCTACCAAGAATCGGGACACCCTACCCCTAGACGTGAATGCGCAAAACAGAGGGGTAGGGGTAGGGGCAAGGGGTGAATTGGGATTGAGCCTAAATCCTTGCCCAGTTGACAAGGGCTGTGGGCAGAGCATTTCAAAATTCCATATATAAAGCACCAGGAAAGTGATATTATCAATTAATGATGTGTTGATATGAAACACAGGCCAATAGCATATTAAACCTATGTTTATCCTCATGGCTAGTAATATACACAATAGGAACTAAGTTTGCATAACTTACACACAGCGTGTAGTGCCCAGGGGTCCACAATGGAATAATCAAGGCATCTTTCATGTGCGAATTCACCTAATTACAAGAGGCAAAAAAATTGTACTGTCATGTACTAAAAGGATGATGGTGGTTAAATACTGGTCAACACTTTTGTTGATGTAACTGAAATCCTTACATGTCATCCTTACTTCTACTTTAATTTAGCATACAGACGACATACATAGTTGCTAGAGCAAACAGGACTCAGTGATTTGCCCAAGTGTCACCCTGTTTGCAAAACCTATGTGTCCCAATAAAGTAGCAAACTGACATTCACAGTCTGATTTCACGAAAACTGTTTCTTACCGTAAAACTGGAAAGGGGAGATTGATTAATGGGTGGGAGCCAAGTTGGAGGAACATAGAGATCAATGATGAAAACGTCTTTTCCCTGCAAAATGTCAATCATTCCAATAAGATAAATGCCTTGAAATTTATTTTTTTTCCCCTCCAAATTTACATTAAATATAACATCGAACCTGCAACTGTAGAATCTCTCTGAGGATCCTAAAACATCCATTTCCGACCTATAAATGAAATATATTATTTATACTAATCATTCATATAAGTGTATTTGCTGCAAGTACTCATTGTGTGTTACCAACCGTGGATTCCAATTCTTTTTTCAGGCCGAGGGTTTGAAAGTCTGATCTGGTGATGCATGTTACTCCATTTTTCACAATCAGCTCATTCCCGGGCTTACTCTGATCCAGGACATAGTTTATCTGAAATTTTTGAAAGAAAACACTAAAATTATGCATGACAAAATAATGCAAAACAAAGATTGTGAGATACATATGAAAAGGTGTTCGATATAAAGTCCATGTGTACCAACTGCTCCTGAAGAGGATGATGTCCCAGAGTCCAGCATGATCGAGAAGGCTTGAGGTTTACTGGTAGAATCAACTCTTGACAGTGCTCACCACATTGGTTTTCAGGTTCTGTTGCTGAAATTAGATAAATGTTGTTGAAGACATTGTTAACTCATTTGATTGAGTATACATTTATCAGTGTACATTAATACATACTTGATGCATGTCATTGAGTACTCAATTACAATTTAGGAACATAATGAATTTACTTTTTATAAACAAACAGTTTAACCTTGTACATAAGTTTTTCAGATAACAAAACATCTGTAAAGAACCCAATTTTGCATATGTGTGGTCTAAAAATATATATACTTTAATATATACTTATACACATACTTAGTCTCCACTTTTTAAGTATCATGTTTGTTTTTGTCTAATGTTGCAGGAACAAAAAGATAATTATTAAAATAATTAATAAAACATTTATGATATATAACAATAAATAATTTTATACATACCCTTTCCATCATGGGTGTGGCTTAAACTTAGGCTGGCCTGTTTGTTTAGACCGGTTTTTGAATTTGTTGCGGTTTTTGAATCTGTTTGTTGAGAACCTTTGAACAAAGTCAACAAATTATGATTCATAAAGAAATAGTAACACAGGCTTTATATTTGTTTGAAATGTGATAAATTCCAAGATATATTTTGTGTTTTGTGTTTCAGTGTGTGATAGGTCACACTCATGAAATGTTTTGGGTGCTACAATGTATTATGTAAACCAGTGAAGATCAATTATTCTGTATGTGTGAACCCTAATGGGCTATGAGTAATACATTGACGTGTGAAGTAACAACCGTTTTAAGTTCTGTGATTTTGCCCGGTGATATTTTCCTAATTTGTGTAATCTTTTATTATTTATGATATGTGCATTTTAAGCTACAAAACCATGAAATCAAACAGTATGTTACAACTAGAATGTAAAAACATGAGATTGCAAGTGACTTAGTGACTTACCGGTACATAGAACTGCCTGGCCATAGTCATTGAATTCAGTGTCAGTCACAAATGTCTTTCTGGCTCTTTTGATGAATTCATTGTTAGTCCTTTGATTGCGGTGGTGTACAATGCTTCTCAAAAGGAATATATTTGTTGCTGTTGCTGCATTATTCAGGAAATAATTGTTTTTCCTCATTTGCGAAAAAAAATTGTTCCACAACTTGGCTATTTATCTTCCCAGCAAGCTCAGGAACCAGAGAAATCTTCCTCAAGATGTCCCTTGGGTCTTTGGTGTTGGACTCATGAAACGTGTCGTACAACACAAAGTGGTCAAAAGATCCAGTAATAGGATGACCATTTTCATCTGGTGTTTCTTTCTTCTCATGGAGCCATGACAGATGGGAAAATATCTTGCCCTCTCTGGCCATGGAGATGTTTTCCGTAGTTGGCTCAAGCAATCTTCCCTCAAAAGGCTGAAAGGGAACAATATCTGGGGCCCTAGTCACATTTGTATGTGCAACCAAACCTCTCGCAAAATCATAAATACATATATTAGGAAGATGTTTCCATGACAGAAGTAAATCTGCATAGTCTCGTGGGCTCTCAGCTCGAATCAGGAATTTTAGGCTGTACACAACACCACAAGGGCACATTATGGCACACCAACCACCTACATGAATACAGGAGAAAAAAAACTGATGAGCAATACAAACCATGTAGACTTGAAATGCATATATTTACACTTTCCAAAACACTGACCTGATGCACCCCATATTTTCTGGAAAATCTTGTCGTAGCTGTGCCGTGTTTGCATTTCACTATGCAAGCGTGAAATGAGGTCCAGTTTTGATCCAACTGTGTCAAGACCACATTCCTTGCACAGTTTACGAACAACATCAACCTGACCAAAGTAGGATTAGGAAAATACATTTTGATGTGCCCCCAAACAAATGCACGTGAAACTAAACAAAAACATATAATTAAAATACATTATACAAAACAAATATACCTTTTGGTTCATGAGCTCCTCCATCAGTCTATCTTCTGTAACATCGTAGACTTGGGACTCTTCAGACACCTTAGCAGTCTTAATCTTTTCAAATTCTGTGTTGAGCACCTCATTGGAGGACCTTGTTTTGTGCCCAATCCAAGGAGCCCAGAAATGGTAGGAGGGCAGTACCTTGAATGGATTCTGATTATTACCTTTGGACACACAAGGTTAGTATAAATAAATATTTCAGTTTTATTTTTTATAAAGCTTGTCATTTGAATTGAAAAAAAAAAAAAAAAATTAGAACTAAATACGAAGAAATATGGGATTGAATCCACAATTACTTGACACAAATCCCCGTCCAATCATCTCCAGGGACACTGCGTTCCAAAACGCCTCAATGTTTACCAATCCTTTGAAATCCTTCGGTGTCTCTTCAATGTCACTCACTATAAGAAACACAATGAAATATAAAAAAAATGTGCACTGAATGGTTTAGATATTTGTCAAGTATGTCATATTTGCAAAAGTTACCAGCCATGGAAAAAACTCCTTTCTTGTGTAGATCCATAACAACAACAGGTGGATGGTCGCCACATGAAGCACACGAGAAGTTGTATGTGTTGTCACAGAGGGCCTCAAAATGTAGGTATGCATGAAGACGTGTCTGACGAAGGATACCTCACATCGTTAAGATTCTCCAGACTGTCAATAACTCGACTCACTGCAGAATGGGTCTAAATGACAGTAAGTAAAATATTAAAGTATAGCATAGAAATCAAATCAACAATGGTGGCGAGTCTTCCAATAACTACCTGAAGTGAACTCAAAAAGAGACACAAATTGAGACTTATCAGAACATGGTCATTGAAGTTGTATAGTTGATCTTTAAATTCTTGATATCGGTACATGGCACCACACTTGATGCACTTCTTGCAGAATGTAGATACGTCTGAAAAATATATTACATTTCAGAAAATACTTTAAATCAGACAACATACAATCACGTTCCAAAAGTAAGAATTGCAGTGAATACACCATTAGTGTCATTAATAAATTACTAATATTACCTTCTACTACGCCATTCATTGTAACAATTCTAGCTTTTGAGGTGATAAGAATTGGGTCAGAGAGTGGGGTCTTGTCATGACAGAAGGTACAGAACATCTCATCTGGAACCAGCAGTTTCGGAAAAGCGTTGTCATGGACTTGACAGCAAAGCTCTCTTGGAAGAATGGCTGGGATCTTCTTCTGTTCATAGAGGTATGTAACCATGTTTTTTAGCATTGTTCCATTTGGGGGGTAGTGTGTTCCACCATCAGGCAAGTCATCATCATTGTCTGGAGTAGTTTGGTCCACTTCAATGCAGGTTTCTGTGCTCTTTTTGCTTCTGAAGAGTTCGGGTACTTTTGAAATAGGTGCCACTTAGCAATGTACTTATGTGGACACGAACGTCGGGATTGAATGCAAGGGCAATGCAAGTTTGTTCTAGCATTATACACCACCATCACTCTTCTTAAATGTGAGTAATAAGAAACCTTTGGTTCAAACACAGAAACATAATGCTTGAAAGTAGGCACACCAACTGTGGTCTCAACAGACAAAGGGACCGATTGAGATGTTGCCAGACTTTGAAGCTTCAGGCACTCTGCCTTTCTGTCTCCTCCAAACCATTTCTTTGCAACCATCTCTGACAAAACATCTTCTTTTAGGTGCTCACTTTCAGCGGTTGATGAACAGTAGTCGACTGACCTGACATGTGAGCACTGAAAGGAGACCACCTTTGAGCGGTGCGCCAATTCATGGTTAGACTGGCATTGAGGTGATTCACAGTATACTTGTTGCGTGTTACCCCAGATCTTTCTTTTGACATGAAATGGCACACTTGATCCGTGCATGGTTTTAACCACAGCAAATATCCCATTTAGATGATCCAGGCACTGGCTTGGCAGGTGCGAGTTTGAGGTGACATCCAGTGTGTGGACACCTGAATGCTTACGTAATATGTGCTTGGACATATTATTTTTGTTCATACACATGTTGCATTTGGGGCAAATTACTGTTTGCTGTCTGTTTTTATGCTTAACAATGGTGCTGTTCCATCCTTTTCTCCGGTAAGTGGTTTTCTGACCTCTCCTTTGGTGAGTGATGTCTCAGCCTCTTTCCTGGTAAGCGCTGTTCCATCGTCATCTCCAGTGAGTGATGTCTCAGCCTCTTTCCTGGTAAGGGCTGTTCCATCGTCATCTCCAGTGAGTGATGTCTCAGCCTCTTTCCTGGTAAGCGCTGTCAGGGTATATCCTGGTAGTAATGTTTGGAGCTCTTTGCCAGGTGCTATACAATGGCTTTTACTTAAATGATTGATTAACCTATTCTTATGGGAAAAAAAAGATTTACAAACACAATGAAAGTGAGCCTGAAAGTGTGCATTTTTAGATTGCTACAATGCCAACTTCAATTTTATTTTCATGAAGATGTTTCATAAAAATAAATGTATAATAACTTTACAAAACTTTGAAGCTATTTATAACTATTTTTTTCATTATGACAATAATTGATTCTACATTTACAAGAAACTTCCAGGTGTCAGCTTTCAAGTGAGATCTTACTTGTGCTTTTAGTACAAAGGGTTCATGAACTGTATCTGTTTCAGTTTGGGTATGCCATATCTGGGGATTTTTCAAAAATGGGGTTGCAGCTTAACAGGTTAAAAATGCACAAATAACAAATAATTAGTCTAAATAATAGGCTGCATTTTGATGCCTGTGTAACAGTGTTGTCTCTGCGTTGTGTTGTGTGTTCACTCAAGACGGACACCGAATCAAGCTTTAAGATGCATTTTTTTTATTCTGTTGAATAACAAAGAACAGCGGTGATCAGTTTCAGCAATCACCCTCGTGCATTCGCAGCCATTCACTCTCTTGGCTGGCGCGAATCTAATTACTCATTTACATAAACAGTTATAAATCAACAAATTTTAAACTCATGGTCTGTACCTGTTGAATAACAACATCATGCTCACCCTCGTGAACCCTTGAATCACCCTCGTGCATTCTATAATGGAGGTGAACATTAAACTTAATATTACAATACATATAACAGTGAGACGAACACAAATCAAATAACATACATCTAAACACACGTATGACTCGGTATTAACCCATAAAATGGTTATACATTTATCACAATATGATTTACTCATGGAGCACTCACTCACCGCAGCCATTCACTCTCTTGGCTGGCGCGAATCTAATTGACCCTACCGGAACCAGTTCATCCTACTACCAGCTCTGGGCGGAGAGTGTGATTTAAAGGGGCCATACATGAAAATAAATGTAGCAAGTGGAAACACATATTTGACCCGTTACATTCCCCCCTGCTGAATTCCACTTGCTTCTGCACAGAATAGCTCCAAAATAATGACCAAAAAAAAATATTACAGACTACAAAATTACATCAGGTACATAACCTCAAGAACCATATACATTAGTAAGAGAGAGAAGAAAAAGAAAAAAAACAGTGTTCAAAATTTCATGAAATTGTCAGTTCAATTCAGTGTAGACACTATTCCCCACAGGAATTAAGGTGGAAAGAGGGGTGGCCAATCCCCTAGGCACTCTTAGACAAACATGCCCGTTACATGTTAGCTAAACAATCACAATTCCTATATTTGAACACACACAAGTTGCTCAGCAGCGAGACTTCACTCCAGTCTCAAATTAATGTATCACGATCTCTTAAAACATCAATATAAACGTTACAGTAACATTTGCATCAACCAATATAGCAAAATGTATACCAGAAAGAAGAGAAGAAAAGAAAAAGATGAGATATTCACTCAAACAACATATTCACGTTTACCCCAGAACTTTTTGCTGGTTCATTATCTCAATGAATCTCGTCACTGGTTTAAACAATCTGCCAGCTCTGGATCTCACACGACTTAGTGAACTTCCAGCAGGAAAGTTACGAACAATGATATTCGACACTGAATTGTTTTCCTCAAAACGACCAGCAATAGGCGTTGAAAGACTCAAAGAAACAGGAGCAGATATATCAATTTGCTCTGCAGCGGATTCGGGTAAACTCCTGTCCATACTCTCAACATCCTCATAACCCTCTGGTCCCAGATGGGTAGTGTTAGAGCTGTCAATCACATGATGGTCTAATTCATTAGCCTGAGTCGCATCCACAGCCTGTGTTGGTTCAAAACCATCTGCAGTTTCCTCCACATAGTCCAAGTCTGCATCATCAGAAGGGAGCTGTGATACCCACTCTCGTGTCCTGTAATTGGTAGTATCCACAGACACATCAGCAGCCTCAGAATCAACACTCTCTGAGCCACTTAGGTGGTCTTCGGACGGCTCACCTTCCAAGTCATCATCAGGAAGTGGAAGAAAGTTAACTGGCATTATAAGGTTGCGATGTACAGTCTTCACAACACCAGTACCACTGTGCTGAATTCTGTAGGTATGACTGTCTGCGTTAAGTCCAACAACAGTGTACACCGTGTCCTCCCAAAGATCAGCAAGCTTCCGTTTTCCACGGGCTCCCTTGTTGGCAAGCAAAACTCTATCACCAACATCAATTGGTCCTCCTTTGACTCTCCTATTGTACAAGTCAGCATGTCTCTTAAGCTGTTTCTTGGCAGATGCCTGTGCAACGCACATTGCCTCCTTCATATCTCTCCGAAGAGCCTGGACGTAATCGTCATAGTTCACAACATCAGGATCGTCTAGAACAGTTCCAAACACCAGGTCAATGGGCAGGCGTGGAATCCTTCCAAACATCAACAGGAAAGGAGCATACCCCGTGGTTTCGTGGATGGTACAATTAAACGCAAAAGTCAAAGATTTGAGTACTTGCGGCCATTTGTGCTTGGTCTTTGCCGGCAGAGCACGTATCATATTGCCCAGCGTCCTGTTCATCCTCTCACAAGCTCCATTCCCCATTGGATGATATGGAGTTGTCCTCGATTTTTGGACTCCAGCGATCTTCAACAGCTCCGCAATCAGGGCACTCTCAAAGTTGGCTCCTCGATCAGAGTGAATTCGGCCTGGGAAGCCATATACACAGAAATAGTTATGCCACAGTTGATGCGCCACTGCTTTGGCAGACTGATTTGGACACAAGAAGGCATTAGCCATTTTTGTGAAGTGATCTGTAACAACAAGAACATCCAGGGACCGGTTGGCAGAGTCCTCCGCTGACCAAAAGTCTATGCAGACGAGTTCAAGAGGCTCTGTCGTAATGATGTTCTGCAACGGTGCACGACCTTCCGGTTCAGGTGTCTTGCTGATCACACATCGACGACAGCACTTTACATACTCCTTCACATCCTTCTCCAGGCCAAGCCAAAAGAATCTTTGCCGAGCAAGATACAGAGTCCGCTGCTGACCTTGATGTCCTGCTTGATCGTGAATGCCTTTCAGAACCATGGTTTTCACTGCGTCAGGAACAACATACAGGTAGGTTTTTCTCTTGGTGACACCATTCTTTGACACCCTGTACAACACACCATTCTTCATCATCAGCTTTCCCCAGTGTTTCATAAGTTTCAAGACAGCTGTCGGCTCCTTCATTCGTTCTTTCCTATTTGGTCTCCGTCCTCTCTCGACAAAACAAATCATCCTGCTCAAAACATTATCTTCCTGTTGTCTTTTCATTAGATATTCATGGGACAGCACATCAACGTCTGGTGATTCAGATGGCATTATTGCTTGCGGAAGGTGAGGCAGTAACAAGGCATGAGACTTGGAATTATTACTATGCCTACATGAGTGCAGCACAGCTTCCACTTCCTGCTTTGACATTGTACCAGGTAAGGAAACTTTAACTGTATTACAGGGAACGGCCATTCCTCCCGTATCGGAAGAACTGTCAAGGGGGTGAGTAGACCAACGAAAGACATCTTGGACACAGCCTGTGTGCACAGCTGCAGTTTCAGCCAGCAATTTATCATAAGGAACTCTTGTCAGACGATGGAGTACACTAGGGTGCACAAAGGGCTCTCGGCTCAAGGCGTCAGCAACTACGTTTTTTGGACCAGGAATGTACTTAATATCAAACTGGTATGGTGCTAGTTTTGCAACCCATCTGTGTTCACAAGCATCCAATTTTGCTTTGGACAGGATATATGTTAATGGGTTGTTGTCAGTCCAAACAGTAAATTTCTGACCACTGAGCCAGTGATGGAATTTGTCACAAATTGCCCATTTCATGGCATAAAATTCTAACCTATGTGCAGGATATCTCGACTGAGCATAGGTAAGCGACTTGCTCGCAAAAGCAATAGGCCTGGCCGTCGTCCCATTGCTAGGAACCTGTGACAATACAGCTCCAAGCCCATTACTAGAAGCATCCACTGAGAGGAGGAAGGACTCATTGAAATTGGGATGAGCCAACAAGACTTGATCAAGCAAAGCCTGCCTTAATTTGTGAAACGCTCGACTGCATTCCTCAGTCCAATCCGAAGCAGACAACTCTCTCCGACACATTCGACGCTTCCGTTTTCCACGAGGAGCCTTTCTTCCAGTTGTGAGACTGAATAATGGTCTGGCAATGGCCGAACAGTCTTCAATAAACTGCTGGTAAAACACTACCATACCCAGAAAAGACCTTATTTTCTGCTGGCAGGGGACATTGGTACCCTCAACCATGAGATCATCCTCAGTGACAGAAGCAATGGCTGTGACTTTTTCTGGATCGGTAGCAATACCGTCCGCACTGATGATGTGACCTAAAAATTTAACAGAACTCCGCAAGAGGTGACATTTCTTCGGAGCAAGCTTAAGATTGTGAGTCTTCAAACGTTTAAACACCATTTCCAGGCGCTCCAACGCCAGCTCTTCGTTGGGTGCAAACACCAGGACGTCATCCAGATAACATAATAGGCTGTTGAAATTCTGATCCCCGAATATCGTCAACATCATCCGCATGAAAGTGGCCGGACTGTTACACAGGCCCTGCGTTAAACGATTATATTCGTATAACCCAAAAGGTGATGTAAATGCTGGGTATTTCCGGTCATCTTCATGAACTTCCACATTATAGTAGCCAGATGTGAGGTCCATGGTTGAAAAATAGGCATTTCCACCCAACGCAGCAAGAGCATCTGCTTGATGGGGGAGGGGATGCGCGTCTTTGATCGTGCGAGCATTTATCCAACGAAAGTCTGTGCATATTCTCAAATCTCCTGACTTTTTCCAGACTAGAACAAGAGGTGATGCAAACTCGCTACTAGATTTTCGTATGATCTCACGTTCTTCCATCTCATTCAAAGCCTGCCGAAGTTTGTCATATTGATTCGGAGCAAGGCGTCGATATGGCAACCGAAAGGCCTTGTCGTCACTCAGGCGGATACGATGAACAAAGCCGGTTGCCTTTCCACAGTCCAACTTGTGTCTGGAAAAGATAGAATGATACTGAGAGATAAGCTGCACCAGTTTTACTTTGCAGTCTGCAGACACATCACAAGACTCCACATCCAAGTCAGCTAAGCCCAAGTCGTGTAAGACTGCCGTGTCATCAGCAGAACAGGAGACGTTAGGCCCAGATTTGACTGGTAAACTTTGAACATCTGTTACACTCATCTTATCTTGCCTGTCAGTTAAGACATCAGCTGTTCTCTGAACTTTTTGCTCTAAATCAAATGTGGAACCATCAGCAAACTCAGAGCAGTCAAAATCCTGCAAGGCCATGCAAGGAAAAGCATCAGCAAGCGTAGAATTACTTTTCAAAGTCACTGCTTTGTCTGAAGGGTTTATCACTTTAAGGGGAACCCATCCATCTTCACGAATCAAAGCTACTGTTTTTCCAACCAGCACTGTCCTTGGCCTTGATTTTACTCTACTGGGCTCTAAAATGACAGCACTGCCAGCTGAGATGTCATGAGTGCTTTGCAGTTTACCCCAAACTAAGTTTTCAGTCATGGGTTCGAGTGACACTGCCTTTTTGATCTTTACTGATCCCACTAAGTCGGGGACAGTGCCATTCTTCCACCTCTCCACATTGGCTAGAAGATCAAGAAACTTGTTTTGCTCATTGATATCACACTCACGTTCAGACGCACTTATTAGTAACTCCGAAGAACTTCTCAGCTGAAGAATCAAATGTTTCAAGAGGTTACTGCCAAGAATTAGATCATCACCCTGGCCTTTGACTACTAAAGTTGGAACAGTGACATGACAGCCGTACACATTCATATCTAGCTCGCACACTCCTAGTGGGTTTGTTCTGGTGCCTCCACATCCCACCAAAACAACATCTGTTGGAGCAAGTGAAAGGTCTGACAACACACCAGTACTCAGCAATTGAGGTAAGATCTTGGAGCTCATGGTGCAAGCCATTGACCCAGTGTCAAGCATTGCTTTTGCCTCTACTTTTCCACCAATAATCACTGAAGTGTAGAAGAGATCATCATATAGCTGAAGTTTCTGAGTATTTTGCAAGACAACTGTACATTGAGAACTATACTCTTCACATACACTTTTATATACAGATTCCAGGTCGTAATCCAACAACGATGGGGGGTCATCATTTGGCCTTGCACTCACCCCCTCCACATGCAGGCCTAGTCGTTTCCCGAACGTTGAACAGCATCTGGCTCAGGCATCACATTAGCAGTGCAGGCTTTGACTTTAGGACACTCAGCACGTGCATGTCCTGCTTTGTAACAAAGAAAACACAGATGATTTGCTCTGCAGTGAAAATTGGTGGTGTGGCCAAAATCTCCACACACCTCACACGGTAGGGTAGGCCTCCCTCTGTTTCTCTGTGGCCTATACACATGCCGCTCTGTGCCAGCCTGACGATTTGACTGCCCATGCTCCAAGACACGTTCCAACATTGCCAAGATTCGCTCCATGGCTTCAACAGGTTCTTTAGGCTGAGCTTGACATACAACGGAGTCAGGTTTAACAGTTTTGTGAACCTTTGATTCATGAGGCTGGACAGCAACCTCCTGTTTCAAAAGAGTAATGGCAGGGGGCGCTCTAGAAACAGAGCCACATCGTCTCTCTCTGCCATACTCCTCCAAACGTGCGTGTACATCAGCCGCAGTCCATTGCTCCACAGGTCTGCATTTAAATATAAGGGAAAGCTCAGGGTCAGGACAATGTCTGATAAACATTACAGTGAGCTCTTGGGATAGATTGTCAATCTTCTTGTCCTGTCTCTTTAGACAGTCCTCAGCCATATCCATGGCCCTATTCAGCCTCAGCCAATAATCAAAGGGATCCTCACCAGCGTGTGGAAGTGTGCCGTAAAAATCAGCTAATGGCATGCTAGAAAAAGCTGTGTCACTGAAATGTTGTTTTAACAAATCAAAAATAGGACTCGGGCCTTTGCTCAAATCAATGGAAGGGTTACTACGCAAGCCCACCCTCACAACTTCACGAGCCCGCCCCAAAAGCCTACTAATGACTTCATCAGCTTGTTCTTCGATTGGCGTCCCTATTTTGCGCAAATATGACAGCACTATTGCTTCCCACTCATGTATAGTATATGGCTCAGCCCGATCACCCCTGAAACAAACAGGTTCCTTGATTTCAGATTTTAGAACTCTGCTCAAAACAGATGAGTCTGCACTACTTGAACTGCACACTTTAGACTCTAAACAGGAAGCGATGCTCTCCCCAATAGAGCGTCCCATTCGTTCTACCATCCCCACTATTAATTCCATTGACTCATCCCCTCTCAAACTGGGTTGTTTCAGTCCACTTTCACTGAACTTGGGAGGTTGAAGACTTGAAGTGTCATTTATATCTTGTACAGCCTCTAAGGCAGACATTGGAGTAGATGTGACAGGAGTATAATCAAGTCTGCCTCTCCCAACTGATGGCATAGGAGAAAACATGAACAGACCTCTACCTCTTCCAAAACTGTTGTCTGAATCCATATCATATATTGACAGTAGCAATGAAGAATAATATATATATATATATTACTAAAAAAAGTGTTTTGTTGTTTCAAAACTTCAGAAAAGCACTTTCAGAAAAAGAAAAAAAAATTCAAGAGTTCAAAGTCCAGTCAAAATGAATTTGCTAATTATCAGTCTCCCCATTAATATTTTCCAATAAACCTCAGTCATCAGGGGAAAACAAGTTTTTGCTTTCTTTTCTTAAATATTCACAAAAAAAAATATAATCTTCAAAGTTCAATCTTCAACGGTTATTATTGCAAAATAAGTCGATGTTGCTTTCAAATGGATACCACAATACCAGAACTTTGTTGCTCTCAGCAGTGAAACGTGTTCCTTTA
This sequence comes from Rhinichthys klamathensis goyatoka, assembly GCF_029890125.1. Lineage (NCBI taxonomy): Eukaryota > Metazoa > Chordata > Actinopteri > Cypriniformes > Leuciscidae > Rhinichthys > Rhinichthys klamathensis. Next base: position 10,266,586 of record NW_026606717.1, read on the forward strand.
CTCCTCCTTGTGGACAAAACCGGTATTGCACCAAACAGCTTCGGCGCGAAAACTCTCGTCACCCACGGCACGAACTTCTCCGGAAATCTCCGATCACTCGTTCACCACGCTGCTTCCAGAGTCACGGTCACGGCACCATTGTAACAGTGTTGTCTCTGCGTTGTGTTGTGTGTTCACTCAAGACGGACACCGAATCAAGCTTTAAGATGCATTTTTTTTATTCTGTTGAATAACAAAGAACAGCGGTGATCAGTTTCAGCAATCACCCTCGTGCATTCGCAGCCATTCACTCTCTTGGCTGGCGCGAATCTAATTACTCATTTACATAAACAGTTATAAATCAACAAATTTTAAACTCATGGTCTGTACCTGTTGAATAACAAAGAACAGCGGTGATCAGTTTCAGCAATCACCCTCGTGCATTCTATAATGGAGGTGAACATTAAACTTAATATTACAATACATATAACAGTGAGACGAACACAAATCAAATAACATACATCTAAACACACGTATGACTCGGCATTAACCCATAAAATGGTTATACATTTATCACAATATGATTTACTCATGGAGCACTCACTCACCGCAGCCATTCACTCTCTTGGCTGGCGCGAATCTAATTGACCCTACCGGAACCAGTTCATCCTACTACCAGCTCTGGGCGGAGAGTGTGATTTAAAGGGGCCATACATGAAAATAAATGTAGCAAGTGGAAACACATATTTGACCCGTTACACCTGCATTTTGACCACACCAAAGCAGCTAACGTTAAGTTAATGCATTAGCATTAACACTGTCACTGGCATATGATGGGATTCACTAAAGTACAGGGGTTTCAGTACCGCGACGCACAGGGGGCGTATCCGAGGGTGTGGCCGTCACACCCCTTTCAAAAAATTTTTTTTATAATTTGCAGGTCACCGCACATGCGCAGAGTGTAATGCCTTCTTCCCGCGCACTTTTCAAATTAGATACAGAACTGATGGATGATGAAGAGCAGACGGGTACATTAAACAGCCATGGACAATCAAGGACAGAGCAGCGAATTCGGTAACTGTTTTTGAGGTTGTGTTATGATCAAGAGGCAAACGGTTTTGTAAAAGATGCGGTAGGATTCACGTCGTTTCACGTGAGATAACGTTAACGTTGTCATGTTTCATGACAGATTCCTGTCCTAACTGTACATGTGCATCAGATACCTGTGTGTGTTTACAGGGGTTTCATGACAGATTCCTGCCCTAACTGTACATGTGCATCAGATACCTGTGTGTGTTTACAGGGGTTTCATGTGAGATTCCTGTCCTAACTGTACATGTGCATCAGATACCTGTGTGTGTTTACAGGGGTTTCATGACAGATTCCTGTCCTAACTGTACATGTGCATCAGATACCTGTGTGTGTTTACAGGGGTTTCATGACAGATTCCTGCCCTAACTGTACATGTGCATCAGATACCTGTGTGTGTTTACAGGGGTTTCATGACAGATTCCTGTCCTAACTGTACATGTGCATCAGACACCTGTGTGTGTTTACAGGGGTTTCATGGCAGATTCCTGCCCTAACTGTACATGTGCATCAGATACCTGTGTGTGTTTACAGGGGTTTCATGACAGATTCCTGTCCTAACTGTACATGTGCATCAGATACCTGTGTGTGTTTACAGGGGTTTCATGACAGATTCCTGCCCTAACTGTACATGTGCATCAGATACCTGTGTGTGTTTACAGGGGTTTCATGACAGATTCCTGTCCTAACTTTACATGTGCATCAGATACCTGTGTGTGTTTACAGGGGTTTCATGACAGATTCCTGTCCTAACTGTACATGTGCATCAGATACACACAAAAAACTCCTGGGTCAAAAATAACCCATAATGGGTTATTTTTGACCCAACTCCTGGGTTAAAAAGGGACCAACTAATTTATGGGTTATTTCAACCCAGAAAATTGGGTTATTCTTTTTGACCCAACTTCTGGGTTAAATACCTGACCCAAATTTTGGGTTAAAAAACCCAACATTGTAGTTAATATAACCCAACTTCTGGGTCAAAAGAAAACCCCCAATATCTGGGTTTAAATAACCCAGAAATTAGTTGGTCCCTTTTCAACCCAGGAGTTGGGTCAGAAATAACCTAACTTGGGTTACTATGCCAGTATGCCAATAAAACTTTGTTTTAAATTATATTACACACTTCAAGCACTTTTACATTTTTATTGCATTAAATTAAACTATAAATATATTTTTAAAAAACACACACACAAATGGACATATTTATTTTCCTATTTATTTTAGGTCAGACTGTAATAACAATATTAGAAAGAAAAAATAGAAAAATAAACAACTCTCAAAACATTTGACAACATTCAATAACTGGATTGAACCTAAGGCTTAAAGGACAAGTTCGGTATTTTACACTTAAAGCCTTGTTTTCAGAGTTTCTGATGAAATAAAACGGTTAAGATTGAAATTTGGACACATGCTGCTGGCCCGAGAATTTCCGTTTTCTGTGGTAGCACAAATCTCAATGTTCCGGCCGTGAACATTAATTTTCTCGTGTTTATAAAATTTACGTTACTGATATAGTAACAACTTGTAAAGCTTTGTAGCTATGAGATATTCATTTCATTGACTTGTAAATGAGCACTTCAGGATCAATCAAGAATATGGTTTTAATAATTGAAACTACGGATACAGAATTCTACATTTGAACACAGGATGCATGTATGTACAGTTAAACAGTAACACTAACGAGACAGACGAATAACAAACAGGAGTGAGAGAGAGAGAGGTTGCGAGAGAGAAAGAGTGGAAGGGAGAGAGAGAGAGAGAGAGAGTAAGAAGATGAGAGATCTTCTGGTTTGGCAAAATTCATCACAGACAGAACCTTTTGAGACAACAAGAATCACAGATCTTAAACCTCGAAAGAATGGTAAACGGTTACTTGCACAGGTAAAGCTCTTTTGTGGTTGATGTGAAGAAAGCGTGTGTGTCTCTCTCTGTCCTCGTGTCACGAGTTCGGGTTCGTCCAGCGAGCGCGGCGTGTTTGAATGTCCTTGTAGGTGAAGCTTGCCAGTCTGGCTGTGTTCATTTTCTTCGCGAGAAGACATGAACAGAGGAGACTTCGAAAAAGATAAAATAAACTTGAAGAAAAAAAAAAAGAGAAACGATGGATCATCACACTAAGGCGATGTCCAGACGCACGAGGAGTCACATGATGAAGCATCGAAGAGAGCGTTCAGGAAGAGAGTTTCAGGAAGAGTTTCAGAAGCGTTTTCAGAAGGGAAAAAGGGAAGCTCGGCGCGTCTCTTTAAGGACACTTAGGTTCACGCCCCTTCTGGCATGAAGGCACCAATCAGCTGGGAGAAAAGTGCCCGCGGAAGATTCCTCTTTGTCTTGTCAGGATCATTTATGATGGTATAACATTTTGTCATTCCTACCCAGAAAGATTGTACAAACCGGACAATAGATTTTACAGTAATATCCTATGTATGACTGGTTCAGTCAAAACAAGACGGTCAAACAGCTACCAGACATGGCAGGTAAAAGTAGAAGAACATAGAGTTACATTCATATGCAGAATTACAAGCATTTTAAAGTTTGCTTAACACACAATAAAATTGTCAGTACTTCCAGTATGGCATGTGACGACATCTAAGCACAAAAATGAATACATTTAAAACATGTAGAGGTACTTTTCTCTGAAAAGTTCCATGGCTGGTGTTTGTGTGTTAATGTGTTGGAACATTCTTTTGATGAACTCTTAGACTTCAGAGCTATACACTAGCAAACCACACTTCTTATTATAAAGCAAAGCTAATAAGATATGCATGCATACAGGAAGGTTGGATACAATTTCTGTGTTATATACATTTATATACACATTATAGGACATTTGTGTGTGTGTGTGCATTAATGCATACCTGCCAACTTTTGAGTTTTGCTCGGCGTGAGATTTGTTGACGGGGGGGGGGGGGGGGGGGGTAGAGACGAGTGAGATTTGTTGACGGGGGGGGGGTCTCGCTCGCGCAAGGTCTCTCGCTCGCTCTACGCGGTTTGGAGCACAATCTCTGTCTCGCATGCACGCTCGCTCTAGATAACGGGAGATTTTTAACGAATTTGCGGTATAACTAGTCGATCACGAGTGGCTCAACAGGTAGATATATAGATAAACTCATCTTCCAGGCATTTGACCGCCCGGGTTGACACTTCAGCGTGAGAAATCGGGAGTGTGGCGTGTGAGCGTGTGAAACCAATCAAATGCGGGTGTCTCACGGCCAATGCGTGAGAGTTGGCAGCTATGTTAATGTGTGATTGTCCTTCAGCGTTCAGGCAGCTTTGTGGACTCTTTCTGTGGGGGGGGGGGGGGGGGGGGGGGTCAGGATGCGTGTCCCGTGAGACGGCGAGGTTTGAATGGTTGACCATTTGTTGAAGACAACGCTGGCTTGTTCCAAATGTGTCATGTGTTAGGGAGACTCCTAGCCATAGTGGCACCAATCTGGTCAACATGCCCAAAGGGGGTCGTATACAGAATCCCCCTTTGTTTACTCACGAAGAACTGACCTTTGTTTGCAAATCGGGATTCGCTAATTTAGATACATCTGTCCGGATACCCTGTCAGAGTCGCTACAACTTACACAGTTCTCAATGCTTCGGTTTGCATGTAGGGACCCTCATTATGCTACCATGTTAGTGTGAGGCTATTTTGAGCCTTGTTAGTGGTATTAACTAACGATTTCTTTTTACTTGTATTCGATGCCCCATATACAAGCGTTATAAGCTAATCAGTTTTTAGAGATAAAACTCTTTACATTCAATTATCATGAAAACAAATCCCAAAGAACGGTCGACTCGGTAACCATGTGTTAATTACCTCTAGGTTCATTTTTCGCCGTAATTCTCCTTTAAAGTCTTCAAACATTGGTTGTGTCTCTGGAGAGCTTCAGGAATTTAAGCCTGGGACAAACTTTGGGGACAAGATTTTTGATAGTGTCCTCATCTAAGAGAAGAAATGCCTCCTCATCTATGGAGATGTCTTCATCTGAAAGACAGAAAACAAGACAACATGAGTATTATTAATAAGTCGAGACAGTTGTGAACCACTCACCAGACACTCTTTGATTATAAGGCTAAAAAATAATCACTTTTAAGTAGAGATGCACCGATTGATCGGCTGGTGACCGGAATCGGCCGATTTTCACGTGATCGGCCATGATCGGCGACATATGTCGGTCAGTCTGACATATGCCGATTTTATGCCGGTCAAATGCTCTCGGGCGCCGCATGATTAACATCGCGCAACATCAGCATCACGTGCACACGGAACACACATGTAGGAAACCTCGTGAATTACGACCGTTTCACACCGCAAGCGTGAGCAGCGGGGTTTTTTTCTCTTCGGCGTATGTTAATCAATGAGTGCATTCACACCGGGAGCCGGAGCAGCGCGTGAGCGTCGAGCAGGAGCGTCGCGTGAACAACAGTGAAGCGCGGGTTTCGGCGCCGAGTCTATTCTGCTCGCGCTCAATTAAAGTGAAAGCATACTTTTGATGGACAAAATAAATATGATTTCACCCCAAAAGTGCCCAAAATGCACAGAATTTGCACGTCTGGTGTGTTTTACGTAACAAGAACTGAAGTAGCCAGGCTATGTCAGAAAAGAAAATTAAGACTCAAAAATATTTATAGAAAATAACTTGTTTTTATTCCCAATCATTTCCTTGCACATGCTCCACTTGTCCTGTTTAGCCTGGCTGGACATGTGTCAGAGAGAAAAACTGTTTGAGAAATATAACTTGCCATTGATGTACAAGTGATTGCAATAGGCCTGTGTGTGTGTGTGTGTGTGTGTGTGTGTGTGTGTGTGTGTGTGTGTGTGTGTGTGTGTGTGTGTGTGTGTGTGTGTGTGTGTGTGTGTGTGTGTTGAGAAATATATACTGCAAGGGTAGGCTATATTTATTTGATTTTTATTTGTTATTTATATATTATTTTATTGCCATTACCTGTTTTCATACAAAAGTTTAGTTTGCTAAATATATCAATTTTTTTTAGTTGGATATTGGATGTGAAAAGAAAGAAATGCTTCTTTCATAACACTGCACTTTAGATGTGTGTGGATTTCCCACACCAGGAGTAATTTATATAGTTCTATTTTATAGCGATTATCTGTTAAAAAAAAATTCTATGCAAAATGTTCTATTAAAGAGAAGATAGAAAATAAATATTTGTGGGCTGTAAAGTGGTTTAAAAAAAGGAAATAGGAATCGGCTAAAATCGGTATCGGCAGGTCAAACTCAAGAAAAATCGGAAATCGGAATCGGCCTAGAAAATTGTAATCGGTGCATCTCTACTTTTAAGGGAATGTTGTGTTGTTGTTTTTTAACGTGGCCCAATTTCCTAGTTAACTAATGTGGTTATTTTGCAGCATTACCCATTTAGTGTGAATGACAGTCTATACTACTGTCCATCTTTTCTTTCATTAACAAGTGTAATGACATTAATGGTGAATATCTGGCCTATTCTTATGCATAACAGCTTAAAGACAAGGCACAAGTATTTTTTTTAACTATAAGGGTTATATAGATATGCATACTCCACTGTCAAAGAAGTTGTGACTTTCACAGAATCTTGCACCGACACATTTAAGCCCAATTAAAGACATGTTTTTAGGTATAGAGAGATGATATAAGGGCAGTAAGAGTAAAATTCTCTATCAGCTCAGACAGCCGCCACTCAGTTAGCATATCAGCGACAAAGCTGTCCATTTAAAATGACCTGGAGAAAACATAGTAATATAGAGGTTAGCAACAATTCGAAGACTTGACCCGCTTCTTTAATCTGTTAGGCTGCAACCCCACTTTTGAAAAATCCCCAGAAATGGCATACCCAAACTGAAACAGATACAGTTCATGAACCCTTTGTACTAAAAGCATAAAATATGCTTTTCTTTTGTCTGCATTATAATTACTAACGACTGGCTGTTTTAAATAACCTTCTGTGATCTGATTTGGCTTCAGATAAAAAAATCAGACAAACAATATATTATTTTATAGTATTCTGCACAAATACTATAATAGTCTATATCCATTAGCATTAAATTATAAATATAATCTTCTATTATTATGAAAATACCTGGCATGGCTCGAAGAACACAGGTCAATCAAATATCATTGCAATCATGTTTATTGTCTTCACAACGTCTTTATATGCAAGTTACAGCGATCTCTGTTAGCTTTCTTTATGTCAGGGACGTCCTGGAATGTCACATGATTATGACTTCTTCGTGTGTAACATATGGACTACATGTGCATATGGCGCCCTCAGGCTGCTCTTATGGATTGAAAACACAGCATCAGAGTATCCAGTGCTCATAATTATTACATCGACACATTTGGGTATAAATTCAATAAATATTATTCCTGTCTATAGAACTCTGATGTAAACCCATGAGAATCTATCAATATTTCTCAAAATCTGCTAATTTTTTAGCTAAGCCCTGAGGCACGTTGTTTTGTCAAGCGCTGTGACAGCACAGGATTTTTTTTTTTTCAATGAGAGCGGCTGACGATCATAATTCATATTAAAGGTATCGACCATAGACTGTAAAAAAGATGGGCGACGCCCCTTCGCTCTTTTCCATTGGAGAGAACTGAAGCCGCCAGAGTCCCGATATGGCGCTGACATATTGGAACTTGAGTCTGCGCAGTAGCGTTTTCGGGACCAGTCATGCGCAGTCGCGAGCAGGAAGTAAAGCCGCGAAATCAAGGCCCCGCCCCCACTCTTGCTGAATCAATCGCTAGCACAGGCCCCTGCACTTTTCTTAAGTGGCCTTGTCTGCTCCGTTCCTCTCCAATGATGTCTGCTGATTGCAGTACCTCGTTAAAATAAGGTAAATACAACTACTAACCACATAATCAACATTATGAAAAAAAGTCCGTTGGTGCTTCAGTTACTACTTCGCACAGAGAACCTGTCAATCACAGCTGTCAATCATGATGTCACAGCACTGTTTTTATAGCATCAAATAACTAACTAAAAACTAATATATTTTAAAAACAAACAATTGAAATTACATCAACGTGATAGAAACAACAGTAAATGACAGAAACTATCTTTAGAAAAAAGATATGTGAAGTGTAATTTAATTATTTTTGTTGGTCTCACGTCCCGTTGAATAACATGGGGACTAGGACCGGTCACCGGGGGGCGATCGAGACGTTTTGGCTTCACTTTTGAGGGCTTGTGCGGCACGCCTGGTATCGACTATATTTTTCATAACTTCTGACACAAATTAAGACATAACTGTCAATATAAGTTTCTCCAGTGGTGGGCCGTCAGGGCCAGCAAGGCCTTCTCTGCTGGCCTAAACACTATCAGAATCACTGACTTGCACTTTAATATATTTTTTCCATGAATGAGTATTAAATTATTCCCAATAGTTCATTCTCTTAATTTTATAGCTTTTCTCTTGGTTGCGCTGCTTCCAGTAGTGTATGTTTATTTTAGCGCTTTTATCCAATCATATTTCAGCCATCATGCGTTGCCAGGGTCAAAGAAATCTGCCTTCAGGCCTTCAGAATCGACAGTGCGGGCGCCTGTAGCTTACAATGAATGGCAATGAAACCGTTGCTTTAACCAATCAGATAAGCAGTCAGATTTAATCAGCCAATCAGATTTCGATTTGACTGCAGCGGGGCCATCTAGCAGGCATACAATAACGTCAGCATTTTCACGTTCTTTGATTGGATGCTCAGAGCGCGTACTATTACTGGTAGTCAGTAGGCTATCCGCATCTGTAGCTAACTGCAAACTAAAATATATTCCTGTAGATTTATTAGTTTTTCAACCCACAAATTAATGTTTCTTTCCCTCCTCGACCCCCAGCAGGATCCAACCTACCGGAAAAAATCCCTTATTCAGCCTGAGCTTAACGCAGAGTCACGGAACACTGTTCGATCTGTCCGGGTAAAAACTGACTAATGTAAGTTATGCCACGAATGATTTTGAAGGCAAAAGTCCCGCTGATCTCAATGCTTTCGTTCAAAACTCTGTGTGAGAGAATGGGACAGCTGTAACGTTACACATCGGCAGGTTATGCGGTGACTGTGTCCACTGCTTCTGTCGAGCAGACACTCTCTAAAGCGAATTAAAACTTGTGCTAGAAATATGACGGGACTCGACTTACAGCATTAGACTCGTCATTGTTGGAACTGAAACGCACAGATAACCTGTACAACAGAGTAATTTAAGTCTTCTTGAGGAAAGAATTAAGGATGGATTTTGTGTAAAAAACAATCAGTAGTTTTGGTGAGTATTATGCTTTTTTCCCCGTGGTGAATATGATTTTCTTCTTAATTTTTCTTTTCAATGTATGATCGAAACGTAATTTTTTCAAACATCCATACTATTTTAACGTCTGAAAAGGACTATTGTAACCATTGAACGACAAGATAAGGGAGGCTCCGTGTCTGAACTTATAATCAGAACGCAAGAACAACTGTACACAAACGCACCAGCCGAACTCACGCGCTCGTTTCTCTCTACCGGCCTTTTCCAAACTCACCGCATTAACCCAATAACTGTTGGTGCAAAATAAAAACAACAATTATAGAGAGTATTTGCGCTGCTACACTATTAAAAGTTATTAATTCAGGTAGGACAGAAGGCATAGGTGTGAAATGCACGGCCCGCCACTGAGTTTCTCAGAATACAATAGTGGTCAAATACTGAAACTTGAGTCATATATGTTTAATGATGAATAGTTTGTCACGGTAATAACATTAAATCTGATAGTGTTGGGGAATTTCATTTGTCTCATACATGTCTCATACATGGGTCTGAATATAAAATGCTGTAATGTTAGAGAAAACCAGGTCTGAATGCTGTAATGCCAAGCAGAAAAACTAGGTCACAGGGCATGTGAGGATAGGGCACATAAGGACATGGACAAGAGAGTGGAAAAGTACCCAAAAGACTTGTAGCACAGATGCAGGTGTTGGGAGGCACTGGAAGAGAAACATATTGTATACAATGTAACGATGTACCACCAAGAAAAAGATACTGAAACAAGATGTCCATTGAGTAAACGACTGCTAAAAGCAAGAGGTCCATTGTGTGAAAAGAAAAACTAATACAGATGCCCATTATGTGAAAAGATACTAATACAGATGCCCATGGTGTAAAAAGATACTAATACAAACGCTAATTGAATACTAAAGATAAGAAAAAGGTATAAGACTAGAGCACTGGCCCATGAAAGATCAGATGAGTGGCCGTCATCTCACTTTGTTGAACTGCTCAATAAAGTTATTCTTCTGAGACCTGAAACTTCGACTCTGAAAGATTTCTTCTGAGACCTGAACCAGACTTTGAAGAATTGAACCAAAGATCGAGAATTTGCCACAACATATTTGGCGAGCCAGCCAGGAGTGGAGAAGGGGTCGGAGTAGCCACGGTGGGCATGCTGACAGAAGTCTCACAAAACAAAAGGCGCCAATAAAAATAAGGTAAGCAGCTTTTTGCTTATATTTTTGCTTTGTGAGGCTCCTGGTAAGCGCCTGGGTGGTAACGGCCTTAAATAAAAGACCCCACCAAAAAGAACCTAAAAGAATAAATTAAATTAAAAAGAGAAAGAGTCGAGCTTTCAGGTCCTGGAGAAGCGCATGTGTGTGAATGAGTGCATGAGTGAATGTTAAATAACCTGTAAGAAGGGCTACAGGGGGTAAAATCACAAGAAGGGCTGTGTTTTACCTGAGTGAATGTTAAATAACCTGTAAGAAGGGCTACAGGGGGTAACAATACAAGAAGGGCTGTATTTTACCTGAGTGAATGTTAAAAACCCTATAAGAAGGGCTATAGGGGGCAGATCACAAGAAGGGCTGTGAATTTGCTTGTATGAATGACAAAGATAAAGAAACGCTATAATTGTTGTTAGTGTTGTTAAGTGTAAAATTGTGCCGGCTGAGGGATAGCGTAAAAAGTGGAAGATCTGCAGAGAGAAAAGAGAGAACATTGAATTACAATATATCAGTTTAATAAAAATATTGATCAAAACAGGTGATTAATTTAAAGAAAAAGTTAAGAGAATAGGTAAAAATTCCCCAGATAGAGAGAAGGGGTGCCTTCTGACTGTAGAAGCAGACGGAGTGGCCTTGCAGTCAAACTGGGCACACTGCCAAAAAGCCCCTGAGCTACTGTTAAGAGAGAGACTGAGTTGAGGGAGAAAGAACAACAGTAATAAAATTGTGCACAGTGAATAAGAAGCTTCAAACTATGAATTAACAAAATAATTGAAGAAATTGATGGATGGTAAAAATCTAATTGGCGAAAAGAAATCCCATGAAATATAGAAACTATAAAGCAAAGAATATCCCAAGATATTGGTTTCGTCGTTTGTTTGGTCACCTGCCAGATTGCAAGCTCTGTGACCCTGACAAAGAGACACAACCTCTAGACACAAAGTAAAGTCTATTAGTATATTAGGAAAAGCAGTGAAAGTGTGTGAGTGTGGTAACGTGAGAAGCGTGTGTGTGCGTGTGGGTGTGAGTGTTGCAACGTGAAAAATGCATGTGTGTGTAGTGCACTTGGGGGGCTGTTAGTCTATTATTTGTTTGTTTGTTCTGGATGTTTTGTTTGTCTTAAATGTAGAAAGTGCACTGAGTGTTTGGTTATTTTTACTAAAACTGAGCGGTAAGGAGGGCAGTGTAGGGAGAGGTTAATTAAATATATATATATATATGCACGAGGTACATCAACTCAATAAAAATTACTAATAGATTTTGAGGAAACAGAATAAAATAACTGAGATAGAACAAACTGATTAAAAGTACAAGAATAATATGCTTCAGGGGAAGACACAGACAAAAGGGGACTTTTAGATATACTGCAGATCAAATCTGGGCATACAGCCAATCTGGGCGTACGGCCAGTCTGGGCGTACAGCCAAACCGGGCATACAGCCAATCTGGGCGTACAGCCAAACCGGGCGTACAGCCAATCTGGGCGTATAGCCAATCAGCAAATCATTTGTCAAAATTCTGAGCTTACCGTCAAAAAGTTGAACTGCAAGTGACAGTTTAAGTTAGTAAAACTGAGACAAAGTTTTGAAAAGATAAGGATAATAACATTAAGATAATAATATAAAAATTATGGAGAAACAAAGCTTTGAGAATTAAATGGATGATGATGCCCTGAGGATGGTCTTTTGACCAAAGCTTGGTGTTTAAATTGGCTTAATTTAAGTGTGCGGACAATTTATTTTTAATTGAATGGATGATAAAAATCGAGTTAGTGAACAAAGAATACAAAGATATAAATATCAGAGAACGAGAAATATTCAAAGAAATTGGTTGTGTCGACTGTTTGGCCACTCGCCAGACTGTAAGCGCTGCGATCCAGACAGAGAGAAACAGTTTTTGCTGGACAAGAACTGAGTAAAGAAGCATTGTTTTTGCATTTGGTATAAGATATCAAATAGCGAGTGAATGTATGTGTATGTGTGTGAATGAAATCCCGGGTGTGTGAATGAATATACTAACAAACTAAGTGTATCTGAGTTGAGATAAAGAAATAAGGAGGGAGAGAAGTGACAGAGAAGGAGAGCTTTAGAGAAGGAGAGCCTTTTTATTCTTTGACATCTTAAAAAAAAAAAAAAAAAAAAAAAAAAAAAAAAAAAAAAAAAAAGACACATGTGGGCCAGAGTGAGAGATCATTATGAGGCAGAGGAGAAGAGAATATAGAGAGAAAGAAAGGACGAAGACGATTTTAAACAGGCATTAAAACTAACCAAAGGCATTAAGAATCACTTCTGGTTAGAAAATGAGTTTATAGATAACGAAGGGCAGAGACAGGAGTTGACAGACCAAAGGAAAAGTGAGCTCTTTAAAAATCGACAAAGATCACAAACTTGGATCAGCTTGAGCAAGAATGGCCCTTAGTGGATTGGCGTAATATGATAAAAAAACAGTTAACTCTTGAAACCCTGAGGCCACACCTGAACAAATTCAATCCATCTCTTACTTATTTTTATAGGGAAGGAGATATAACTGTACGAGGCCAGTGGTTTGAGGAAAACATAGCCTTTTGAATTAATATACCTGGGGGAGAACATAATTTGGCAGCGCAGTACATAGAACAAGCTAGAAGAAGTGACGCAAAGCCATTGTCTAAGGTACCAATACGAATTATTTTGAAATATTTTAAGAAAACAAAACAAATACCTGAATTGTTAGACATAAGTAGAAAATTAAGTGATTGTGCCTTAAACTAATTGAGTAGGGTACAAATATTTAGGTGCTGAAACAATGGCTTCGGTGTCACCCCAAGAAGAGACCCCTGTAGAACAGCTTGCATCACAATATCCGATATGCAGGGATACAATTAAAACCTTGTCAAAAAAGTGGGAAAAAAGGACCAAAAAATTAAATACTAAGTGGCCAGCAGAGGGAACATTTGATTTGGCTATGTGTAGGGAAATGGGAGCTCTGATAAAAAATCACAAAGCCCATGATAAGAGCAAGAAAAGAGATGAGAAACGGGGAAAAGAACAAGAGGTGTTAAATTTATTTAAAGAAAAGGGAGCACAATTGATAAAAGAACTTAGAGAGAGAGTAGGGAAAAAAGAAAGCATAATAGAGACCCCACCCCCATATGCACCATCCTATGACTTGACTGGTAAACAGCTCCCACTAGTGACTGGAACAGTGGCTATAAAAGGCAAAGTGAATTTTGAAAATGAGAAGGAAGAAGAAAGAAAGGTGAAACAGGACTGTAGAGGAGCAGAGGCTGCAGACATGAGTGACCATCTAATTTTATCAAGATGGGATGCTGTGAGCCATGAGGGGAGTCAGGGAAGTGACTTAGACCTCAAACACCTGATTGACGCTCACGGAAGCCCTACATTGACTAACCCGTATTTCCATGCAAGTCAAGCTTTGCAGGAACTCGGAGGAAAGACGGGGAAGAAGGTGGAGGTTGACAGACAACAACGAGCCAGACTTGACCGAGAAGAAATAGAACGAGACATACGGATAACTAAAGAACAGATCGACCAAGAAGCTGAAGCCATGCGAAGACTCCTAAGAGACTCCATGAAAAGGGACCAACAGAGACTTCGGGAACATCAAAGACGAAGATCTCATTCAGCCAGCCCTCACAGGGAATACAAGCATGTGTCTGGAACCCTCCTTTTAGAAGAAGCACCCCCAAGCGAACCACACTGGAGGAGAGGAGACAATCTGAGAGAGATACCAGCATGCAAACTGAGTCCATATAAAGATGAAGAGGAACAACTGGAAGAAGATCTCTTACAATGCCCCATCCTGATCAAAGGACATCAAGGACAGTACGTGCCATGGGCAGGACAAGATCTGGAGGGACTGATAGCCCGCCTCCCTGACCTACATGAAGGGGCTGGCAAATGGATCAGACTGCTGGAAGAAGAGACAATGGGAAAGATACTAGCCATTGGAGATGTCAAGGCCCTGCTGGCAAAGAGCGTTGGAAGTGCAAAGACTAATGAAATCCTTAAAGCCTCTGGACTTGGAGCTGCAGTCGATTCGATCAGGATGAATGCCACACCATTGGACAGGCACAGAGCTGCAATATGGCGGGCTCTTCGAGAACATTATCAAACTCAGATGGATCCGAAGATGCTAAAAGGAGAACCAATAGGAGATGAAGAAAATCTAGTCTCCTATGTTCAAAGACAGTCAAGAAAATGGAAGCAAGAGCTGGAAAGAGACCCTGAGCGAGATCCAGTAATAACAGCACTGTTCAGATCCGCCATAATTGACGCCATGCCTCCCTCTGTAAAAGCCAAGCTGGAAGATGTGGTCGGGTTAGGCTCAAAGACATTAAAGGAGTTCAACGACCATGTGGCTCACGCAGTGGAACAGTACAGGAAGAATGAACTAAAGCTGAAGAATCAAGAAAGAGAGCTTCAAAGAAAATTGACTCAGCTACAACTGGATGAACTGATTAGTAAAAAGAAGAAAGTACAGGCTGCAGTAAAGGAAGTTGAAGATCAGTCTGCAGTGATGGCTGCTGTGAACATACCAAGTCAAGTGCCACAAGTTGTACAGCAAGCACCAGCCAATATGGGTCAGAACACTCTGCATAACGCCAGCCAACCACAACAACCAAGTGCACCCATTGTGATCTACCTTCCTGAACACCAAGACAACAGAAACAGAACAATGCCAGGAAGAGGAAGACAATACAACAACCAGCAGAGAATCCCAGACCAACAAGTCATGTGCTGGGGATGCAACCAGCCTGGACACACCAAGAGATTCTATCCAGTTAACCCATGGCCTCAAGGTGAATCGCAAGATCAGATGAATCAACCATGGCAACAGAGACCTCAGAATCAACAGCACCAAGTATCAGGAGCCGTCAACCCATGGCGTGGTCCAGACCAAGGATACTAGGGATGCCCAGAAAATCCTACGGGGAGGGGTCAGCTGCCAATGTTATCATCCAATGCTGACCAAGAACCTATGCTGCGGGTTAAAATAGAGGACAAGATAATACCCATTATGCTTGACACAGGGGGAACATTCACATGCTTGAGCCCAAATTATGCCTCTCACCTCCCCAGGTCTGGAAAATATGTCAAGACAGTAGGATTTTCGGGACTGACGCAGCTAATCCCAATGAAGGCCCCAGTCAGCATAAAAGTCAAAGACTCTGAAATAAAAATTCCTGTACTAGTGTCAGATCAAACGCCAGTCAATTTGTTGGGTAGAGATGCGATATGCAAACTAAAATTACAGATATGGTGCTCTCCTGAAGGGATATACATAGAAAATGCAGATATAAAACAGATGACAGTTATGGGTAGAGCTGAGCAACAAGAACCACAGACAAACATATTCTGGATAGGGAATATAGATTGGGGAGTAGGGGATACACTTGAAAAATGGGGAAGATATATAAAAGAGCAACTTCAGAAACCAGTTCCTCCAGAAACTGAATTCCATTGTACAATGAGATATGATCCCCTTAGAGATCCAAAAATGGAAAAAGAGTGGTTAGAAGGAACTAAAGGACAGACTGTGTGTCTGACTTCAAATTATATAATTGTAGGACCAGAGGGAGCAGCGTTACAAATTGAACACTGTGAATTCACTAATATTTGGTTTAGAGTAGATGATTCAGTACCACATGTTACATTATTTATAAATGAGGGGAGTCAAGCACAAGATCTAGGCCCAATGATGTTAAAGGCAGAAGGAAGGCTTTGGGAAGCCACTGATAACCCTTTCATTTTTCAAACAAAAGATATGACACATCTTAAAATCATCTGCACAACCAAAATGGTAGGGATTCCAAAATTGATAGTTGAGACAGTAGAGAAAAGCGAAGTCTAGAATGGATGAGCTTATCTCAGCAATGGAACAACAAGTGCCTGCACAGTTATGGTCAAAACATGACACAGATGTAGGCCTAGTTAGATCAGAACCCCATTAGAATTGTAGTTAAACCAGGAGTTAAATTATCAAGAAAGCAACAATACCCATTGAAACGTGAAGCAGTGGAAGGGATAAAGAAAACAATTGATGGATTGGTTAAGGCAGGAGTACTGATTGAGACAATCAGTTATTGTAATACCCCAATTTTACCAGTTAAAAAAGCCAACAAGTCAAAGTGGAGGTTAGTGCACGACGCTATTGACGAATGTTCCACCTGCTGCTAATTATTTCACTGTGATTGATCTCTGTTCTGCATTTTTCAGCGTTCCATTAGCGGAAGAAAGCAGACACCTTTTTTCCTTCACTTACCAAGGTAAACAGTATACATACATTAGAATGCCTCAAGGATTTAAACACTATTTACACTCATCATAAGACTGCTGAATTATTAGAAAGAGGACGATTTGTTTTGACACAGGCCAGATGCTTAGCATATTCTACATTGACAACTTATCCTGATATCATGATAAAGCGATGTACCACAACAAATCCAGCTAATTTTATAGGGGGAAGGAACACCTCATGAGTGTATTTCTGTCTCTCTAGCTTTTACTTATCTGAGACCAGGTTTGGAATCAACACCAATTGTTGATGCAGACGTAGATTATTTTGTTGATGGCTCATGTTTTAGAGACCACTTAGGTAACCATGCTGGTTTTGCTGTTGTACAAAAAGATGGAGACAATTTTACTCCTGTATTAAGTCAACATTGTGAGCAACCTTGCTCAGCACAATTGGCTGAACTTAAATCACTTACTGAAGCTTGCATATTGGCTAAAAACAAAGCAGCCAACATTTATACTGACTCTGCATATGCCCATGGCGTATGTCATTTATTCGGTGCAGTATGGAAGCAAAGAGGATTTAAAAAGTGTGATGAAACCCCAATTCAACATGGAGACCAAATTACTAAATTGATTACAGCTATGATGTTTCCTAAAAAATTGGCCATAATTAAATGCCAGGCCCATAAGAAAGGTAATGACTTTGTCATCAAAGGCAACAATGTGGCTGATATGCATGGAAAACAAGCCTCTGGATGCCAATTAGCTGTAATGGCACCCTAAGTCCTGATACAGCCTCTCCCCACCGTAGAAAGTATTGCCCAAATGGAGTCCATAGCAACACCACCTGAGATATACCTATGGCAGCAAAGGGGGGTGACAAGAGATTCAGACAATATATGAAGATCACATGAAGGCCACATGATAGCCCCCACCCCATCGCTTAACATTTTAATTCCGGATTCCCACAGTTTTGATCACTGTGGAAGGGGGGAAATGATAAGGAAGATAAAAAGGCAAGGATTTTGGTCCCCATACTTACAAACAAGGATAGATTAATTTTTTAATGGATTTTGGTCCCCATACTTACAAACAAGGGTAGATTCATTTTTTTTAAATGAATGTGAAATTTGTTCAAAAAATAATGTCAGAAAAGGAACAGCAATCCCAATAGGCTCTATTCCAGTTCCAGAAGGATCTTTTAAGCATCTAGTAATGAATTGTGTAGACATGACCGAATTAGTAAGAGGAAGAAGATACATGTTGGTTATTATAGACAGGTTACAGCCAAGATGGATTCCATATGAGTTTAAAGCTAGAGACGAGGCAGCAGCAGGACTTGAATATGGATAACGCCAAATAAGAACATATATTACAATCAGGATACTGACTTGATTCCATGTTTGGATCATGGAAAGAATGGCTTATTAAGGTGGGAATAATAATAGCAATGACTATTGGTGTTGTTTTTGTGCTGCTCTGCTGTATTGTGCCTTTTCTCAGATCCATGCTGGCCAGTGCAGCTGCAAAACAAATGATCAATGTGTCAGTGAAACCATCAGGCATTGACATTGGATGCACCAACTCAGGAGTATATCCAGTTGGCCCAGGCTTGGACGAACTGGATGACTTCCTGTGAGAGGTTGGGTGAAGAAGCAAGGAATAAGGGTACCTTATTACTTTTGATTTTGATAATCTTTTTACTCTGTTTTTGACAAGATAGGGAGATAGCCCCACTGTGTATTTTGATTTGGGGATAAAATTAGTTAAAACAATTAGAGCATGGGTAGAGTAGGAAGTTAGTTAGAGGGTTTTTTCTACATTCCTTTGGTTTTATATAAGGGCCCTTATTTCCTGAATATATTTACTCATATAACCAATATAATCTTTTTGCATGTTTTACTTATATAATCATACGGAAGAAATTTTATATATAATCACACTAACTGTCACAATTATGAATATGTGTTTGAGAGGGGACGATAGAAGGTTTAAAGCAGGTCATTGCCCGTGGTACGAGGTAATGCAACAAGAAATAATGGGAAAAAGATAAGAATGTTTTTTATTACTATTAATCACTTTATTCACTTACTAAACTTTTATATTTTTGAATACCTTATATATTCCTGTAACAAGTCAAGAAATTTAGAACTTACATGCATTAGACCATTGGAACATGTATATAGTTATAAGTGCAAAAGAGGAATTATTTGCAAGCGCGGTCATCGTCTGTTGAAGAAACAAGAGCTGACTCAACTGGTGGTTTAAAAACCCGCTGTCTGCTCCAACACCAGATAGCGCCCCTGACTGGACTGGGGCACCTCTGGCAGCGATGGAGCAACCCAGATAGCACTCCAGGCCACCGGAAGCGCCTGCGCAGTTCCTCTGGCAACGTGGGACAGCTGCTGGAATTCAAGTTCATACACTGTGATTGTGTTATTGAATGTTTGATAACCTGAAGTAATGCATCCCCTTAAACTGATGATGTGACAGGAAGGTGAGATCTTTTACTCCACTCTAGCCAATTGGGGGTGGAGATGTTTGGTCTTACTCTTCCTCCAGAGTGTGCCCTTATGATGAAGGTCTATTGATAAAGTTGGATGGTCCAGGTTGGCCATGTTTGAAAGGTAATGCAGAGAGAGATCTGTTCATGAGCACACACCCTGGGTAAGAACGGTTTGAAGGTGGGACTAGAGAAAGTCCCAAAGGGGGGATGTGTTGGGGAATTTCATTTGTCTCATACATGTCTCATACATGGGTCTGAATATAAAATGCTGTAATGTTAGAGAAAACCAGGTCTGAATGCTGTAATGCCAAGCAGAAAAACTAGGTCACAGGGCATGTGAGGATAGGGCACATAAGGACATGGACAAGAGAGTGGAAAAGTACCCAAAAGACTTGTAGCACAGATGCAGGTGTTGGGAGGCACTGGAAGAGAAACATATTGTATACAATGTAACGATGTACCACCAAGAAAAAGATACTGAAACAAGATGTCCATTGAGTAAACGACTGCTAAAAGCAAGAGGTCCATTGTGTGAAAAGAAAAACTAATACAGATGCCCATTATGTGAAAAGATACTAATACAGATGCCCATGGTGTAAAAAGATACTAATACAAACGCTAATTGAATACTAAAGATAAGAAAAAGGTATAAGACTAGAGCACTGGCCCATGAAAGATCAGATGAGTGGCCGTCATCTCACTTTGTTGAACTGCTCAATAAAGTTATTCTTCTGAGACCTGAAACTTCGACTCTGAAAGATTTCTTCTGAGACCTGAACCAGACTTTGAAGAATTGAACCAAAGATCGAGAATTTGCCACAACAATAGTAACTTTGAACTATTTAACCGAAAAACGCTTCAGTGCGCCGGCGCACTTGCAAAGTTTAACAGGTTTTAACTCTCACTACTTCAGCCAGTAGAGCACTGTATAATATAAGCACGGCGCAGCTGGTAAAAATAACTCAACGATTGTGTCGTCGCTCTAGCCGCGGCACGACGTCGCCAGTTAGCTGCACTGTAGCTACTTAACGTTACCGTATTATTGCGTTATTATAACAATGAGATAAGTACAGCACATGTTATGAAAAATAGAATTTAAAGACCGTGTAAAGTGAATTCAGTAATTTTCTTCTAAACACATTAAATAGGTCATAATGTAGCCTATTTCTCAACAATGTGTAAAAAGCATTTCAACCATTTTGACACCTAACGTTAACGTTAATTTCATGAACCTATCGTTATTTTTAATCATTTCAAACTGTCTGGGTGGTTAATAACACTTTCTTCTTTAGTCTGACAAACTCAAAACACATATTTATTTTGACTTTACACAGACTTTGAACTAGTTAGATGTTTTCGCGATAGCGTAAAGTTAGCTAACGTCCATGACAACCACAATTACCACAGCTAACACTAGTCTCAACGTAGTGTAAGGGGTGTACAGTCAAAGACCCAGAACCAGATATGAAGAATGAAGACCCGGAGTCAGAATTATAAAAAATTAAAGAAAAGTTTTACTGAAGATAGTTTGCATTTTCATCAGCAGAAGTCAGCTTCAAGACTCACACAGGAGTTCGTAGGCCGCCTCGCTTACAGTTACAAAGATCACAGCAGTTATACCATTTCCAAGGTCTAAGCTACGTCATTGCTTACAGGTTGAATGATTCTCATTGGCTAAGAAACATGAAAGCCTAAACAATTTAACACATGTGAGGAGATAGGGGTGCCTATCGCCATTAGTAAAGATAGTTGTCGTCCACTCATTGGATTTAGGTCTGTGGTGGCCTCGCAGGTTAGAGAAGGGCGCCGGGGTGTCTGGTCCGACCGTCCAGAACCTACATAGAATGTCATACGCACACACACAAATAACAGACACTAGCAAATAACAGCTCCCATCAAGGCTGAAGAGAGTCTGAGCTCCTTATTATCAGTTAAGTATACCAAAACATAATGCTAAAACATTCACTCGTTTGGGAGAAAAACAGATCACTGGCATTTACTCCCAAGGAAGGAAATATACTGGAAAGAATACATTTTAATACAACAATTAAAGTTTGACAGTAACGCTCAATATAGCTTGACTATATGTCCAGCGAAGAATCATATGTGCCCACGCTGCCTTTAGGACCCTCTAACCTTTCTACTGATCCCAGAGAAAGAGACAAACGGCCTTGTGGGTTACGTGGCCTTCGTGTCCTGCGTGTACTACGTGCAATCTCAAAGTAAGATTGGAATGCACCTAAAAGAAACTGGTTACTTGCATCCATGCATTTAAGAAAATATAATTTCACAAGCACAAGAATATAAAAATTATTATGTGATAATGAATATATTTGATTATTGATTTTTATAAAGGAAGTATATAACCATTCAAAATGATATATGATTATATATGTATTTGAAGAGGCAAGGGATTTTGACCAACCCTTCAGTAGCAACTATAAGCCATGGTAACTTTTTCAGCAAATGGTGCTAAACTAGCAACGGGGACATGGACACAGAAAATATTACATTATATCAACACTGAAAATACTCGCTTACCTTGAATACACGACGAAGTTGCACCGAAGAAGCACAGGCCAAAACGGATCGAGCGCGAAGTGTCGGTTATTTCAAATGACTGTTGTGAGAAAATTCCAGAAAAACTGCAGGGGGGAGGGGCCGAGGGGGGACCCAGAACATAGGTTACTCTTTGAAAAATAACCCAGAAACTCAAACAACCCAGGAATTGGGTCAAAATATTAGCCCTATAACCCAGAAAATGGGTACTCTCTGAAAAAATAACCCATAATTTTAACCCAACACAAATAACCCAGAAAATGGGTTGAAGAAATAACCCAGGAGTTTTTAGAGTGTACCTGTGTGTGTTTACAGGGGTTTCATGACAGATTCCTGCCCTAACTGTACATGTGTATCAGACACCTGTGTGTGTTGTTTACAGGGGTTTCATGACAGATTCCTGCCCTAACTGTACATGTGCATCAGATACCTGTGTGTGTTTACAGGGGTTTCATGACAGATTCCTGTCCTAACTGTACATGTGCATCAGATACCTGTGTGTGTTTACAGGGGTTTCATGACAGATTCCTGCCCTAACTGTACATGTGTATCAGACACCTGTGTGTGTTTACAGGGGTTTCATGACAGATTCCTGTCCTAACTGTACATGTGCATCAGACACCTGTGTGTGTTTACAGGGGTTTCATGATAGATTCCTGCCCTAACTGTACATGTGCATCAGACACCTGTGTGTGTTTACAGGGGTTTCATGACAGATTCCTGCCCTAACTGTACATGTGCATCAGATACCTGTGTGTGTTTACAGGGGTTTCATGACAGATTCCTGCCCTAACTGTACATGTGCATCAGACACCTGTGTGTGTTTACAGGGGTTTCATGACAGATTCCTGTCCTAACTGTACATGTGCATCAGACACCTGTGTGTGTTTACAGGGGTTTCATGACAGATTCCTGCCCTAACTGTACATGTGCATCAGATACCTGTGTGTGTTTACAGGGGTTTCATGACAGATTCCTGCCCTAACTGTACATGTGCATCAGATACCTGTGTGTGTTTACAGGGGTTTCATGACAGATTCCTGCCCTAACTGTACATGTGCATCAGATACCTGTGTGTGTTTACAGGGGTTTCATGAGAGATTCCTGTCCTAACTGTACATGTGCACCCGACACCTGTGTGTGTTTACAGGGGTTTCATGACAGATTCCTGTCCTAACTGTACATGTGCATCAGACACCTGTGTGTGTTTACAGGGGTTTCATGACAGATTCCTGCCCTAACTGTACATGTGCATCAGATACCTGTGTGTGTTTACAGGGGTTTCATGACAGATTCCTGCCCTAACTGTACATGTGCATCAGATACCTGTGTGTGTTTACAGCGGTTTCATGAGAGATTCCTGTCCTAACTGTACATGTGCATCAGACACCTGTGTGTGTTTACAGGGGTTTCATGACAGATTACTGCCCTAACTGTACATGTGCATCAGATACCTGTGTGTGTTTACAGGGGTTTCATGACAGATTCCTGCCCTAACTGTACATGTGCATCAGATACCTGTGTGTGTTTACAGGGGTTTCATGACAGATTCCTGCCCTAACTGTACATGTGCATCAGATACCTGTGTGTGTTTACAGGGGTTTCATGACAGATTCCTGCCCTAACTGTACATGTGCATCAGACGACTGTGTGTGTTTACAGGGGTTTCATGAGAGATTCCTGTCCTAACTGTACATGTGCATCAGATACCTGTGTGTGTTTACAGGGGTTTCATGACAGATTCCTGTCCTAACTGTACATGTGCATCAGATACCTGTGTGTGTTTACAGGGGTTTCATGACAGATTCCTGCCCTAACTGTACATGTGCATCAGACGACTGTGTGTGTGTGCACACAGGGGTTTCATGACAGATTCCTGTCCTAACTGTACATGTGTATCAGATACCTGTGTGTGTTTACAGGGGTTTCATGAGAGATTCCTGTCCTAACTGTACATGTGTATCAGATACCTGTGTGTGTTTACAGGGGTTTCATGACAGATTCCTGCCCTAACTGAACATGTGCATCAGATACCTGTGTGTGTTTACAGGGGTTTACAGGGGTTTCATGTGAGATTCCTGTCCTAACTGTACATGTGCATCAGATATCTGTGTGTGTTTACAGGGGTTTCATGACAGATTCCTGCCCTAACTGAACATGTGCATCAGATACCTGTGTGTGTTTACAGGGGTTTCATGACAGATTCCTGCCCTAACTGTACATGTGCATCAGACACCTGTGTGTGTTTACAGGGGTTTCATGACAGATTCCTGCCCTAACATGTGCATCAGATACCTGTGTGTGTTTACAGGAAAACGTGGATGTGTTTGGTCGCTTCTAACTTCATCTCTGTTTGGCCCATATACAATGAATGGGGCTAAGCTAACTGCTCTCAAAGTTCTCCGCCCGACAGAGCGATTCAGTGCACGCACTGAGACGAGAGAGGTATGTATCAACTCGTCTTAGATAAGAGAATAACATAGTTTAATATGAAAAAACGGTGGAGTATCCCTTTAACCTCAAACGGCTTTGAAGGAGTCTATGCATGTCTCGTGTGATTTAATTAACAGGAAATACCTCATGGAGGAGAAGAAACTCAAAAAAGCCTGCTGCTTTGAGGCTTCCAGGTGGACTATCGGCCGAATGAGAACCAACGTATGCATACCACCATATAATAAGTTATACAAATATTCTTTAAACTGTGCCCTTTTGTTTACTGTTGTACTTACTTGGAATTTTGTTTCTAGGAAATTCCCAAACAGACTAATGGTAATGACTGTGGTGTTTTCATCTGCAAATATGCAGACTTCCTTTCTAAAGGAAAGCCACTTGATTTCAGACCGGTACATGACCAAGCTACAATATTTATATTTCTCACAAACCTGATTCTTAACACTTGTTTGACTTTATCAATAACCATCTATCCACTAACACACTAGTATCTACCCCACTCTAAACTTAGGACTAACACTTAGTACAGTAACAACATTGAACACCCTAGCAACTGTATCATTGTCTCACTGATATATCTTTAAAAGCTTTTATTTTTTGTCAAAATCCATCATCAAAGTTTGTCTGTACATGATTGTTCTCTTTCTATGTAGTGTGACATTCCTATCATACGAAAGGTGATGGTGTGGGAGATTGTACATCAGGAGATCCTGTAAAGATTGTGTCCTGACCGGAGACATCCAAAAGCTGAGGTCCTGCCTTGTTCTTGTCACCGGGTGAACAAACCGGGAACCAAAGAATGGTTGACTTGTTTCCAGGGGGAAGAAATGCCGGTGTAACACCGGGCCGGCTCTGTTTTTACCCGTCATGGCCGCCGATCATAACAAGCGCCAGCTGAAGCCCGTGAGTAGCGCTTCATTGAACCATGTGCTCGGGAAGAAAGCAGTATAAAGAGAGGGGCTTGAAGCACAGTGAGGGCGGGAAAATGCTCTGGCAATAGGAAAGCTCCACAGGAGTGCTCGAGGGGATGGCGGCAGTGACCGTGAGCGGCGGCAAGTGTGGAAAGCTGAGGTTTAATGCCTGATCGGTGTTCCATGTTGGGTCCCCCGAGGCATGCTCATTAAGTGAGTCCTTTTAGAAACCACGAACAGCAACGCAACGAAGTAAGTGAGAAAGTCATACAGAGGAAGAAGGAGAGTGACTGGCAGAAAAGAGAGTGGAAACCCGCTGCAGGATTCACGTGATCCACCGAGGACAAGTTAAGTGCACCCCTTTATGATTCACCTCTTGGAGAAAAACACATGTGAAGATTGCCATCACCAGTGTACGACTAACCTGTGTTTGTGGGCAGAGTGTGTTATCCTGTTGACAGTAACAGTAGCGGCTGGGAAGATCGCTGAATCCATGTTTATCTTCTGAGTCCAATATTCTGTGGTTCATACATCCTATGAAGAAAAGAGAAACGAGTTGATTAATCGCTGTGAAGATAGAGTGAGTTTGCAGTGTCTAAAAGAGTGAATTAAACGTGTGGAGATTTACAAGAGTGATTTATGCACGAGTGTGGTGAGATCAAACAACTGTCTTTGAGTTTCTGACGGATGAAATTGACCCATAACTTTGAAGATTCTTTCGAATTGATCTGTCCCCTCAGCTGTGTCCAGGTCCCTGAGATTGTGTGCAGGGTGCAGGGGAGAAAAGCTCAACACACCTTTAAAGCCACTCTCTGTCCCACGAGCTGACTCAACGAGTCTGTCGACGAGAAAAGCCACTGTCTGTCCCACGAGCTGATTCAACGAGTCTGACGACGAGAAAAGCCACTGTCTGTCCCACGAGCTGATTCAACGAGTCTGACGACGAGAAAAGCCACTGTCTGTCCCACGAGCCGATTCAACGAGTCTGACGACGAGAAAAGCCCATGCCTGTTCCTGCTTTTATTCTTTTATAAATTTAATAAATACGTACCTTTTTTTTACTTACCTTGGTTGTCTGCCTCTGGTGTCTGCTCCTCCGGAGTGTGGTAAATAACCCTTGGCCTTAACATCGGTGACATTCTGCTTGCTTGTTAATATTTGATATTTTCTTTTTTAATAAAGTTGAGAATGAACAACTCATTTTCAGTATGTTGTTTTAAAATAGGAGTGGAAAAGAAGTTAGTAAAAACCTAAGGTTTAACAGCGTATGTGTATTAGAATATATATATATTAGAATATATAGCTTTTATTTTAACTTGTCTAAAGTCTGTGAGCTAATTAAAGCAAGCAACTTTATTTTTATAGTACATTTTCAAACAACAGACGTTGCTCCAAAGTGCTTTACAAAAATAACATTAAAATCATACAACAAAACAAACATAACTTATTTATTTTCTTTAGCTTTTGAATAAGTTTTTAAATAAGACTTAAAAGTGGCCATTGAAGGAGTTGATCTCACGTGGAATGGGAGACTATTCCAGAGTTTGGGACTTACCACAGAAAAAGCACAATCTCCTTTTGATTTTAACTGACAAAGAGGGACCTTTAAAAGCTGTTGATCGGATGTAAGGAACTTAGCTATAGGAAATATTAATAATCAATAACTTGTTATGATTAATTATGCATATTTGGGTCAGTTAATTGGATTAACTTGACATGGCTAAATTAATATTACAATCAATTACTCAGTTCGTCCAACAAACTATTTTGATCATTAATTTATTCTAAGAAAAGGGTATCTTCCATGGCCACAGAAGAACAATTATTTCTTAGCATGTACAGCGCTTTGAGCATGTAGCAAGATCAAGATTGTAAAAGAGACTTTGTCTGCAAGCAGTAAATCTCACATGAAACCCCTGTAAACACACACAGGTATCTGATGCACATGTACAGTTAGGACAGGTATCTCACATGAAACCCCAGTAAACACACACAGGTGTCTGATGCACATGTACAGTTAGGACAGGAATCTCACATGAAACCCCTGTAAACACACACAGGTATCTGATGCACATGTACAGTTAGGACAGGAATCTGTCATGAAACCCCTGTAAACACACACAGGTATCTGATGCACATGTTCAGTTAGGGCAGGAATCTGTCATGAAACCCCTGTAAACACACACAGGTATCTGATGCACATGTACAGTTAGGACAGGAATCTCACATGAAACCCCTGTAAACCCCTGTAAACACACACAGGTATCTGATGCACATGTACAGTATAGGGCAGGAATCTCTCATGAAACCCCTGTAAACACACACAGGTATCTGATGCACATGTACAGTTAGGGCAGGAATCTGTCATGAAACCCCTGTAAACACACACAGGTATCTGATGCACATGTACAGTTAGGGCAGGAATCTGTCATGAAACCCCTGTAAACACACACAGGTATCTGATGCACATGTACAGTTAGGGCAGGAATCTGTCATGAAACCCCTGTAAACACACACAGGTATCTGATGCACATGTACAGTTAGGGCAGGAATCTGTCATGAAACCCCTGTAAACACACACAGGTGTCTGATGCACATGTACAGTTAGGACAGGAATCTCTAATGAAACCCCTGTAAACACACACAGGTATCTGATGCACATGTACAGTTAGGGCAGGAATCTGTCATGAAACCCCTGTAAACACACCAACCCAGTCTCATATAAAAATGTACCCTACTACGTTGGTCCAAAGTGCAAAACGTAGAGGGGTTACAATAATGGCCCTTAAATTGTATGACTGTTACATTTTTTTGGCTTAGTCTTCTCCTATTGTTTTCCGTCAGAGTCACGTGACTTTCAAGATTCCGGCTGTGAGAACCAAAAACATGGCGGACATTTCTTTCATGTTTAGTGAAAAAAACTGTATTTTGAGTTAGTTTCTGCATAAAAATAAGTTTTGGTTACATTTCTAGCGAGAAATATATATTTTATTTTCATAATATCCACTCAGTGAGTGTACATAATCACCTGTTTGCTCGTTATTGAGAATATTTTTCAGATCTCGCCAGAATAATGTGAAACTGTTACGTTTTGGTTGCTATTACATCGACGCTGCTATTTGACTTAAGTTTCTGCATAAAAATAAGTTTTGATTACATTTCTAGCGAGAAATATATATTTTATTTTCATAATATCCACTCAGTGAGTGTACATAATCACCTGTTTGCTCGTTATTGAGAATATTTTTCAGATCTCGCCAGAATAATGTGAAACTGTTACGTTTGGTTGCTATAACATGGACTATTGGCATATTTTGACTTAGTTTCTGCATAAAAATAAGTTTTGGTTACATTTCTAGCGAGAAATATATATTTTATTTTCATAATATCCACTCAGTGAGTGTACATAATCACCGCTTTGCTCGTTTTTGGGAATATTTTTCAGATCTCGCCAGAATAATGTGAAACTGTTACGTTGGTTGCTATTAAATTGACGCTGCTATTTGACTTAAGTTTCTGCATAAAAATAAGTTTTGATTACATTTCTAGCGAGAAATATATATTTTATTTTCATAATATCCACTCAGTGAGTGTACATAATCACCTGTTTGCTCGTTATTGAGAATATTTTTCAGATCTCGCCAGAACAATGTGAAACTGTTACGTTTGGTTGCTATAACATGGACTATTGGCATATTTTGACTTAGTTTCTGCATAAAAATAAGTTTTGGTTACATTTCTAGCGAGAAATATATATTTTATTTTCATAATATCCACTCAGTGAGTGTACATAATCACCTGTTTGCTCGTTATTGAGAATATTTTTCAGATCTCGCCAGAATAATGTGAAACTGTTACGTTTTGGTTGTTATTACATCGACGCTGCTATTTGACTTAAGTTTCTGCATAAAAATAAGTTTTGATTACATTTCTAGCGAGAAATATATATTTTATTTTCATAATATCCACTCAGTGTAATCACCTGTTTGCTCGTTATTGAGATTTTGCAGATCTCGCCAGAATGTGAAACTGTTACGTTTTGGTTGCTATAACATCGACGCTGCTATCGGCATATTTTGACTTAGTTTCTGCATAAAAATAAGTTTTGATTACATTTCTAGCGAGAAATATATATTTTATTTTCATAATATCCGCTCAGTGAGTGTACATCACCTGTTTGCTCGTTATTGCGAATATTTTTCAGATGTCGCCAGAATAATGTGAAACTGAAACGTTTGCTATAACATGGACTATTGGCATATTTTCACTTAGTTTCTGCATAAAAATAAGTTTTGATTTCATTTCTAGCGATAAATATCTATTTTATTTTCATAATATTCACTCAGTACATAATCACTCGCTTGCTCGTTGTTGCGAATATTTTTCAGATCTCGCCAGAATAATGTGAAACTGAAACGTTTTGGTTGCTATAGACGCGAGATATATATCCAGCAGCAGCAAGACCAGTTGTAAAATTGTAGTTGTAGAGATTGTAATCGTAGTTGTAGAGTTCCTGGATCAAGTTCACAGTAGGTGGCGGTAATGCGCTATCTATCTATCTATCTATCTATCTATCTATCTATCTATCTATCTATCTATCTATGAAGGAGAGAGATGATCTGTCAAGCTTTTTACAAACACAGCATGTGTTCTCTGGTTTTCTACAAAGTGGGAGACTTTCAGGCTTTTGAACAATTTTTAATATAACGTTACTGTATAACAACATACATAGCTTATAGAAAACAACAATGGGATTGAATGTGATTGGGATTTATTCATTCTTGGTGTTTTCCTCCGTCACCCACTGTGTCGGCCAAGTTTTCCCACTGTAATTAAAAGAGATTGTTATTAATTTAGGTCTTTACATCAGCCATGAATTTAATTCAAAACAATCATGACAAGGTTAAGGGCAATGAGGAGCAGCAAGCCACCCCTTCATTCAGTAGGTTTATAAACTTACAGTAGCCTGATAACAGTCAATTGCCTGCCTATGGTAATATTTTGGTTAAGGTTTGAATCTGCATTACCTATGGTCTAGCCATTTATTTGAAATCATATACCTCTGCTCTGAAGGTATCCATTGTAAAAGACCTTTTATACTTTCTGGGACCTCTCAAAGTACTTTTACAATTTTCATCACTACCACCCTTTTACAGACACATTCATACAGAACTGTTTGCAGACAGGCTTTGGAGATTGGATTCCCACGTATTCACACACCCAATGACACACTGGGGGGAAAGTGTGGGTTCAGTGTCTTGCCGAAGGACACTTTGGCTACGTTCACACTGCAGGTCTTAATGTTCAGTTCCGATTTTTTGAAAAAAAATGATTTTTTTACAAGGCCGTTCACATTTCCAATTAAATGCGACCTTTTGTGATCTCCTGTGTGAACGCGAAATGACCCAGAAGTGACCCGCATGCGCAGAAGAGTACTCAACGGTCAACGACGTCACTTGTTGTTTGCGGAAGTAGCTAAATGGATGTCAACAGTGGAGCTCGTTTAGCAATATTAAAGTTATTTTCACAACAGAGCCAGCACACTTACAATCTTCTCGTTTTAAGAAGAAAATTAAACAGAGAAACGTGTGGGTGCGGTGTCGCAGCCAGGAGTGGTGGGATACTGATGTGAGTGGCTTCACTGATACAGAATTCATCAGTAACTTCCGAATGACCAGATCCACCTTCGATTATGTTTGTGAGCGCCTTTGATCAACTCTGTCACGGGAAGAGACACGTCTGCGGCGGCCCATAACAGTGCAGAAACGCATTGGAGTTGGAGTGTATCGGCGAGCTACAGGTGCGTGCAATGACGTGTGTGTTGGATATATGTGACCTGGTCGTTCAGATTGCAGTCGCATTTCAAAAGATCGGATACATATCGGATTTGGACCACATACCCAATTGGCCTGGGTCGCATTTGAAAAGATCAGATCTGTGTCGTTCAGACTGTCATGAAAAAATCAGATACAGGTCGCATAGGGGCAAAAAAATCGGAATTAGGTCGTTTCAGCCTGCAGTGTGAACGTAGCCTTTGACACACTGAGCCACAGCCGCCCACAAATACAAGCCAAGGCTATTACTTTGTTTTGAAGAACTAAGAATTAGGCTATTCCAATCAATATGGAATATGATATGATAAATTGTACATACCAAAGTGAACAGGGCTCCCATTCCACGAGCTTCATTTGAATCCCCTGTAAAAACATCAAAGTTGGGGGGTTAAGGGGTTTCCAGATGTGGTGCTGCAATTCCACCGACTACAGAGTACATCTATAACTTTTATAAATTACTCTAAAGCTAACCTTCTGCATTTTGCAGCGGATCACCCTCTTCACTGGGTAGTAAGGCTCCTTTTCAAGGATTCCATGGTTACAATCTGAAAGAGCAAAAAAAAAAGTACATGAGTTTGACCTCATACATCATCAATATATAAAAAAATTATAATTTGACAGGCTACACATGATATATTTATGACCTAAGTATATCTGGCTAAGGCAAAAGAATCACTGTATTTGAAGTCTGATTTGAAATGGTGAAATGTAAAACTAGTAAAGCTTGATAACCTTTGGGTGATTGTATCCCCCTCAGTTTCTTCCTTTTGTCTGAGGCTGCAGAATTCTTCTGCTTCTTTTTGTTTTTTGCAGACATATCTGTTGAGATTAAAGAAATTTATCTGTGAAGAGCTGTTATTACAATGAATACTGGTCTAAATACCTTTATTCCAATAACAAATATATAATGTCACATTACAATTGGAAAGATATTTGCAGGGCACTCATTGAAATACATGGACACTGTTCAACCATATGCTGTGTGGTCACTTATTCACTCTACTAAGGGTTATAGAAAGATGTACAAACAGGTGATCAATTCAAGGAAAAGCCTGGAAGATGAGGGGAAAAACAATGAATGTAGTTCCTCCTACACACATCACCTTTGTCCTGTAATTTTAATATTGATGGGAGATGTGTCTTCAAGACTGATAATGTTTCAATTCACACTGACAGGGCACAGTGTCTCACAAAATGATTTACTAAGTATGAAGATTCTGTCAATCTGATTCAATGTGTTTTACAAACCCCAAATCCAATTAAGCTGGGTCAACTGTAAAACGAAAATAAAAACACAATACAATGATTTTCAAATCATTTTCAACCTATATTAACAGGACAGGGACAGGATCTAGACTGGGAATGTTTGGAACATTCCACCGGTGAACAGGTTCATTAAAAACACATGAGTGTCATGATTGGGCATTAAAGGGGCATCCCAGGATTCATTCACAAGCAAGTCATCCTTGGTTGTGAATGACTGAGTCTTCTGGGGATGCTATGTGATGGTGGGAATCACAACTATAAAGGATATTAACATGGGCTCAGGAACACCTTGGAAAACAATTGTCAGTTAACACAGTTTGTCGCTACTACAAGTGCTGTGAGTGCTGTACACATTTAAAATAGTTTATGGAAATCATGGACGTCGTGTTCCTCGGGATAAAAAGGAAGAGGACCTCCCAGATTGTTACCAGTGCTAAGTTCAAAAGCCATGGGGGTGTGTTAGTGTCCATGGCATACCCATGCTCCATGACATTCAAAATGAGTGTATCTTTGCAAACAAACAATAAAGCTTTTCAGTTTGAACATTAAACATCTTGTCTTTGTTGTATATTCATTGAATATAGGCACTTCACTGGAATAGGAGTTTGTATGATCCTCAGGGGCCAAATTTAGACTGAAGTGAATTCTATACAGCTAAGAATGAGGCACCAAACACCTGCAGCAGACTTTGGATGTGCAACAGTACTCTCCATAATCATCAGTTCCTGCATAGATTGAAACTGTTCTGGTTGAACAGTAATTCATTTGCCAAAAGTTTTTGCTTCAACATCTGTCAATCATCCTGTCATGAATTTTTAAACGTTATATTTCCCTTTAGTAATATTTGAAAGGCAAGTTATCCAGACCTACATATTACAGTAGTTACTTGTATAACACCTCAGAAGTCACCTCACACTAATCAGTCACTTGTTTTTTTTTCACATTTAAATACATTTCTTCATTTAGAGTATTATTTCAGTTTAAGAAGGAGAGACGTATGAAATGTTTAACATGGTTATAAAGTATATCCTGATTAAATATATGAAAAATAATATATTTTTATTCTTATACACGACTAGCAATTGAAGCAGGATTTATATGCTGTTTGAAAATATCAGCAGAACTTACTGCGTTTCTGCTGAGGTGGTTCTGTGGTGGGCTGGATGGGAGGACCGGTGGTGGGCTGGATGGGAAGAGGACTGGTGGTGGGCTGGATGGGAGGACCGGTGGTGGGCTGGATGGGAGGACTGGTGGTGGGCTGGATGGGAAGAGGACTGGTGGTGGGCTGGATGGGAGGACCGGTGGTGGGCTGGATGGGAAGAGGACTGGTGGTGGGCTGGATGGGAAGAGGACTGGTGGTGGGCTGGATGGGAAGAGGACTGGTGGTGGGCTGGATGGGAAGAGGACTTGTGGTGGGCTGGATGGGAGGACCGGTGGTGGGCTGGATGGGAGGACTGGTGGTGGGCTGGATGGGAAGAGGACTGGTGGTGAGCTGGATGGGAAGAGGACTGGTGGTGGGCTGGATGGGAGGACCGGTGGTGGGCTGGATGGGAGGACCGGTGGTGGGCTGGATGGGAAGAGGACTGGTGGTGGGCTGGATGGGAGGACCGGTGGTGGGCTGGATGGGAGGACTGGTGGTGAGCTGGATGGTGGACTGGATGGGAGGAGGACTTGTGGTGGACAACTGGTTAGTACAACCTGTACAAATGGTACAAAAAGAGGAAATTATTTACCTCCTGTAATAAGAACAAATGTCCCCTTTTTCAAGCAGTGACTGTGCTCCATAAGGAAACATCCAGTACATTTGTCTTTTGTATTCTTCTGTCTAGACATGCTGCCCTATGGACTATATGCTCTCTATCAAACTGAGGTGAGGCTGATTTTGTACTCTGGTGCAAATTGTAGGATCTCATTACCCTATGTGAAGTGGAGATATGTGTTTATAGTTTTTTGAAGTTGAATTGAGCAATGCATCGAAGTTGAATTGAGCAATGCATCTTACTGTTGACTCTTTTGCTATGTATGGCAGACAATCAGTGAGCTATGTGGCTCAAACTAAGAAACTAAGTCTGCAAACAACAGTTATTTTCATAATCTAAAAGATGATGTATGAATATATATATATATATATATATATATACACATACATATATATATATATTCTAATGTAAGACTCTGAAAGCAGAGCATTTTTTATTAAACAATTATCAAAATTGTTGGTGATTAATTGTATAATAATCTCAAATATCAAATAATTGTCGCAGCTCTAAAAGAAAAATCAGTAACACTTTATACTAATGATCCATCAATAATAAGTAACTATGCAGGAAGTAATGCAGGACTAATGAGTATTACTACATTAACACTTCAGCTAATATAGAAACAAGCTTAACTAATCAGTAAGTAATATCAAATTTAGGAGAGAGTTCATTATTAGGTAATCTATAATTACTTAATGAGATAATTAAGAACTAATAGGTAATTATGACAAATTATAAATAACTAATTAAAGGGACACTGTGTAGGTTTTTAGGTATTTTATTATCTGAAATCAATATTTTTATTCTTAAATATGTCCTCAATGGTGTACAAATACCTCTGCAAATTATCTGACTTATCCTCGTAAATTAAGAATTTATTATCTTTATGTACATGGGACGGGTAGGTTCACGGAGGCTTCCATGTCGTTCCGCCATCTTGAAAAACTATAATAGCAGAGAGGGTCAAAAAGTACCAACCAAACGCGTTTCCACAACGCGTTTTCGTTCAGAGCCAGCGTCATGTAACTGAAAGCAGCAGAACCGGAGGAGCAGAGCTGAGAGGCGCTGGTCACTGCCCCGGCAAGTTTAAAAGGCTGCATTGCTTCTCTTCTCTGCCTTGGAAACTTTCAATTCTATCAAGATCGTCTCTTGTAGCTGCCGCGGGCATCTTTGTCGTCGTGGTATTGACTCTCGCTCTCCTCCTCTTCCTCGTCGTCCACCTCTACTAGACGACAGCGCCGGGTGATTCTGTCAGCAGTAAATAGGCTACTTTTAAAATAATGTAACTCACGTTTGAATGCCTTTTGTTTGTGATCCGATGTGGATTCTGATCACCATATAAGGTAGAAATATTTATACGCGAGTAAAAGACTATATTGCACGCTAACCATTAACGTTACCATAGTAAACAAAATAAACGCTTGAAGATACGCATAGTAAAAAAAACATAGTGAACGTTTGAAGAAATCAGACGAATCATAAAGGTTATCACAATAATGTTTTTATTTTATCTGTCAGATAGCCTACGTCTCGTCTCTTTATACCGGACTATCATAAAATAAAGCACATTTTTTTTCCCGGGAGCTTCCTCTGTTTCTCTGACGGAAAATATCTGTAACGTTAGCCTACTGGGAGTCGAGAGAGTGCTAAAGCTCCTCAGGTCGTATTATTGGTGGCATATATTTGTAGAAATTATCATTCTTTTTAAATGTGATATATGTCCTGTTACTACCAAATAAACAGAAACAGACGCGATTGAAGTAAGTGTGTCCTATTTCTTTTGTGAAACCTAACGGTAATTTATTTCTGTGTGACTAATGTGCAATTTTGACATACATTAATTCATGATCAATGTATCGCCTTTTATTGTAGACCTGGTAAAACATCGATGCTTGGGTTTTAAATAGTCAAGTAAACAACAAAAATGCCAGCAAACGGTCGCTTTTATCATATTTGTTTTGCAATGCTGTTTCCATTTCTTTCTGATTAGTTTTCTGATAACACGGGCGTGTTTTATTGAAGCACCGCGGAGCTTCTGGCCTGACAGTGGAAACGTTCTTCTGATCCACTGCCTCTCTGTCCTCTCCCTCTACTGTTGAATCATCTGATGATGATGATGATGATGATGATATCTAATCTAACAATGCACGTACTTAAGAAAATATAACGAATAAATAAGCATAAATACTAATTACAATGGTTCATGTTTTTCACAGTCAGTAATTCATACTGTAAAGTTGCAGTTTGTTTGAAATAACAAACCTGTTCACCCAAAGGAAAACTCGACGAAGTGCTATTAGAAGACGTCCTGTCAATAGCTTTTTGGTACATAACGGCTACCGTAGATGCAATACACATTTGAAAAAGCGAGGCGCTGGAGAGCACAATTCGTTTGAATGCAAAATACAATTTCACCGCTAGATGGGAGTAATTCCTACACAATGTCCCTTTAAATTAATAATCACAACATTAACGTGTTTGATACGTTAGCAATTAGTCTTTTTTTTACTCTCAACATGGTCATAAAATGCATCACTAATTACTCAAGTGTTACCTAGTCACTCTTCAAGGACTACTAGTGATCTGGACCATTATTTTAAAGTAGAAAAAATATGTTTTTCACTTTAAAATAATGGTCCAGATCACTAGTAGTTCCTGCATAGTGACTAGGTAACACTTGAGTAATGAGTGATGCATTTTATGACTACATTCAGAGTAAAACATATGACTGATCATGTCTCAGGCACACGATAATGTTCTTTATAATTAGTCAGTTAGTTAACAGTTAATTATGAGGCTTAGGCTATCTCATTAAGTAATTATTGCTTACTTAATAAGGAACTATCTCCTAAATTTGATAGTACTTACTGATTAGTTAAGCTTGTTTCTATATTAGTTAATAGTAGAAGCTGAAGTGTTAATGTAGTAACACTCATTAGTCCTGCATTACTTCCTGCATAGTTACTTATTAATGACTGACAAACTATTATTATAAAGTGTTACCGAAAAACCTATTGGATAAAGCAAAGACCAAATTTGATGAACAGGTGAATAGCTATTTTTGGTCCACTGTGGTTTGCCCTGTGGCACCGCTACCAAGACAATTCCCTACTGTAATTGCTGTGTCTGTGCCACATTTATTTTAATGTTGACTGTAGTAAGATTTTAAATAATCGAACACACTTACTATTAATTAAAACTTCATATAGAGCCTTCATCCTGTCAAGGCATTTTTTAGAATGGTCTGACAGCTGCCATTTTGGCTGGAGGACTTGTGCGGACCAGGTTTTTTGCTTCTTTGTTTTCTTTGCAATGAAGACTATGGCCTTGTACCCCAATGTGTTTAACTTTTCGACCTGAAAAAAAAAAAGATATATATTATATAATATATACAGAAATATAAGGAATTATAAATGTCTGAAACTTTGTGGGCTGTAATTATTTAAATAATAACTACAGACGCTAAACACATACCAAGACAGATGCCTCATCAATAACATGAGAGGTGGTTTGGTTTTTGTTTTTGTTTTTCAACCATGTCTCCTTTCTGGCCTCAAATTTCTGGAGTTTTTTTGCCAGTCTTTGCTTTCTTGGCTATACTGACTGGCAATATTTGCAGGTCTTGGTGGCCACACCAATAGCTGCTTTGCAGCTCACGCAGGTTGTTACTGTTGATCCTCTTGGCATCTTAAAACTAGAATATAAAAACAATCAACATTTAATGAGAACCAAAGTGACAAAGGCACTTGATTATTTAAGTGTTACATTACAAATGTTGGTAATTTGGCCTAATTGGCTTTATGCACAGCTGCACTACTTCCTGAACTTAAGCCAGCTCCTTGTTTCCTGTCCGCCATTATTGGACAAATTGATTAATTCAGGTGTGCCTGACCTCAGTAGTCACAGCAACAATAATCAGACACACCTGAATTAATCAAGTTTGGCCAATAATGTCAGACAGGAAACAAGGAGCTGGCTTAAGTTCAGGAAGTAGTGCAGCTGTGCATAAAGCCAACGCAAGGCTGCTCTTCAGTTTCCGGTTGGGGAGATTTAAAGTGGAGGAGAACCGAGGAAAACGGGATTATGGCAGAATCTTAAAAATGTACTGTCCTCCCGTCTTTGAAACAAAACTTTAATACGTTTAGATGTAATTTTGTATAGTTATGTTTATCATTTAAAAAAGAAGCATACACACAATGAGGGGTGTCTGTTTTTGTGACTAACGTTTCTTAAGTATAGCCATAGAGTATGAAAACCAATATAAGTTCTCGGTATAGCATTGGATTCTACGATTGGCGGAAGAAATCAAACCGGAAATACCGCCGCGCATAGAGCACATTCGGTTTTTATGACCTGTGTGTCAGCTGTTGCAGTGCTTTGTGGGATTTGAAGTATGAGTGAGTGATGGGAGTGCGAATTACCGCGGGCTATTAATGATAGACGTATGAAATTATACGATCACGGAAAAAAATATCGATATATGACTTTTAGTCCATATCGCACAGCCCTACTACATATTCTATGCAACAATAACCCATACTCCATAGTTGATTTCTGATTTAATCTAGTATTGGAGTAAATACACTTTTCAATTTATAATTCTGACCTCGGTTAGCACATTGCCGCCAACTCCAGCTAACCTTAAATGCGGTGGCTTGAAGCTGGGTAAACCCCTATGTCATTAAACACATTCCTATAAATTAATGGTGATACATAATTAACAAATGATGGTTTAGACAGCGCTAATTAACTTTATTATTCAGGTTCCGTAAGTATGTTATGTATTCATTACCTACCTTTGAGAGTGTACTGAACAGTATGATCATGGTCGGTCGGATAGAGCGGACACACCCCCCTCACTCAGTTGTCAATCTGCTGATCTCTGTGCCTCTGTGATAGGGCAACCCACTTGTCAATCAGCGACCTCTCGCAGCTACGATGCCACTTTTGTGACACTTAAAAAAATAAAAAAATAACTTTTGTACTTTAACCATTTTTTTTATCAAAAGAACTATGATAAGATTAATTATTTTTCAACCTCAGACTAATTGGCCTTGGCTAATTTCGCTAATCTTGAAAAATAGAACACAGAACAGAAGAACAGAACACAACACCCCCCAGCCCCCACCCTTCTTGAATATGGTTTATGAGGACACAAATCTGTATAATGACATGGGTATTACAATGTAAACATGGTTTATGAGGACATTTGTGTCCTCATAAAGCAAATGGCTTACAAACATAGGCCTACTAAATGGTGTTTTTTGAAATTTTCTGTGACTGGTAGGTTTATGCAAGGATAACCTAACACAGTCATTCAAATAATTTATATCTGCCACAGCAAATAGGCTACACAATGCATCAGGTGTTATATTTTAGTAGACAAAAAAGTGTGAGTAGAGCTTTATTGGTTATTTTTGTTAATCAGCCAGTGTTCGTGGGTCTGGTGGACCTACTCAACAGATGTTTATTTTATCCCAATTAAAAGCAATATAAACAGCATTTATGGTTAATATTTTCCTTTGTTATATCACATTTAAGAATTGCAACCTTGTGTGGGAAAGGCAGGGGTAGAAACACAAAACTCACTTTTGCACTCACACTCTCTCACACTTCTCTCTCTCTCTCTCTCTCTCTCTCACACACACACACACACACACACACACACACACACACACACACACACACACACACACACACACACACACGCACATACACACACACATGCACACACACACGCACACACACACACACTCTCTCTCTCTTGTACATCTATCTTTATGAGGACATAATAGCCTATTGACACAATACAATCTCTAGCCGCTGACCCTAACCTTACCCATCACAACTAAGTGCCTAACCCGAACCCTTTCCTAAACCTACCCTTGACCCAATTATAACCTTATCCCTAAAACCAAGTCTTGACCCTCAAACAGACATTTAAAGGGGTCTCAGAAAGTGAGGACCGGCCAAAATGTCCTCACTTTACTTTCTTCTAAAACACATTGGAGCGAGGAGTTGTACGAGTACACACACACACACACACACACACAGGATGCGTAATTTTTGTGTATGTGTG